>NC_088709.1:57262610-57625110 GCF_963576615.1 Watersipora subatra
AACCAAATACTTTTGGTTTTAAATATGTTAATTATGGCTTGCGTGTTTATTATAATTACGGTTTGTTTGTGTCTTTTGTTTTTATATATATATTTGTAGCATTTACTAGATTATTACTATAAAACTTATAAACTTGCAGATTTATAGTGTATTATTTTTATATAACAAGATTGCGGTAATATGAACTCAGCTCACAATGGATTAACATTCGTAACTCCTGTTCTATTGCACATAAAAATTCAGTTTTGGCAGCAAACTGTAGCAAGCATATTGATGAGTGCAATGTGCCTTCATGCAGATATGTTATACATAGTTATAAGATTAAAATATGCCTTCAAATTTAGAATAAAATAAAAAACTTTAAAGCTCCTAAAAATTGTAACACAGGCTATAAGATCAACGTGGGTTTGTTGCAAGAATTATAGATCAAATGGTAGAGACATGTATCAGCTTTCTGGTGCATATTTATTTAGATGTCTATAACAAGTTGATGTTGAGTTGACAAATTTCTTCTGAAGGAGTGTGTAAAATATGGGCAAAATTCATTTCGCCCATGAAAGAGTTTAACTTATCTTCTCAAAATGCTGACGAGGTGTTTGAAACATACAAAACCACCTTTTATTTGAACGTCATCTTTAATTAAACGCCACTCTATAAGGAGGGTTGAAACATAGGGTGGTGTTTAAATGAAGTCTCTACTGTAAATGTGTATAATAGTTAAATTTTGATGCATCATGCAGAATATGCCAAGCATTGTGTTGAAGCAAGGAGGTAGAAACAATGATGAAACAGGAAACTTAAAGAGAACAGATGCTTCATGGTCATCATTCATCGTAATGATATATTTGCAGCAAGCCATTGCTGCACCCACACTATTTCAATTTTTTTTACAAATTATTTTCTAAAATTACAACTCCACAGCACACCACACATTTATGCTTATCATCTGACACGCCTCATTTTCTGTCTCCGAGCCGGACCCTTCATGCTTCCAATTTAAAATGATTGCAGACCTACCACTTATCCAACAGCGGTACATGAAAAATCAAATGTCCATTAGCATCTCAAGATCTCACTATCTCTTAAGACTGGTTCACACTATATCGCCACATTTCGGCGTTGATGCCACAATACTTCGGAGATCGTCGATGATAACCGTGTTCACACCATCAAACCCATCCGCGTTTGCACCAGGAAATACTCCATGATGTAGCAATTTCATTCTTCTTTTTAAATTTTCGCAAAGAAACCTCTTTGTTTTTTTCTGGCTGGAATCAAAAACTAGTCCTGCAGCGACTATCATAAATGGATATGAATAAATTAATCTATCCGTGATCGCTAATTACCATCGCCAAATTGGTTCACATTTAAAAGGCAGTCGTCAATGCTCGGCGAAATAACGGGAAAGTTTTACAGTTGCAAACTTTCTGACGTGTCCGCGATGCTTCGTTGATGACAACAATTTACGGTTCACATAATCGACGATGAACGCTAAAAGGGAAACGCTGACAAACGGCAATATAGTTAGAACTGGCCCTTAGTAAATCCACTATTGAATTTCCCTCTCACAATTTCCATATTCATCTGTTCCCTAACAAAGCAATCTAATTGTAAACTACGTGCACTTGGCTTTATTATCAATGACTCTCTATCATGGCAGGACCACATCTAATTTATTTCAAATAAAATGTTATCTAACCTTTGTTTATTTTATAACACGTCTCATCTTATGAACTTTGATACTGCCGAACTATATTACTATAATATCTACTATTTATGCCTATCTTATACATGGCTTTCATGTGTTTTACCCTCCAACACCAACACACTATTTTTGTTACTAACAAATGTTTGTTACTAATATGCAAAGACCTACACATTCTCCATAAAAACCATCGCTTACCATCTACCAACTCAATAACAAACACTACTGGTGTTCTTACTTTACCTAAGCTGTCACAATACTTTACCCGCCACTCTACTCATTCAATACTCAACAATAACTGCCCTCAATATATCAGCTATAGCTTTCAAACCATAAAACTTGATTCCGAAACAAGAACCAGATTTAAATTACTGAGTGCCATAATCCACAACAAGCCCAACAGTAAAAGATTCTAATCTACGGCGGTTTCGTGATGACGGTGATTAACTGTTCACTTTTGAGCTTTTAAGAGCTTGCAATCACATTTCCACATATTTGGAACCTACAACACAGCAGAGTAAGACATGGTAAATCTTTCGATACCAAATAACTGTAATGTGAATTTTGTTGCAAGTAAACCTTTAACTATGGGAATATTGTATGATGAATATTGGCTGCTATTTGCCAGTACTAATAGTGACAGTTACTAATTTGAGCAGCTACAAAGAATAATTGAAAGTTTAAATTAGGCCAAAAAATACGATAGATCGGCTCTGAAATGAAGAGTTTTATCAGGATATTTCAGTCATATTTTAGACTTTCAAATATCAAAACTTGGCTTTTGGTTGTATTAAAAAATTATTAAAAAATGCAATATTAGTTATAAATTTTTAGTTAGACAGCATATTGGGAAACCCACATGACAGCATAACGTTAAGGTTCTTAAATGAACAAAAACTGTCTAAGGGTTTTTTCAACATTTCCTATTTTCATCAATCGTTATTTTTTGTTCTTGCGAGATAGATACCAATGGTATACAGCTCCCCAGCTTGAGAGACTGTATATCATTGTTGATACAAACCAAACTTGATCAAACTCATTTCAAGCATTCCAAAAACCAGAAAGTTCATTCAATTGCAACCGTTCTCACATGTTTTTTGTTATTGTAGCAGTTTATTAAGAAAATATGATTCATACTCTGGATATTTGTTATAAATGTAGTTCTCATAAACAATTTAACTATTCTCATAAACAATTTAATTATGTCTTCCTCGTTTAATTGTAGGTGCTTATGCGTTGGCAAAATAAACCAATTTGCCGTATCGGTTAGCCTGTCTGGACAAACTGTTGTTTTTTGCGGAGTTGTCCTCCCGTCGAGCGGACGAGCAACACAAGTTGTGTTGCTCTCCTTCTCGACGGAGGGACAACTCCGCAAAAAACAGTTTGTTAAGACCGGCTACATATCGGTATAACGAGCTATTGTACGTGGTAATTACATTACGCGCAACAGCGTCTATCATAATTATACTTATCGTAATCAATGATCAAACTGGCAGAACACACTGGCCCGGTTTCCTAACAACAGGGTTTTTCACGGGGCGAATGCGTTAAATATTTTCCAAATGTTGATGTTTTAAAGCTAATCGCCAATAACTTATAAGCTTTGTAAAGTTTGGGAGGATATCTAGCGCCTCCGCAATGGCGGGCAATCGTTGCAGTTTAATGGCAAATCCAATCGCATCGAAGTTTTAAATATTCAGTTTCAGCGTGCTCGTTTACCTAGCAAATTCAACAGAATTACTTAACATTATAATTGTTATCAACTGGCTATGTTGCGAAAAAAAGTGTTTCATTCGCGAGGCCTAAATGGGTCTCTTTTTCCAACAGATAAAATGATGTAAGTTTCTAATTTTATTTTAAGTTGTTTAAAAGCTAAGTTTCATCACTCCTTTATAACCAGTCAGGACTCTCTACTCAACCTGTGATAAACCGAATGAGCTACTTGTTTACCTTCGCCAGCAACATTTGGAGACTATGTGTACGTATTTTAACCCTGACCGTATCAGATCAGATTGTTCTCACTGAGAGCCTCTAAAAGCAAAAAGACGTGAGAACTCAGTTTCAATAACCTTTTTTGTTTGTTTTTTATTCCATGTTTTTTAAATATTTATTTATTTACATATATACATGTACAAATCTCTCCGGTTAAATCAAAGAAACTAAACATCTGCACACTCGACATACCTTCGAAAATCCCTTGTTGTTTTTGACCAAAAGGAGTGAAAATATTGCCCTGACTTTATAGCTGGTATGTACAATTCCCTATTTTGTCTTGTATCGTGCGGGTTATTGGGAAGAATAACACCAGAACTCAACACTTTGCAATATAGTTTTATTCGGGCACCTTTTCTATGTTCTTGTAACGATTTTATGTTAGTGCTTTCCCTTAATTGTGAAAAGCTTACTGATGATCTTATGCGGTAAACAGTTTTCAGACATTTATTTTGGATTTTCTCGATCTTCTTTATATCTTCTTTTTAAATGTGGGTCTCACAACTGGCAAGCATATTCAAGGCCTGATCGTATCAGAGTCTTGTATGCCACTAATCTTGTCTTAGTGTCAGCTGTTTTAAGAACTCTATGTAACATTCCTACTAGTCTGTTAGCTTTTGATGTAATTTTATTTGTGTTTTTCCAATTTTAATTTAGTACTCAGCTCAACTTCTAAATATGGATTAAAGTCAACATTTGTTAAAGGTTGACTTGCAACAAAATTCACATTACAGTTATTTGGTATCAAAAGCTTCACCATGTCTTACTCTGTTGTGTTGTAGGTGCCAAATATGTGGAAATGTGATTACAAGCTCTTAAAAGCTCTAAAACTAAAAGCCGCCGTAGATTGGAATCTCTTTATTTCTCAGACGTAGCCATGAAATTTATTTATTGTCTTGTCACATGAATTGAAAGGCCAATAAAAAGCTCAGTGTAAAACTTATCGTAGCACTAGTTTATGACAAACACTTCGGGTTTTACCGAAGACCCCGTATCAAATATAGATGCTCCCTACTTGACAATTTTGTTTCGGTTTGGTCTAATCGGCAAGTCGTTGTCTGATCATGTGACCCAATACTTTGCAAATAATTTCTGCAGCACTTTTCGATTATCACAGTGACCAACAGACTCATCATGATTATCAGACAATGATGTGTACTCCTTCAAGCTAAGGCTAAAAGAATAAACAAATTTTTACGGTAAGTTATAAGATATCACTGCTAAAAGTGACAGCATTTCAATGACGAGAAAACAGATGCGTAAGAACAATAGGCATGGTTTTATTGAATGCGTGAAGTATATTTGTGAATATATTTCGACGAATAAGGTTGCATGAAAGTGTAAACAGAAACCATCTCACACAGCTACGTCACATTTGAGCCGTTTTGGAAAGAGAATCCAAACTACGGCGGTCTCGTGTGGCTGCGATTAACTGTTCGTTTTTGAGCTTTTAAGAGCTTGTAATCACATTTCCACATATTTTGCACCTACAACACAACAGAGTAAAACATGGTGAATCTTTTCATATCAAATAACTGTAATGTGAATTTTGTGGCAAGTCAACCTTTAACTTTATATTATGTAAATGGTAGTCTTGCTGAGATTTCAGCTCTCCGATGGAAATAACTAAACACTTTGAAGGATTAAAAGAAAGTTGCCAGATGCGAGACCATTCCTCGAGAGTCATTAAATCTTCATTTAAAACTGCACTCTCACTTTTTAAATTGTACACAAGGGCATCATCTGCAAACAAACGACATTCCGATGTTATTTTGCCTGGAAAGCCATTCACATAAACAAGAAACAGAAGCGGACCCAAAACGGATCCCTGAGAGACCCCAGGAGAACCTTGCAAAAATGTGATTCAAAGCTCTCCACTGAAACAAATTGCTTCCTAGTAATTAAAACATTTCTAATCAATGATATGAATATAGGGCGAACGCCAAGTCTTTCTAACTTAAATAGCAATTTCCGATGATTTACTGAATCAAAGGCCTTTGAAAAGTCCAGTATCAAAACATCTGTGATATGATGTTTCTCTTTATTTAAAGCTAAATGTTTGAACGTATGGATCAGTTGTGTCTCACATGATCTGTCTTTACAGAAACCATGCTGAGAGTCACACAATATTTTGTTTTTATCAAAAAATTGATAAATCTTGGAAGCTATTATGTGTTCCAGTAACTTGCAAGTAATACAAGTCAATGAGACAGGCATGTAATTGTTAGGTACTTCCTATCGACCGTTTTAAATATCGGTTTCACCTTGGCAAGCTTCTATATATCTGGAAGAGAGCTCAAGGTCAGAGAGTACTTAAATATTTCAGTTAGTGCTGAAATATAAATCGTTCAAAGATAATTTTGACGATCTATTGACACAATTATCCTACCCTTTTGCTAACCACATTCACATCCTTACATGCAGCCAATAATAGCCTACTAGTTAAACAACAACTACGCAAAATGCCATTGGTGTTTGCTGGCGGTTGATAGTTGAAATTATATACAGTCATACTTCAACTTACGAGTTTAATGCGTTCCGAGACTGAGCTCGTATGTCAATTCACTTGCATGTTGGTGCAATTTATTTATATATAGAACAATTAAATATATATTGATTAATTTCCATACTCTAAAATAAGCAAATAAAACACTCAAAACAAGATATTGTAACAGAAAGAACATGTTGGTTATTCTCCTTACGTACTACATGCTTTCCAAAAGCAACAAATAAATAATGATGCAAGGAAATGTGATTAATTAAAATGTAAAATTAAATACATGCAATAGCAGTTAACACTCGCGTTTGCCAGGGAGGGAGATATAAGTTATCCTTCGTTACAACAGCTGACTTTGATAAATTTGGATTTTATCAAAGTGTTAAAAGACAAACTTAGAAGCAAACCTAAAAGCAAATTTTCATTTTCAACTAAACGTAATTAAAATTTCTTCGGCGTTCATAGTTTGAAGTTTCTTGCTGGTTAGCGAGAAAATTTTCCTTTTTTTCGCTTTCACGACTAGCCGGCCGTTTTAAGATAAACCTATCTAAGGACGTTTGCCTTTGTCGCCCTTGCAACATGTTGCGATTAGGACGAACACAAGTGTCGTCACAAATGGTTAATGCACGACCACTAGCCAGCTTGTCCGAATGTCTATTAAACAGTTTGGATAGATAGCGCCGGCCTTTTCACATAGCATCGTTTCAGTTATGCTGTCACCGGCCAATTGTTTGTCCAATGCCATCAGCGGTCGTGAAGATCGCTGCACCGTTTAGAAACTATGGTTAGTCCTTTTGCGAACTAAATGCCCTGAATATAATCCTTCTGTTTGATAATTATGAATGTATTTCTGTCATATTCCCGAGCTAGCTCAATCACGCATACACATTTCGCATATTTTTCAATATTTTTCCGTTTAATATTAATTGTTATCATTTGCTTTTTCTTTGTATTATCTTTCATTTTACTGGCAAACTTTCGGTCTACGCACAGTACGTTTAATTCACATAATTCTGCACAGAAAATCGTGCACAAAAAACACGGTACAACAGTATAACCTGAGCAGTTGAAAAATACAGAGTGATGCTGTTCTCATAAAACACCTCCGGCATACTTGGCAACTGACTCAAGTGCTCATATCTCAAACATGGCTCGTATGTTAGTGCTAAAACTTGCTTGAAAGCTGGCTCGCATCTCAAGTTTCTCGTACGTTGGAGCACTCGTAAGTTGAAGTATTACTGTACTGTAATACTGCTATATTTTGATATATATTTTTATAAACATAGTGCTAGGCCTGTATCGATATATGGTTTAATACCAATACAATTAACATCAATTTAACATCAATTTAAATAATGTCAATCATATTCTGTGGTTTTTCAACTATTTGAAGTCTGGTGCAGTTATTGCATTAGTCAAATAGTTTTTCTAGATAAAAAGTTTATGATTAAAATATTGGACAGGTTGAGTGTTAGTTCAATAATTTGTTTTTAAATAAATCCTACTAAACTATATGTAGAACCAGAGAACCAATTTATAGTTTTCAGCATTCTTATTCCAGCAAAAAAGTTATCAAAAGAATTTGCAAAACTCAGATGGGGAGTGTATGATGAAGATATTTCCATAGCAGATGGCGAAATGCCACAGCTCTACTGGCACAATGGGTATCGACAGCTAGTTGGGTGAGTATTGTAAACACTTCACCATTCTGCTTTCAGTTGATGCTCCACACAAGAAAATCCAGTAAAAATCATATGCAATACATTTTCATAAATATTCCTTTGTTAAGCTTCCCAGAAGTTGTGTGTAATTTCCAACCTATTTTGGTTGCTTACCGCTATCAATTTACTCATTCGACACTTTTTGGATGTTATTACTTTTAAAAAGTTTTATAACAATCTGTTTCCTTAGTTTCACTTTTATTTTAGAGCTTTTTTAAAGTTATAACTTCAACAAAACTATTGTAAAATGTTTTGTTAAAGTGTGTTCTAGTAGTGCTAACAGGTATAAGAGTCTGCAGTGAAAATAGCAACATGCTGTTTTGGATGCAAATCAACTGTCTATCACTGTCTGTCCTTGGGTTTGGCACCATGATTAGCTCTGCTATTGCGCATACGGACCCTCATTTTCTACAAATTTCTTATCTTTTATATGTTGCATATTATAATAATGAAAATAAACACATACATACGTAGTGGAAATTTCTGAAGATTACCTTTTTTGTAAAATGATTTTTCATAGAAACCAATTTTTTTTAATTTAGCCCATTGGTAATGATGCTCTTAGATGGATCATGTCCTCACAATTTCCTATTTTTTGTGCCTTGGTTGATACTATTGTCAACAATAGCACGTTTTAACATAGTGATAGTTGGTCAAAGTATTTGGGTAATTTGTTGGCTTTTCGCTAATGGAGATGATAACAATTACTACATATTGTTTTATATGTATTATATCCAATGCTTTACAGATATCTGAGAAGTTTTTAAATGATCATTCTATTCACAAATTTGGCTTTTGTCTGTTATTTCGTATCCAGAAATATTTTTCGTAAGTAGAAGCAAAAGTTTTGCAAAAAAATGATGTGCAACTTTAACATCGCACATGTGGAGTCTTTCACAAAGACAGGTTTTACTGTATTGGCAAAATTTGAATTGCTAGAAACAAAAGTTGTCCCACTTTGTATGCGATACATGATAATTCCAACTTATACAACAAATGGAAACAAAACACTCGTTGTTTGCTGACTTTTGCTAGCAAAAGGATCTGAGTGAGACACTTTCTATGTTGTATGAATGAAAAGCCATGGAGCAAACTAACAAACAGCTTTTCATATCCGGAAATGTCTTTCATAAGTCGAAGCAAATTTTTTACCAAAAAGCGGTGTGCAACTTTAAAATTGCACACATGGAGTTTTTCATAAAGACAGGTTTTACTGTATTTGCAGTTGTTTTTAATATTTTAAGGCTGATGCACGCATTGCTATTTATTTTACGTCCTTGGTCACCTACAACATAGTTTATACCTCATAAATTTAGTTTTGCTACCTGGAGTTACTTCAGTTGGATTTCGCAATCCCATATTGAGCAGATGGTGATTCCATTGAACTGCTATGCGTACGTTGAATTTAATACTAACACTTGTATCTGTGTCGATTTTTACAATTTTTACGAAACCAAACTGAGATAATACATTAATAATAGATAGATGTAGGTAGGTATATGGCAATTTCTAAAATTTAGTGAAGTTTTAAAACATACAATATATATATATAAAATATAAATATATAATATATATATATTATATATTTATAATATAAATATATTTATACAATATATTTATAATATATATAATATATTTATAATATATATATATATTTTTTTAACTAATATATAGATATATATATATATATATATAAAGAAATTGTTTCCTCTCACCGGATACTCCGTATGGGTGGTAAATTCTGCTCTAACTCGGGTCTCCTACCAGAGACCTGGGAGTTTGAGCACTCGCCTCAAGATCTTAGCTGTTCCCAATAGCGAACTTTTTTGCAAGTCACCTAAGTTGATTGTTGTTGGTATTTGGGCAAGCCACATTTTATGCGCCGGTGTTATTGCGCCCAGTGCCCCAATGACTACTGGGATTACAGTTGTTCTTACATTCCAGCATTTTTCAATCTCTTCTCCAAGAGGGAGATATTTCTCTAGATATATATATATATACAGTGAAACATGGATAACTCGCCCTCGGATATAGCGAACACATGGTTAACTCGACTGGATTTGCTTGGTCCGTTCCCATGCAATGATAAATGGCTCTATATAACTCGAACTCAACACTGTTAATTTGAACTGTTTTTTGCCCAACGGCTACCGGAACGGTTGCTATCGCTTTAGAAAATCACTTTATTCCAAGCCATAGAGGTAAACCTCAACTTTTCGTAATAAATAAGTGTCGTTATTACCTCCATTGGCAAAATATTTTTGTCAACGACTTTTCTAAAGGTTTGGTGAAATTTGATTTATACTGCTATACGATGAATAGCATGGGCTAGCCGGGTCACACGCGCAAGGATTTTCGCCACGCACATACAAAACAAAAACAGCATGTTGTTTTTGTTTTGTATTTGCGTGACGAAAATCCTTGAGCGTGTGACCCGGCTAGCACGTGATGAATAGTTTTCCGACGTTGATTCCGTGTTGAATCAACGTCGGAATGTTGAATGTTTAAAACGTCTTAAAAATTGTTGTAATTAAACGTATACGCTGTCTTAGCTAAAAAAAACTATTCATCGTTTGACCTAAACACAGAATACGTGTGTACATTCAATAAGTATTCATTCAAAAAGCGTGAGTGATATACAATGTACCGTAAAACCTCGTAAAACTTTTAATTTAACTGCCTCGGAGTGTTGCTCTTAACGAATCCCAGGTAAAGTAAGGTAATCTTTGCATAAACTTCAAGAAAAATCGGCAAAATTGATCATGGGTAAAACGCTCAAAAGAAAAAGATATCTTTTCTTTTGAGCATTTCAGCAACGTTCAAGTTTTGCCAATGTCAATCTAAAAAACGTCCTGGCAATACCCTAGGACACTTATGTATTTGCGGCATCTAACTTTCGCGTTTTCGCGGTGTAATCCCCTCGCGAAAATTTAATGAGCGAAACTAAACTATCATAACGAACGAGCGAAAACGCGAAGTTAAATAGCTTTGTTCGTTGATATCCACAATAAAATCGTAATAATAGAAATGCAGGCAACTTTCGTCTGTGGTTAGGATAAATGGGAAATTTCTGGTAAACTCATTATAGCTAATACACCAACTGAGCAGCATGGCAAAGCAATATCAGTTTAGTCACCGAATTTGTAACTGATGGGGATGAAAGTCTGGTAGGTGAAGTCGTAAAATTGAAGAATAATTATTGCAGTGATGAATTTTATTCCTATCCAAAAACAATATCAACCCTCATCAGGTCCAACCACATTATCTCTTTCACTGCCAATCATGTACAAATTCGTTACCGGCCTAGTGCCAGCCATTTTACCGAAATTGCCGATATTGCTTCATGCTATGTATACAGTATTTTTCAAGTTCTACTTCAATTATCTGTATAATCACGAAAATCTAAATTGTCTGTTATGTCATCAACAACTAATTACCTGTTTTATGACTCGCGCGGGGTAGTTAATGAACTCAAAGAAAAATGTTCGTTTTTAGATTAGAAATTCTCAAACAAAAGTTTAAAATTGCTTCGTTGTTTTAGGCTGATTTTATAGAGAAATCTTCGGACAACACAGTCAATTTCATAAAACACTTAAAGACCGTGGGTTATGTGGTCAACAAATAATAAAATCAGGTTACCAGACAATTGCTGAGAAAGTCAGAAACTGCGTTTATGTCAGTGGCCCCTAGAAAACGCATAAATGCGTTTATGACGGCGTAAGGGTTATACAGTTTTGGTTGTGAAGTTGGTTGTTACCTATCTATTTTCTTCTTCTTGGGATTCGAGTGTGAAAGTCACGGCGGGAGGGACCTAGACGTCATTGATAGTCTAAGAAACAAATGGCAGCAAGCGATCAAATTGAATTGTCGATCTCACCCACACATTTCAACCTGTGGTTTACAAATACGAACTATTCCCAAATTGAATTTTTTTCTTATTAGTGAACTGGACCTGAGGAATGTAATGTTTTTTCCACTGCATTTATTTTCACACCACTATATTTTCGCACTCATCAGAGTCGCGAAATTAAGTTGCAGCGAAATTTTACTCTGTGTGCTACTCACGAAACTAAATACTAGCGAAATATAAGTGTCCTAGGGTAACATCACCTCAAACAACAAACCAATCTCAAGTGATAGAAAAATTTCTATACTTTTTGATAAAAACGTTTTAAACTTTACATTAGAAGCATTTAATTTGAAACAAGCCATTTGTGCTTTTGATTTATATTATAGTTTGTATATGTACATGTATCTACTAATAAATAAGTAAATACATGGACTTGTGACAGTGCTCTGATAACTTGAACGCTCTGATAATTCGAATACTTTTGCTCGGTCCCTTGAAGTTTGAGTTATTCGAGTTTCACTGTATATATATATATATATATATATATATATATATATATACTTTATATATATATATATAAAGTTTATTAAAAACTACAGGTTAAAATCATTACTACTATTAGTTACATGCAATCCTGTTGCAATCTTCAGGTAGAATGACTAAAATGTATAATTTGCAAGCTATAAAATTACTTAATAAAGCTGAGGGCTTAATACTATTGTGTGATATATATATTATAGTATACAGCAAATTATGTAGTCAAATTATGTTATTGAGCTAATTAGGTGTTTTCTGGCATGCCGGCATGTGGATATCAGCTCACTTCTAGTGTTAAGGCTGGCTAACTTCGGTTCGAATATGATGAAGTACCTCTCCCATAGACATAACTGGCAAGATTTTGTTGATGTGTTGTAAGAGCGCGGTCTTACAATTAGTTGGAAATATAAGCTCAATTGAAATGACCACAACTCTGTAGTTGCACTGAAGGAGCCAGCTTTGCACCAGTCAATGCAACAGGCTGCCAGTGGAGTGATGGAGAGGAAGCCTCAGATTGTGATTTTGTAGCAACCGAGTTTCATGGGACTGCATCTCTTCTCAGCTATGAGTACTTTGATAATGTAAGTTATTGGATGAGAAAAAATTGTATGCCATTTGTTAGTAGTTTATTGATTTGTATTGCTTCAGTTCAGGTACTAGTTTGCCAAAGTAGCAGAGAGTGTATCATATTTAGTTTTGCAATTGTGGTTCAAAGTACAGAGGCAACACATGAAAACCCAAAATTGTAACTATCATACTTTCTAAGCACCAGTCCTTTGGTTTTCCTTCTCATCAGTCTTTTTTAGGCTAAATGTTACACCTGCTCATGTTTTGTAGACCTGCAATTATACACACTGCCTGGTGTACTTATTGAGGCTATTTATGCTTTTATGCCGCATGCACTTTGTTATACTTCTCTGTGCCAGTGTTGATCTGAAATTTATTTGGTTGAATTTCAAATTATATACATTTCTAGGTATCATTCATTATACACTGATGTATAAACGATCAAAATGTGTTTGTAGGTTTTAATTTTTTACTCACTGATTATTTGAAGAAAAGAACGTACAGTTGAGTTTTGGAGAAGACCAAATATTATTTTAAAATAATGATTTATCAATCGTTCCACTATGTGACAGGTTGTTGAATTCTGCGACAGCAGGGAAGACAGCGATACTCCTCACAACAAACTAGCTCGAAACTTGCAGAACAAAAACTGCAATGAGAGAAGTGTCTGGGATGTGATGTTAGCTCATCCAGATTTTGGTGAGCTTTACTATGTCACATCTCGCAAGTGTGTAACATAGATTAATCATTCTACCATTTTTATGCTTATGGTAGCTTAATGCTTTTGGGTAAAATTAAAAAAGCCTACAACGATGCAAAATTTGTGAAAAGCAAGTGAATACGCTACATGTGGACTGATGATACAGTGCACCCTCGAGATACGATGTTGATCCGTTCCAGGGTTGGCATCATATGGTGAAAAATTCCTACGTAGGGGTATTATAGAGATCATTGTAATTATACAATGCAAACATCCCCTGGTAAAAATTGTCAAAATTTTATAAAGATGCGTACATTGAAAATTGGCAACAAAATTGTATGTTAACTTTAGTAATTGTAGTTACCTACAGTAACTGTATTGTATTTAGTGTATTTTAATGGTTAAGATCTGCAATAAAACGCAAAATTATAATGTGTGTACCAAATGCAGTACGTACGGTAAGAAGTTCTTACTTTCAACAGGTACGAATAACATGAACTTTGAATTCACTTCAAATAAGTTTAGCTTGCTAAACTCACACTTGAAACTAAGTTTTAGTATGTCTTTGCACTATTTTACTGAATTTCAACTTTTTATCACAAAATTTTATCCTTCATGAGTTTGTCTTCACCTTCACTATAAAATTTAGCGTGTCTGGTTGAAACCTTTTTCAACCTAATCCAATAAGAAAGGCCGAGCGATGCAGTTATCGAAAGCGGCCTCTCGCACACTTGACCATTTAATGGCTACCGAAAAGAAAAATGAAATTTCATTCACTATACTTCTGGAGTTACGTGACATTAGCTGGTACATGTAGTGAATAAAGCAGAGAGGAAGCAAAAATGTGTCAATGCTAATTATGTTGATGTACACTTGAAAATAAATTTAATACGTAATGAAATGGAATTTTTTCAGCAGGCTAAAATAAGTTGTCTAATCTTGTCCAATTTTTCTACTAGTTTAAAAGAAAAAAATGCTGGTGCAAAGCAGAAAATTGTTAGCTGGCTAACGCTTGTAAAAAGATTCAGAGAAAGTGGTACAGTAGTTTGTTTTGTATGAAATGTGCACAAGAATCAATGTAACCATACATTCAAAGTTTGTGCGTATTTATACCCTAGATGACAAGGCTTTAGCATGTTCCAAAAAGTAATGTGGATGCGTCAACTATCTTGAGTAGCTAATTACAATGTATATATGAGTTGCATACATACGATGAGTTGTATTTACATAGTAGAGAACAGGCCCACCTGCAAAGACATAGTTAAACAAGAAAATATAACTTAAAATCAAAATGAAACAAATAAAATATAAAATGAAATGTGTAAAATATGGAAAACATGCCACACAAAGAAGATAAATAATGATATATATATAAATATATATATACATACACATATACAGTGAAACACGGATAACTCAAACTTCAAGGGACCGAGCAAAAGTGTTCGAGTTAGTAGAGCATTCAAGTTATTAGGACAGTCATAAGTGCACGTATTTATCAGTAGATACATGTACATATACAAACTATATATCAATCAAAAGCATAGATTGCTTGTTGCAAGTTAAAGGGTCTCTCGTGTGAAGTTATAAATATTTTTAATCAGAAAGTATAGATATTTTTCTATCACTTGAGATTTGTTTGTTGCTTTAGGTGATGTGACTGCCAGGACGTTCTCAGATTAAAATTGGCAAAACTTGATCGCGGTTGAAACGCTCAGAAAAAATACATACGTATTTTTCTACCGAGCGTTTTAACCAAGGTCAATTTTGCAGTAAGTCAGTTATTACAAAACTGCTTTACTATTAAAAACCCATTATCAATTTTGCCGGTATTACTTTAAAGTTATCCAAATTTTACCTCGCTTTTCTTGCATTCGGAGGGCTTATCGCTAAGCGGATGTTTGGTAAAATTTGATTTTTGCAAACCTTTAGAAAAGTCGTTAATGAAAATATTTGCCGATGTTGGTAATAACGAGGCCTAAGAACTACTAAAAGTCGATGTTTATCTCTATGGCTTGGAATAAAGTGATATTCTAAAGCGATAGTAACAACCGTCTCGGTAGCCGTTTGGCAAAAAACTGTTCGAGTTAACGAGTTTCGGTCGAGTTATCTAAAGCCATTTATCATTGCGTGGGATTGGACCAAGCAAATCCATTCGAGTTAACCATGTGTTCGATATATCCGAGGGCGATTTATCCGAGTTTCACTGTATATATATTATACATGCATTGTTTTTATGTACCAGTCCACATCAGTAAATGAAACACTTGAATTATTTCTGCCGATGTAGGTTTTTCTGTATCTTCTACCTCCTCGCCCTACTAAATAGTTGCTCCTCTTGAATGCTGATCGCATGCATGGCCTTCCAACTCTTTCAAATCGTCAGTTGTAAGCTCCTCATTGTGCTTGCTTTAATGGAGTTCTTGTTTTAATAATAATTGCAAATGCTGATTGGTTGCGATCATATTCCTCGACAATATTAACAATACGGGTGCCTTCTTATTTACGACATCCAACTTTGCTGACATTGAAATGGTTTTTCCTTTATGTAACATTTATAACGGTCTCAGATTTCATAGCTAACCAATTAAATATAGATACTTGTAGTTATAAACGTATGCTGACTGAAAGTTTATAGTAAAAAAGAATATAACGCTAAAAATGGACATTTGCTCTCGCTTGTGTATTTTACACAAAATTTCCCACCCGGAATGCTGACCTGAGAAAAGTCGCTCATTGTGTCTCTTCTCAATGTTCTGAAAATGTTTTTGGCGAACCATATTTTGGCATCTTTGTTATCTCAACTTGCGTTATGAGCTCACCGACCGCCAAATTTTAACTCGGGCGAAACTTTTCTCGAATTCGTATGGTGAAATAAAGTTCGTATGACGAGGTGAAGATCTCACAATATTCAACTTCGTAAGCTGAAAAAATCGTATATCAGGGTAATCGTATATCTAGGGTGCACTGTGCTAGCTAAAGCACACATGAAAGTAAGATTATATTATGTTAAAGGATTGAAATTTAACATCCTCACTTTCACATAGTTTAATTCTGTAGCATTCGACTGCAACACCCTCAACCAATGCTCGGTGCCGCCACCTCAGCCTTTGTTTCGAGTTGTAAAAAAGCCATACACTGGTGTGACTGTACCACCTACCACCTCTACACAAGCCATATCTAGTTCTTCTAGCACAACTGCGAGCACCTCAACCACTTCAACCACTACAACTGCCACAACTACTACTGCTGCACCTGTACAGACTTGCTCTCAGGATATTGTTTGCCTCTGCCTGGATGTCTCAGGAAGCATGGGTGTATGTAATCTGTAAGATATGCAGTGTATTGGGCTTGCAGGTCGATTTTGCTTTGTAAGAAAGTAAAACTTCTTATAAAGATTTTATAAGAACCATGATTTGCACTAAAATGTAACGTTACCTTGTTTAGTAATGCATGTACATAGTGGCTAGAGGGAGTGTGAGGGAGACCTGACGGCAACACCTTCGGTAGCTACATTTTTGTGAAACTTTGTGCGGTAGCATAATCTTGAAATTTAATTTAATTGAATTTAGCTTATTAAATACACACTGTAAAATAAGTTTTAATTTTACAGTAACTTCACTTCTAATTTCGTTTTCATATTTTGTATTATTTTATTAGTTATATTTATTCTCTTATGGTTTGTAGCTTTTTTGACTCGCTATAGCTGCTATAGAGTCGACCTGTTCAAAACATTTTTTAAAACTGATTTGACAAGAAAGACTGTGCGATGGTGTTTTCAAAAGTGACCTTCCGCATACTTGGCAGTGTATTGACCACCGAGAGCCAGTTCATATGCTTGTACCGGAAAGGTTTCTCGTATGTTATGGCAGAAACTTGCTCAAAAATTTGCTTGTATCTTGATTTTTTTGTATGTTGGACACTCATATGTCAAAGTGTAACTGTAATGTGATGCTTTGTTTTAAACAGCAACACATTTAAGCATTTTTATTTTCAGCCAGTTTTCAACCAAACTTTAAAGGTTTTGATACTTTCATAAATAGTTTCATAAATTTGAAGTTTTTTTTACAATTTTGTTTTATTGACAAACCATGATCTCAAGGTTTGAGAACTAGAATGGGCTAATGAGGTTGAACAAAACAAACAGCTACATGTATGTTTTGTCTCAAATGTACTTTTTACTTCCAAACTATAATATGCTTGCCATTATCTATATCTTATAAGGTTGATGTATTGCAGACAGCAAACAGGATTGGGACTATGGCAGATTCAGCAAGTGTATATATTTTGACTTATCTGAGGAATGGAACTGCAGTTGGAATTGTCTCCTTTGAAAGCAGTGCTGATTTGCTTGCCGACATGAAAGAAATATCTAGTTCTGCTGACAGATCATTTCTTATTTCTGCTTTGCCACGTTCAGCGAGTGGTGGAACAAATATAGAAGCTGGTCTCAACGAGTGTCAGCGGGTAAAAGCTCACTTGATATATTACTGACAATTGTTTTATGCTCTTTGCTCTTCAGAAGACTATATAATTCTGAATTTAATACAATAACTTCAATATGTCACTGAGGTTGTTGTTTATAGATTTTTTATAGTTTTGTTAATTTAAATCACAGATAAAAATTAATCTTATGAAAATAAATCTTTTTGGCAAACTTTTCCATACAAATTTCACTCAATTACTAGTAGAAATAGCTAAAATAATGTTTCATTGCTAATGATAAATGACAACTTTACAATTTTTGGTGAGTCGTAGGAAAATTTATCATGTCTAATATGGGAAGAACATGGCTTAAGTTTCTCAGTTTTTTTGTCAAACTGTTTGCGCTTGTTTATCTGAATAGAGCTTGATTCACAGTTTACACACTGTCAGTCTGAAATTATACGGTTGCTATCTTTTTGTCAGAATAGTTTGAAATACATGCTCGTTTCAATGTTCATATGTACGCACACTCATTCTGAAAGATATATAGCCGCTATTTAAGCGTGTATAAGATTCTCAAACACTGTAGATATTGCGAAACTATGCGGGAGCGAGGCTTGCTGAAAGCAGAATATTACTAATTGGAGACGGCGATGGAAATGTTGGAAGTGCCATTCCTTCAATAAAAGCTGATGGAATAACGATTGATACAGTGCTTTATGGGTAAAATAAGACCTATTTCTAATATGTTACCTGCTGAAAAGCTTTTGAATTGTATTTTTGATCCCCTGGTGGCAGCCAATTTGATCATTGCTCAACTGTTTCACAAGGAAAACAATGTTTTTGTCACTCAAAACTTTAGCGCACTGTGGTATAGCGACGATTTTGTCATTGTCAAGAGTGTTTTGTCAGACCGGTCAACACTTGACAATTTTATTGCAAACCGATGGTTGAAACAATAATAATAACAATAAACGTAGTAACAGTAAATTAAAAAGATAAATACAATTTAATTGTAATGTAATTGTAAATTTGATCCATAATTGGTTTGGACAAGTTTTTTAACTTTATCAATTACACTCCTTTTATGGTTGAAGATAATGGTAATTTTACAAAAAGTAATAGGGAGCTCTTACCTTTAATGTCAATTTACATTGGTTATTTTTATTTTTTAGACAGCGTTGTCTACTCTGCAAAGGAAAACCATTGCAAAATATTTTATGAACCTAAAAATAAAACAAAACAATGGCTTTACTGTTTGTATTAGTAGTGGGTGTATGATTGACCGCCCATCACCTGGGTTTGAGTTTAGGATAAAAGATAGCTTTCGACGAAACAAAAACTCATGACTACAAGCTTGGTATATCGATACTCGGATGCCTACACTAATAGATCGCCTTTAAGTATTTATGAATAAGTGCGCAGCTACTTATTTTATGTGCATTGTCGAAACACCTGACAATCTCTAACGACAAACTAGATTGCTATCATATTAGTAAATATATAGACAACCCCATACATAGGTCGTTTTCGTCCTAGACTTGGTTAATAAATACAGTAAAACAAATAACTAACTATTGTGCAGCCCGGTAGTGATTGATCCACGGACCGATACTGGTCTGTGGCCAGTTAGAACATGCAGGTAACAGCGCTGCTGATCAATGTATTAAGTCTACACACGGGCCAGACGTTATTGATTTTTGGACGGAGGCTGTGGCCGGATGAAAATTGATCACGCATGGGCCGCATTTGGCCCCCTGGCCGGACTTTGGACATGTCCGGTCTAGGTAAATAGGTATATTAATAAACATGAGTCATCAATTTTAATAATTTTCAACTTTTGATAGATTAATTTGCCCGCTGCCTACAAAAGTAGCCTAAAGAACTTACCTGAAAAAGGGTTTAACGCCTGGCTACTCACGCATATAAAATCGGCTGGATGTTGCCAATGCTTTTCTTCAAAACTAAAGTATTGGTCTATGTCGGAGAAAACAAAACTGACGCATCTATGAATAACTGAAATGACAATGATAATCATGTCCGGTTAACTTTATTCATTTTAATGTGTGATAATTGCATCCAGTATTGTTTTTTGAACAACAATCACAACACTTATTCATGCAAACAACTAATTTTCTGTTGACAGATATATTCTCATTTGTAACAAGAATACAAAAGCCTATGGTATATCTTTAAACTGTTTATGAAACGCTTTAGATAATATTTTTGTTTATTAATAACGTTAAGGCTGTTTTATTTCGATAATTTAATTTATATCTTGAACTTAAAGTATGTTTGTAAATGATCTCATTGTTAAAGTGTAATCTGTTTTTAAGTAATAAATAGCAATGCAAATAGCGGTACAGCTATATTGTTATTCAACATCTATCATCAATGAAATTGTTGCTGATTCGTGTTACAATATAAAGATCCTGACAATACTTCATTGGCAGTACTGGCAAATTCAGTAAGACTGTCACATGCTTTTTAACTTTTCTACAATTTCACTACATTTAATCTACTAATACATCAATTTCCATGCAAATGTTTCTGTTCTCTGGCAACAGTGTTATGACAGGCTTATTACTATGGCAAGTTATCACTTTAATTTTTTTTATGTATAATGTTTCAATGTTGTACTGGCGTTTATAGAGCTAGGTAATAATATGGCAGATATTGCGATTTCAATCTTTTTTTCATGGACAGCTACATATGTAAGCTTGTAAAATATCAAAAACTTTTTGGTTATTTTTCTGGTAACAAAACAGATTTTGATTACATCAAGTTTAAACTAGATGATGAAATGCTAATGAAAACGATTCTTTCAAGTATGCGTGCTATTTTTCCTATAAAGTTGCACTACCTGGGAAATTCCGAGGTGTCTTGAAAATGTCATTGGCGTAAATATATGGTAATAGTTCCAATCAAATTGCAGCTCCTTTTGAAGAGCATAGTTATTTAGCTGCTCACTGATTTGTTATTAGTTTTGATTTGAATTTTTATATAAACATGAAATTTTAATATTTTGACACGGTATGTTGGAGTTATGTAGTGTGCCAAGGTGAAAATTTACTTAAATCTCATTTTGTTTATCAGATAATTCTACGTAGAGTTGATCCTAAGTCAACCTTTAACTTATTTACTATGACATGGCTGTTTTGTGTCTAGTCCCTTATTTTTTTAAAATTAATTACTGTTCCCGATTTATGCCGTTACGGAATCGCTTTAAATGTTTTCAGTAGCCTTCTTTTGCTTAAACTTTGTCAAGCTGTTTATTATATCTAAATGATCTTCCAAATTTTTTTTTGGCTGTGTTCAGATAGAAACACGCTCCATTTTGTCTGGCCAATGATAAGGTGATGAAACTGACAATAGCCATCACTTTTTGTCCCCACTAAAGGCTCTAAAAACAGCATTAAAATCACGGAATTTATAAAAATTCATGTTTAAGCCGACCCTATAAATTGTAACACACTGTTAATACATATCAAAGCAGAAGCTTGCGGAAAACGATTGACTTTTGTCGGCTTATTACAAAACTTTTCGATTAGTCAGTAGTTGTATCATTAGTCTAGTATGTCTCCGCTTATTCTAAAGGAATTAGTCATCTGTTTACGGTGAGCCAACGGAAAACATGTTTGCATCTCATGCCCTACCCTCGCTTTGCTTAGCAAAAATACTTTTATAGCTGGTTCTTCACGATGATAAGACACATTGCAGCTATATAAATTGCACAACTAGTAGACCAATAGTGTTCTGATGATTATCTATTGGACAAGGTAGTAATGACAGTGATTAGTTATTTTAGCAGTAATAATAATGCTGTAACCTGTAGTAATAGTGATCACTCATTTGACTCAGCACATGCTCAACCTGTCAACCACAGTAGTATGTAGAGAACAAAAAGGTGTCCGAACTCACCGGGAAACACGTTTAAAGCATTTTTATGGCACCAGATGCTCTGAAATTTTGTCTCGGTAAAATATCATTTGGTAGCGAAAGAGTTAATGGTAGCGGTGTGGTAACCAAAGTGCTACATGCATGTTCTGCTTTCATTAATAACAGTAAAAAAATGTCTCAAAATCTTTGAAACTCGATTTGTTGCTGTTATAATTACGTGAGCGTAATGATATCTTGCTTGCTTTCAACCAGAGTTTAGTTTGGTAAATTTTTGGTGATCTAAAATCACCTTATACGCAGGGATATACGGTAAAATAAAACACAAAATAAAGTCAGACAGAAAATTCTTAATCTCAATTTAACTTCATATGTTAGCGCCTAAATTGCAATTACATAATTATTACAAACTATTTTTTATTGTCATGCTCTGTTGCAGACAAGGTGCCAAGCTTGTTGAAATTGCAGAAGAAACTGGCGGAACTGAGAATTTTGTGAGTGATGTGTTCTCCCAGCAAGAGTTGCGACAGTTTTTCACTGGGAGTGCCTCCAGAGGCTGCAGCGTTGAACAAACTGACACCATAGTATGTTACCCTATAGTAAACCCTAATAGTATGCCTCTGCTAACAATAACGTTCCAATTAATCACCAATTTTTATTAGTTTGATGAAGCGCCAAATTATCAATGACATGGTGCTCTGGTTTACCACTTTTTCACACTGAAACATTTTGAAAAGGTCACAACTGCTTTAATCACATTCAATATAATTCATGCTGTTATTCACAAAAGTAGAGTGAATGCCTGTAATATACAGGAACTGATATTCGACAAAGCAAACCAAAATATCCTTGCATGATGGTAATTAATGTAAGTAATTAAATAAATAGTTTTTGGGCTGCGAAATATTTTCTTCGTTTGAGTGATTCTGTCACCCCAACTGTTAGTATTATGTTCTTGCCATTTCTTGGTGGTCCCAAAGACTTTTTAATTTATTGTTGAGTTTTTTCCTAAAAATGGTCTGATTGTTTACTCTTTAACTTTTTTAACCATTATCGTCCTTTCATTTATTCTTACTTAGACGACCGATTGCCTTTTGTCCGGTTATCCGAATAAAAAAGAAGCATCCTGGCTCACAGTCAAACCCTAGATTTTTTTTACATACGATTTAAAATTTGGATAGATATATGCCTCACCAGTCAAAATCTTTATTCTATGCATCAAGAAGAATTTCTCAAAATTTCACGATGTTTTTAATAAAAGAGTTTGGTAATAAACAATTATTTTTTAAACAGAGAACAAGTGTTTCTGCAGATCTCAAGTAAACATAGCGAAGCAAGCGAGACTTAATATTATCAACCAACAGCTTGAGTTGTAGCGTTGTAGCTTATAGCCTTTGCACTGTCTGAACAAGCTGATTATTACTTATGCGAAGCTATGACATCACAAACTAGTAAAACTGCATGCGCCCATTCAAAATAGGTTTGCATTACAAGCTAAGTTTTACCCAAGAGTTCTGTCGCCTAGTGTAGAAGTTGATGTGCTTCTCGACTAAACTAATTCTCAAGTCTGCAATGATTTGGATCAAGTGCTAATCTAGTATTCTCCTTTTAGGTCCAAAACGAAGAGTTTGTTATACCAGCTGGTGAGGGTTCACTTGAATCTACAGTTGATTTGGATGAGACCATCGGATTAGATACCAAGATTGTTGTTGACTACAATTCGGATGTAAATCTAACCGTAGAGACGGAGAAGAACCTCACAACTACGATAACTAAAGACCAAAGACTACAGCTTATTGTTGCTACGCTGCAAGGAGAGGCGGTGAGCAGACCTACAACTCAGTTTGCAAGAAGAATTTTCATATATCATGTAGTAGTGGCCTTGGTCAGGTTATGAATATGAATATCCGAATATGGCTGATGTAATCATTTTGCGCACTCTCACTCGATGTTTTTATCATGGTTGCCATTGGTAGATGAAGTTTTGTCTTATCCACTTTCTACATTTGGTTTCTCGGTAACTCTGTGAGTTACCAAATGGGTGTAGGATTTGTTCACGGGTAAATGTGGGCTAGATGCATGAACAACATTTTCTGTCAAAATCTTGAAAATGACCATTTCAATTAGTAAATTTGTGATGAGCTTTTAAATTACGAGGTCTTGAGAGTATTCTTAAACTTGTTAAATGTTTTCCTAATTGGTCGCTTGTTGTTTAGCAATGTAAATGGTCAACATTTAAATGAATTAAACCAAGCTGTCGACATTAAAGTAATGGGTAACTTGTCATGACCTCTTGTTTGCACAGCCACCACTCAGATTCTTATATTTTCAACCATTGAAACTGTCAAAAGTAAGGGAATCGAGTAATCCAAATAGACCACTGTTTCGTTTGCAGCATAGATGTATGTCTAGTTCGATGATCAATGCTGCTGTTTGATGAATAGTTAGTAATTTATGATCTTCTCAGTGTGTTCCTCTGACTCTTTCTTGCAAGTCGTCGTTGGGCAACGTGGGACGAAGTTGTTGGGAAGCAAAAACCTTTTCTATCAGCCGTTGCTTGCTTAGAAATTTTCACATAGTGACAAAGTGAGCGCCTTGCTTTAAATCAACATCACACCGACACAAATTTTTTTTTGACGTTGCGGACAAATCTAGTTCATGAGTTTATCTTTGAAATCCTTGTCGTAAAAAACCATCCTAGCCCGACGCATATTGGAGTTGCTTGCTTGATAAGAAATTATGGGAAGGCGCTTTCAACTGAGCTGCGAGTTATATTTTTGTTTGGTCCAATCTTTGGCACACGAACGAGGAACCATATTGCATTTTTCCTGCCTTTGATTTGTTGTATATCTCAGCGCATGCAACAACATTCAGCTGAACGAGTAGATCATACTGCGCTCTTTTCAAAGAATTAGCATCTTCTGATTCGTAAGTGCTTGACATTTCTGCCGACTTTTATACGTTCTCGTGGTGTTCTGAGGAAGTTTAACACACAAATATTTGGTTGGTGTGTTTTAATTGAATGTTGAGGTATTAACATTATTAGGTACATTAGGTAGGCCTAATCTCGTAGTTTGTATGACCCAAGAGTGTTTATCCACGTGTTTAACACGTGATCAATGCATGAAATATTGGTCCACTGAACCCTAAGTCTATCGAAATAGCAATGGTTTTCTGTTACAACATACATATGTAGGTAGCTTTTATTACTAACAAGTGTGACGATTGTCAAAGTGGCGGTCATATAACGATGATGTTTAATTATCGGGGTAATTAGGGTAATTATTGCTCTATTTTTCTAACCTTCTATTGTGACGGTCAAATAAAAGTGCTGTTTAAAACAAGGTGGCGTTTAAATACAGGTTTTACAGTAGTTGAATAATCGTAAGAAAAGGACTTTTTTTATCTAATATTGTTGTGGGGTCTTTTTATTTAACTTCCATTTCCTAAGTTTTTACTATAAAAGATTTTATGGCGCTGTCTATCAATGCAAGAAACATTATATAGCTGTTGCAAAATCTTGAAAGTCAACATAGTATAACATTCATCAAGTATTTTGTGTTGCTTTCATGAAAGTTATTTATGTGTTACAAAAGACGCATAACAAGTTATATATGTCTAGCTGCATTAAAACTGTAAAAATGGTTAAGCTAGTCAAATCTTTGCTACAGATGCATATACAAGGTCTTTCATGATAAGAAATTGAAACGCATAATCATAAGTATTTCAACATGTCATTGTGCGGATGGAAAACTAACTGATACAAATCTGTAATTAATTTTGGTATACGTTAAAGACAAAAAATTATAATTATATAAAGTTGTGAAAATTTTATGCTGTATCTCCTTTTTGTTTTGCTCATACGTTGCAAGTATTCCTGTATTTATGTTAACATATATATATTTTCTAGGGTGGTTACATTAAGTATACTATCACTAAAACAAGCCAAACTGGGAGTGATGTAGCCGTGCTGGTAACTGTTACCTCTGCCCCACTGCCTGGAGTCGAACCTATAGTTGTCAGTTACAAAGTTGGTGAAAACTACGTTGCGTTTGATGAGGATACACAGGTACTCGTTTAGCAGCCTGTTATTAATTTCATCAATTCTATTTTTATTGTGTTTGAAAGAGTCAAATTGCCTCACTATCACCCTGAAACACGCTTTTTTTCCATTTAGTATGTTCAACTGGTAGTCTTGGTATAGCCCTATTTAAATTTTGGATTTTGTTCAAGGTTTTTGCTGATAGTGCTTACATAAAATTGCTACATATATTGCAAGGCCAAACCAAAGAGTAAATTTAATTGTGTCATTCAATTGAATTAAGAGGAAGCATTGTAAAACCTTAGATTTTGTATAATTATAATCTCTGTGTTGCATGACTCAATTCATAACAAATTTATACCATGAAAACGAAGTAAAAACTGTTTTGAACATTTTTATCACAACTGTCACTGTACGTTACTAAAATATTGTGTAACACCGTATTACTATTATTACTGTACTTGAATCTGTACTTGACTGAAAACTTAAGACATATCAGTTGTGCTAAGAGATGATCACACTGACCACAATTTTTAATTTTATGATAAGTTTGTAAAGTCTAAAACTAGGCGCTTCCCCGTCATAATTGCATTTCAATATTTTCGAGAGAAAATTGTTTGCTAGTGTAAGCCAATTATCACAATTTGCACTGCTACTCAGAGCGTGATTAGATCAAAATATAGCGAAGGATGAAAATTTTGCATGTGTTGCAATGTTGAATTTTGACGAATTCATTTAAAAAAGAATTAAAAAACCATTCAAGGCCCTCTGCTTAGTTTCAAAACATACTACATTGATTTGCTAGGATTGATAACTTCTACACTACACGTTTTTTAGATATCAGATACAAAAAACGATGTCTATATGCTTGCCGTGCCACTTTAAAATTTATCTAGCGCAGCATTCCGGTTTGTCAGGGTAAACTCGCTAGTTGTCATTGGATAAATTCATCCATAGCCCATCCTCTAATTGAGAAATCCATTCTTGTATCCATTGTCAATAGTTGGATGTGAAAAATAATTCCAAGCTTTGAGATAATTGAAGACTCGAAAAGTTATTTACCATCTACTCCCATTTAATGGTAGGTTCTTAAAAATTGACTTGTATAATGAATGCACAAAGACATTGCAAACCTAAATTTATTGTAGATAAAGATGGCAGATGTCATGTTGTTCTACAGATTATTTTATTTCTTATGCTGGTTTAACATTAGGCTTGAGCAGCAAATACACACAACTCCTGCAGTTCTAATTAATGACACTTTCAGGGCTGCCCTAGTAGTCAGTGAATTAACCATTAAATGTACATTTATTTGCCGCTGCAGCGACCACTCATATTAATCTTTACATATGAACATCAACCCAATCATATAATATGCACCCGATTGACCTCGTATTGCTATCCCTTTCACCATATCCTGTATTCTTTATACATTTACTGCTGTTTGCAGGATATATAATTAGTGTATATCTAGTTATTTTACAAAAAACAAAATATGAAATTTCATCAATAATTTTTGCTGATAAGCCTAATATTGTTGACACAATATTTTGCATATGTTATTAAGATGTTAGCCGCAATATGTCAGTATTGCTGTATTTCTGTATTTCACTCATGTTTCAGTTCATGCGACAAGTAATATGCACTGGTGTAATATATTTTTTATCACTAATGACTTTATTGCTGATATTGCTTATGCAAAATTTTGCTAGTGTTTTAAGATATTAGCAGCAATGTAATGCCAATTGTTGTATTGTATTTATCACGTTTCAGTTCATTGGTTATGTGGGAGTTTTTCAAGGATTCTCTCCTGTCTTAAACCTCTCAGTTAACACTCTTATGAATCAACCAAATGGACGTCTTCTTTCTGCGAAGTACGTTGATGATGGATCAGGTAAGAAAATTCCAGAAATCTCAGAGTATTAGTTCATTTTGCAGTATTTAAGTTCTTGGATTAAAGTAATTAAACTTGTTGTGTTAAAATGTGTACATGATGGCCTTTGTTACCGGGAGCTGTTATCATGAAAGGCTTCAAGTAGTGCCACCCTGACTCTTTGAACCCTGGCCATTTTGGTCAACAAATGCCAAATTCCCTGGACAACTCATCAAAAATATGACATTTTGAAACTTTAGTAAAAATATCTAAATATGGTCACGATCGAACAATATTTTGTGAAACACTGAAAAGTTATTCCAAAACACTGAGAATGTCATCAAATAAAACATAATTAGTTTTACAGTTTTTGCGGGCTAGAACCGAAAGAATTCGAATGATTTCAACAAATTCGGAAAATATTTGCATTATCATCATATCTATTAGACACATGTTCATCATCATCATCATTTTCTGACACAAAATCATCAACCAAATTGTAGCTAGTATCTCATAATTATTCATCTGTCTCAAAAGCATTTATCACATACCAACAAATGAGTCGTATCATCTTTTTCAGTGATGTCATCTCACTGCAGATGTTATATTAACAAAAAAAGTCGGCAAAAAATATTTGAAAAAGGGAATAAAATGGAATTAAAATTTCTAGTCTAACTGCGTAAGTAAAGATCAGTTTATTTGGTTTCGCTGTTACTTGGAAACAAGGTTTTCAATCTTGGCCGTCACGGTTTCTGACACACGCCACAAAACACCGAAATACTGGCTGTCTGGGTTCAAAAGGTTAAAGATGCCTAAGCATGCGGATGAAATGCATAGCCAACTGACAAATAAATTCACCAATGAGAATTGGCCTGGGCCGTGTGAAGGTCATGACATCTTTGCGGGATTTTCTTGCACCGTTATTTGAGTGTCGCCAGCATATTTATTACTTGATACAAAACATCCATAGATTGTGCTGGTGATAGGACTTGTGCAACAATTCGCCTCACTGTATTTTCTCTCAAGAAAGATATAAAATTGGTATAAGTATGCTTTGGGCTGACAACATTAATCAAACAAGGGACAAAATTCGTTTTATCAGATATATCCAGCAATAGAATTATCGGAAAGGTTTCATTAACAGCTCCAATTTGCACCAGTAGTCTTCATGAATCTGTTACAATTAAGAATTAATTTGTTCACATAAAAGTACAAAGATAAGCCTTTGAGATGTTTGAGACAAAGAGCTGTTTGTCAAAAACCTTGTTGTCAGCAATGTTTGAAAGCTAGTCTAAGATGAAACAGACTTGCATTGGAAACACACAAAATGGAATCAAGATAATATTCATTAACATCAACTTTTTTTGCTAGTCGCTCATGCATCAGTTTTATCTCTAACGATGTGGACTAACATGCTCGAAAATGCATTGTTAACGTGTAAAGGTACTATTCCTAGTATACATTAGATACTACTGCTAGTCCATATCCTGTACTATTACTAGTATGTTATGGGTACAAGTACTAGTGCATAGTTTGTATTATTACTAGCACATATTTGGTACCAATACTAGTGTGTAGACAGGTCTTGAGTTGTTGCAGTTTTTGTAAAACTGTTGTGTAGACAACTTGTGACATTGACCTGTGATCTATTATGTGCCACTGCTAGTAGCTCTTAACTTAAACCTACTACTATGTAAATCACTGCTAAGTCGTTCAAAGCAATATTGCTGAAAGAGGCAGTGATGAAGAGAAGGAAAGATGAAACTGAGAAAACAAAAAGAAAGGGAAAAATAATTTTTGAGACAGAATAAAAGAGGGAAGGAAGAAGAGGGTGAAAGAAAAAATGGGGGGGGGGAAAGAAAAAGGAGGAAAAGCAAAACTGCAGGAGGGAAAAGAGTAGAATAAAATGGGGGAAATGAGTGGGAAGGGAGAGTGAAAAGAGAAAGGAGAGAAAGAGTTGAAGTAGGAAGAGCAAGGGAGTATTAAAGTTCCTCTAGGCTTACCATCGTTACCTATCGATGATTATTACAATACTTAATTGGAATATTACCAATTGTAGGTAAGGATTCAACACCAAATGATGGGGTCTACACAGGATTTGTTCCTGCTCATATGATTGATGGGACTGGAGGAAGCTACTTTGGAGTAGATGTAAGCTGGAGTACATATCACTCATGACATACACAATAGCTATTATCTGTAGTAGTTCTATTGCTAATAGTGATATGTTAAAAATCAGGCATATACATTACTCAACTCACTATAGAATGTTTAGTTTAGACAAACTTTCAGACCTGCGCTCAAATTTTAAAACAATGTTATTTTAAATGATTGTTTTTATATGGTTTAAATCTCTTTTAGCATTAGTATGTATTGTTGCTAATAATAGTACATATTGCATACTCAAACTAGTCAAAATTGAATACTAACAATAGTGCATATTAGGTACTAATATTTGTACATACTGTATTAACTACGAATACTAGTGCATTTTTGAGTAAAACTCATAGTATACATTGGATACCACTGCTAGTCAATATTCCGTAATATTGTATGTATTGGGTACAAATACTAGAATATAGTTGGTATTAATACTAGTACATAGGGGGTACTATGACTAGTATACAGTAGGCACTAATACTAGTACATATTCGTTGTACCTATTTTATATCGATTAACAATCTGAGTGTGTCAACCAGTGTATCTATATTTATGGTATTTTAAAAATTAGTGGCGCCAAAATCTGCCTGTTTGTTAGTTAGCTTTGTGTAGCGTGTAAATGTTACCAATACTATAACGTTATCATTCCCTCATGTCTTACGGCTGCTGTGTTTTATAAAAGTCCAAGGATTTTTCAAGTCGACAACTATTTAAGTTAAAAGTAATAACTACTGCTGCATTGTTATCACGCTTAACTATTTGGATACTCATTGATGAGGAATTAAAGTCGATTGCTTTTTACTGTCCATTACATAAACTCCATAGTATCACTTGTAATAGATATCACTGTTATAAAAGATATATGATATCACTATTGTAATAGCTCTTACCATTATAAAATATATACGATATCACTATTGTAATAGCTATCACCATTATAAAATATATATGATATCACTATTGTAATAGCTATCACCATTATAAAATATATACGATATCACTATTGTAATAGTTATCACCATTATAAAATATATACGATATCACTATTGTAATAGCTATCACCATTATAAAATATATATATCACTATTGTAATAGATATCACTGTTATAAGAGATATATGATATCACTATTGTAATAGATATCACTGTTATAAGAGATATATGATATCACTATTGTAATAGATATCACTGTTATAAAATATATATGATATTACTATTTTAATAGACATCACCATTATGAAATATATACGATATCACTATTGTAATAGATATCACTGTTATGAGATATATGATATCACTATTGAATTAGCTATCACCATTATAAAATATATACGATATCACTATTGTAATAGCTATCACCATTATAAAATATATATGATATTACTATTTTAACCCTTTCGTGGGCGAATTTTCAAAACTAAATCAGACTCCCATGGGCGAATTAATTTTCCAAAAAATCAATTTTTTCCAAAATGTTCATACACTTTTCTGTGTGTTATTATGTGCATATCTCTATGTTTAAAGGTGCATATGTATACATGTATATGTCCATAGGCATATATATATTATAAACAAATAAAAATGTATAACATAAAATATATGCTTTTCATAATAATTGTCTATTTACGAATGATTTTTTTCGAAAGCATTCTCTTTTACAAAGGCCCACATCACAGTCTTTGCACCATGTACTTATTCGTGTAACAAAGAGCTCCCACAAAAATGTACTTCCTGGATTGACAGGGTCAAAAAACTTTTCAAAATACTCTACTGGTTGAGCATCTACTGGAGTAAATACTGGGCCTGTCACTGCTATAAACTGCTGAATTGTAGGAGATTTATCTCTGTTTATGTTGGTTATATTCTTCCAGGCACTGGCATCACTCCTACTCACATCCTCATCATTACTGCTACCAGCCTTTTCATCACTGTCACTTTTAGATGTAAAGTCATTACAATCACAATTCAAACCTGATTCACTGTCATCTCTTGCTACTAAATCTAAAAAGTCACTGTCATCTCTGAATCTCTTAGTAATTTCGGTACTAGTACTTGCTTTATGAGAATAATCTCGGGAGGTTCTTTTAGAAGTCGCCATGACGGTAAACTAAAGTCAAACTCTCAAAAAATTCGGTAAATAAAAGCTAAAACCGAAGCAAGAAAAATAAAAGTTGATAAATTATTTAGAACAATTTTCTAATTTTTTTCGAAAGTTTATTTATTAATCACTGCTAAAAACGATCGTTTTTTTTTCAACCTTGAAGTCAATTTTTGAGACTAACTGAAACTACTATATCGTAGCTTGCTATTGATAAAAAAAGTAAACAAAAAACGGCATTTAGCTAACCAGAAACGGCAATAATAAAATACGTTACCGAAACGACAAAAACGTCGCACTGCCCATTAGCAGCCGTATCGCAAAGCGACAAAAACGTCGCACTGCCCACGAAAGGGTTAATAGATATCACTATTATAAAATATATACGATATCTCTATTGTAATAGCTATCACCATTATAAAATATATATGATATTACTATTTTAATAGATATCACCATTATAAAATATATACGATATCTCTATTGTAATAGCTATCACCATTATAAAATATATACGATATCACTATTGTAATAGCTATCACCATTATAAAATATATATGATATCACTATTGTAATAGCTATCACCATTATAAAATATATATGATATTACTATTTTAATAGATATCACCATTATAAAATATATACGATATCTCTATTGTAATAGCTATCACCATTATAAAATATATACGATATCACTATTGTAATAGCTATCACCATTATAAAATATATACGATATCACTATTGTAATAGATATCACTATTATAAAATATATACGATATCACTATTGTAATAGCTATCACCATTATAAAATATATACGATATCACTATTGTAATAGCTATCACCATTATAAAATATATACGATATCACTATTGTAATAGATATCACTATTATAAAATATATACGATATCACTATTGTAATAGCTATCACTATTATAAAATACATATGATATTACTATTTTAATAGATATCACTATTATAAAATATATACGATATCTCTATTGTAATAGCTATCACCATTATAAAATATATGTGATATTACTATTTTAATAGCTGTTACTAGTAGATTAAACCTGCCTGTTTCTGTCTGGTAATATGAGCTATATCATATCACTTTTGCACTAGCTCAACTTTTGGCTATGTATAACGTTGCTTGAATTTTTTTGTCAAGGATTTGGAATATTACAAGCTCATGCAAATTTTATCGTTTTTAATCCTGTTATAACTATTTTTCAATATATATGTTTGTACTGAATATCACATGGCAAACAGGAAAATCACCTAGTTGGCAGTTTTGGAATGCTACATTGTGTAAAGGGTGGACAGTGGATGGTAAATCCAAACATGGCTTTTATGTAAGTGAAAATATGAAAAACTATAGATTTTTGTTTAGAGTTTGAGTGTTCCTTTATGCCAAACAAATCCGCGTGGTAACAATCATACTGCGAAAAGTTCTCAAGGTCAAAGTCTTGTTGTTTATTGTTCTAAAAGTAGTTTTTGGCTGTTTCTCATTCAGTATCAGCTACTAGTCGAACGTTTGAACTCCTAACATGACTCAGGAACAATCATACTTATAGAAACGGCAATCTTTGTTGCATCCAAGTCTGTGTTTATTTTGAGATGTAATGAAGCAATGTATTATTTATCTTTACCTAAAAGACCTAAATGGTATGTTCGGCGCGAAAACTGTATTTAAGTTTTTTCTGCTGATTATCAATTTAGATACTAGGTTATTTCTACACGATGGTTAATTATTGTATACATAAGTTTCACTAACTCACAGGTCAATGTTACTGGAGAGGGGTTACTCCCAGCACCCGTAGAAGAAGCAAAGAGTCGAGGAAGGAGATCGACTAGCTATTCTAGTCTAGGAAAGTTTTCAAGATATTCTAAAGGTGAGGTTTATTGCAATGCTTTTTTATTTCATTCAATAATTTCCTTTGTAGTTTTGGTATCTATAGTCGCCTAAACATGTCATATAGAGCAATGAAGCTGGAGATCACTCTATGTTTGTTCATATGTGAAAATGAAAGTATTTTCGCAATTTGTAAGGTTTAGTGGATTTACTAAAATCACAGATCGTTAGCATTCAACTGTCAATACATTGATGTTGATAGTCGTTGAAATCCATACATTTCTATGACTGAATTTAATACAATAGAAACATTAGTGAGCTGCAAACGCGGCTAGGCATTTACGATAATACATTTCCTGCTGCATCGCAGTGAACCAATCATGAGGAATTTTGTTGTTCCTAACGATCCGTTCAGGATCCTCATTGATTTTTACAGGTTTCAAAGTTGTCTATTAGTTTATCACTCACTAAGATAAGTATTTTTGAAGCTGTTAAAAATCTTGGGCATGCTGATGAAACAATTTCTTTGAATAATGCTTCGCCAATTCAAAACAACGTATTAACAAAAGGGGTGCTTTTTATCACACATACATTCGTGATGTCATCTACTAATTTATATACATGTCAATCTCAAGTTTCTCTTTCTGTCATTGGTCTGCCCAGTTATAGCAATAAAGTTTTAGCTACGAAAAATCATCTTTGTAGTGGATTTGAACTCGTGACCTTCATATCACAAGTTTATAAGCAAACACGCATAAATAAGGCTAAGCCGTTCTAATCATTTCAATGGCTGCTACTATATGCTGTCCATCCTTTTCGCGATCGCACAATCCAAATGTACACTTTTTATTATTAATATTACTTTGTGCGTTTGTTAATTTGTTTGAAGTAGTTAAAATGTAATTTTTGTTAATTGTGTGGTATGAAACGTTATAAATTTAGTACAGAGAAGTGTAACAAATTACAGGAAGTATTATTATTGTCAATAACTGGAAAAGTGTACCAGATACTACACCACCCGATAGAATCACTGATCTGCGTATTTACAACACTTCAAACAGCGAAGATGTGGTTACACTAGCTTGGACAGCTCCAGGAGAAGATTTTAACGTCGGTCGAGGTTGGTTCTAAAACATTTTTATGAGTAATTATTAAGTAATTATTTATTTTGAAGGATTATTACATGAATTGCAAGCTGTTATTGAGTACAGATTTTTTAATATTCGGATTTGTCCAAGCCAACTGTGCTTTTGTCTTCTTTAATCTGCTTGTCATGTGATGGTGATAGATTGTCATGTGATAGATTCAAAGCCGTCAGCTATAAATTTTTAGTGCCACTGATGCAATACTTAGTAATGCGTATTAATAATTAAGTTGTTTTTTTATTTTTAGAGCCCTTAAATTTAGCTCACAGATTGCTTTTTAGAAAATGTTTCAACAGAAGACAAATTGGGTAGTAATAAACATTTCTCATTTCTGATAATAACAGTGGTTTATGCCAAAAGTAAATTCTTCGACGTTGTATACTTAAACAACTTATTTTGATAAGGATACTCTTTCTACAGGAGAAACCAAATCTTAAATTAAAGTAGTCTCATATGCAATTATTTTTCAAAATTGTTAGATATTGAAACCTAAGTACTTTTAGTATAGCTTCTTCTCCAGCACTGATTATTTTCAAGTCATTTTTATTAATTTTGCGCTAATTTAGATCATTTTAATTTTAGCACAGTATTTTGGAAAAATTTTTAGTTGCTCTAATTTACAGGCATTCTAAAACAATCCGCAGAAAAAGTTATCTTGTCAATTAGCCTTATCTTTTCTATTAGCTACGCCAATATTTACAGCTTCTGGATATCGATTTGGAGTGGCAGGGAATGAGGAAACACAAGGTATAACTCTGCTGCCTCTAGATTCTATCCTCGCACATGTCTCTAGTTTACTGGTAGAGGCTGGAATGCACCTAGAAGTACAAATTAACACCAGTAAGTTTATGCAAATTTTCACTTTCTACATGTAATATTTTAAATTATTTGTCATACATTAATGAGCATTTTGTTCTGCATTAAAACTGTTGTGAATAATCTTCCCTGGTTGTATTAGTTAAGATCTGAAGATCGGATCAAAATAAATTTGCCTCATCCTGTTGCTGAATTTGGAAAACACATATTGTGAAGGAATTGTTTGTGGTCTATAATAGAACCAACTCAAAGCAGGTTATGTTTGCAAACAACAGTTTAAAAGGTAATCTTAGTTTCTTATGTTATTGACAACGTAATCTGCCAGTCTAAAACTTAATCCAGGGTTGGCTGTAGAGTCGTATGTTAATAGCAGTCTTGGGGATTTTCAGTAGCAAAATAAAATTTTCAATATATTTTCAATTTCCTTTTTATTGCTCGCATCTTATTGGTTCTTATTAATATTATTGAATTTTATTTTCTCTTATTATTATTATTGCTTCTCAGTGTGCTATTAGACATGCCTGACTTCTGTTTATTGGACAGTCATCAAATAAGATAGTTCGTCTACTCCGATAGTTTTTGCTTGTAAAATAAATGTTGAAATTTTCTGAACATTTTATTTAACTGATAAATATACCATCACGACAGTCATAAAGAGTATTTCAAAGAATAAAAAGTAACAAGAAATTTTTTATCATTAGTTTATGTATTTGATTAACTTTGGCCATGTTTAAAGCATCTTGTGTAACCACTCATTTACTTTTCTACCTGTAATTGGAAGAAATGTTGTGAATTTTTTAGTTGGTTCAACATGTTCAAATGTTTTGTCTTTCAAACAGGCAGCATCCCCTTAGCACCACTTGGTCTCAACATCTCTGCAGACATTCTGACATTCTACTTTCGAGTCAAAGCTTACGATTCTAGCAATAACTCTGCTGAATGGTCAAATCCTGTTGCAGTTTCTTATTATGAGCCAACCACGGTAAGTTCCATTCCTGTTCGCTTCTTAATAACAAACCGAATCTTGAAAAGTTTGCTTTTGGTTTTTATGTGGATATCTACAGCTGTATACGTCTAGTGCAATACAGGAGTATACCTCACCGTTGTTGAGAATACAGTAAACAAGAAGCTTACCTTCTTTTCAATCTTTTAAAGATCTGCTTCAGACCAACTTGCATGTGTCTTGTACTCTTATGACTCGCTGTTGAGCCTTTCCTTTAAGGGAATATTTTTTGTTTGTTTTTTGTTTATATTTGGTCTACTTCTATGCATAGTTACAAAATGAGAAAGACGAGTCATCTCACTAAAAAGTTGTCTACCCTAATCGCACACTGCACCAATTCGTTCTTCATCACTTTCCTAAAAGTACTTTATCATCGTGCTCTGTCAATCTTTTTCATTGAGTCCAAGAAGTTTTCAAAATAAATTTTGGCAGAGTGTTTTTCCTAGGTTCCATAACTATTATCAATGTTTGTGTTATTATACTGGTGAACATTTATCATTATAGTCTGTTGTTATTATAGTTAATTTATTCTTATCTGTAGAGTTATCTTTTCTGTTTAACAATTCAGGTATTTCTTTTCTGCCACTCTAGATCCTTTTTTAGGTCATAGCAAATCTTCTCGTAGCATCAGGAATTATCGTTACAAGCAGTACTTTCAGTCATTTTCCTGGCTTCATGGCTTGCTTGAAGTTTTGTCATTACATTAGTTCCATTACCTATTTTTCAATTATCTTAAAGGTTGACTTGCAACAAAATTCACATTACAGTTATTTGGTATCAAAATATTCACCATTTCTTACTCTGTAGTGTTGTAGGTGCAAAATATGTGGGAATACGATTACGAGCTCTTAAAAGCTCAAAAACGAAAAGCCGCCGTAGATTGGAATCTCTTTATTTCTCTGACGTAGTCATGAAATTTGGTTATCATCTTGTCACGTGATGTTCTCCCGTGAATTGAAAGGCCAATAAAAAGCTCAATATAAAACCTATCGTGGCACTAGTTTATGACAAACACTTAGGGTTTTACCGAAGTTCTCGTATCAAATATAGATGCTCGCTACTTTACAGTTTTGTTTCGGTTTGGTCTAATCGGCACGTCGTAATCTGATCATGTGACCCAGTACTTCGCAAATAATTTTTGCAGCATTTTTCGATTATCACAGGTGACCAACAGGCTCATCATGATTATCAGACAATGATATGTACTCCTTCAAGCTAAGGCTAAAAAATTTAACGAATTTTTACGGCAAGTTATAAGATATCACCATTTGAGCCGTTTTGGAAAGAGAATCCAAACTACGGCGGTCTCGTGTGGCTGCAATTAACTGTTCGTCTTTGAGCTTTTAAGAGCTTGTAATCACATTCCTACATATTTTGCACTTACAACACAACAGAGTAAAACATGGTGAATCTTTTAATATCAAATAACTGTAATGTGAATTTTGTTGCAAGCCAACCTTTAACCTCTATTTTCATTTCAGACCACTACGACTACTTCTACACCTGAGCCGACTACGACTACTTCTACACCTGAGCCGACTACGACTACTTCTACACCTGAGCCGACTACGACTACTTCTACACCTGAGCCGACTACGACTACTTCTACACCTGAGCCGACTACGACTACTTCTACACCTGAGCCGACTACGACTACTTCTACACCTGAGCTGACTACGACTACTTCTACACCTGAGCCGACTACAAAAGCGGTAAGCATTGCTCTCTCACCAGTTCTTGCTGAGACCAAGGTTTGTAGTATTTCTGAGTCATATGTAGTTATTTTGTAAATGTATAGAACCTCATATTTTCATCATCAGCTAGCTCCTGCACCTGCTACCATTCTCATCTTATCAATAACTGGTTATTGTAGTAAGATATTTTGATCTAATTGTGACATATTGATCAAAAATATGTTTTAAAACAGCTGAGAACTGTTTGAAATAGGTTTGTATTATTGCTTCCTTAGCAGCGGTTATTGCTAATATAAGCAGTTCATGGATTTAACCCTTTGAACTGATGACCAGTATTCCGGCGAGGAGCAGCGTGTGTCAGAAAAATTCGATAGGGTGGCATTGCGTATTTAACGTTTCCTGCCAGTCATTTTTGATTCATGATTATGCCGCTGATATTTTGCATGATCATTTTTAAGATTATTTTTTTCATTATCTTCAACATTATTATTCCATTATATAATTTTTGCAAGCCAAAAAGTTTCATCTTAGCAAAAGTCTTCATTAAAATATCCATCCAAGTCGTTGCCACTAACATAGTTTCAGCTCATATAATAGGAAAAGTTACTCTACTGCAGTAAACTCAAACTCTGTATGTGTTGTATCCGGATATTTCTCTTCATCTTTGTTCCTAGGATATGAAACTATCACTATGTAGTTTACGTAGGCTGGTAATGGTCGCCAAACTGCTCTTGTAATTCCTTTTGGGTATATCCAAAATACCAATAATCGGTAGGGTCGTGGCTTTCTCTGTCTTTTCATACCATGCTATACATCTCAATTTCTTTAGTCGTTCTGATGGTATCAGACTCACATATCTGGATACTTGGGTGCTGACAAAGTATTAAACCTTTATTATATTTTGATAACTTATTGAATTTTGTTTGAATTTTATGTAACATCAAGTAAAAACAGTTGCAACACAAACCAGTATAGTGACAAAACTTACCATGGTAGTGTCGATAGTTATAATGGACCTCTCTCAATGGACCTGGTTTTACAAGTTTTAAGGTCTTTAATCCCCCATTTCTGCAACACACTTGAGATCTATCTGAAGAACAGAATATTGCTATTATGATTTGTGCATCATACATTCATCTAGCACCATCCCTGTGCATGGTAGTTTCCACACTGGCACCAATGTTCCGCAGGTTGAGAAATAAACATCCTACATCAATAATATAAATGTTATATAAACATACTTTATTTTACAAGGGATCTATTTGAAGGCTAACACATAGACAGCTACATCTACTGATTGTTAATTTTTATCCTAACATGCATTTACTGTAGGTTTTCAATTTGGAAGTTAGATAAATTTAAATAAAAAATTGCAAGCTGAACACATGTTTAATAAAGGCATAAGTAGGTCAAGCCAATAATTTGAAGCTTTGATTCTGGGATTCAAAGATGAGCATTGGATAAATTCATTTTCCTCAAATTTCTACAAGTGAGAAGTGAGCATGAAATATAATAAGTAATCTAATTCACTAAGTAAAACAGCGAAAGAAAATATAAACTAGTTGCATGGCTTACAGTTAAATTCTTCATCTAGTTAACAGCTAAAATCGAGTCTCCAGACCTCAAATGGAGGCTTCAAAAATACTTGAATAATAGCTGCATAAAATCGTACACATCCTTTGATACTAAAACAATCATTATCATTACTATTGACCTCGAATCTCTAGACCTTTCGTTACTACATCCTTCATGCCTGTTCGTGGTGATTTATTATAGCTAGGTAAAACGATATAAAATTAAAAATTTGTTAAAACTAGAGATGTCGAGCAGTAAATAATGAGTGTGCTTACTGCAATCAACTGTGCAATATTTCTCGTTTGTATATGATTGTGTTCATGAGTAGTAAGATTATTCATTTTACTTTAGTGTAGCAAATAGAAGAGAATCAAATGCAAATATAGGTATACCTACACTCTCATATCTTCCACAGCAGCATAATGCCTGTCAGCTCTAACAATAGGCTGTCTGCCCTAATCTTTCACCACCTGATGCTCAAAAGTCTGAGGCATTCTCGCTGGAACTACAGGCTATGTTGCAATTCTGTTGTTGTTCGATGGATTGTGCTAACTCGTTGACTTAATGAGATTTGGATTGAAGCTGATTGGTATCCAGTAAAGCAGTGAATTCTCCCATAATCTACAATGGTTCCATAGTGTTACTACATTCGTTACTCAAGATATTTGGGGAACAAATTTATTAATAATTATTTTAGTTATTATAATAATTGCTTTAGTAAATTATCTGGACAAACAATTTCCCAGATAGTTTACTAAAACCTCCCCATCCTGAGAGATTATCTTTGCTTACGCTAATGCCTAACTTATCCGAGTCTAACTGCGGATAGTGAATTTTGTAACAAGAGTTTTTAAGATCACAGAGAGCTAGTTTGTTAGCGATAGAATTTACTATGAACTGAATAGTTCGGACTAATGATTGACTAAAGAAGAGAATGTGTATTGTTTGCTCGGGACTCTTTCCTAATACACCGCTTTACATGTCACGAGTTCACCAACTGCTTAAAGCTGTGCGTCTTAACCGCGATAAAGTTTTGTTTCTTTTAATCTTGAAACATCGTAGCGGTCAGACCACCTCAAACATAGAAAACAATTGTTTGGTGCATAGCAAAGTTATAAATACATGGGTTAACTTGTGTTGACTCACTCGAGTGCAAATGAGTTAATTGACTGCAATTGTAAAAAAATTTAAATTGATAGAAGTATTTGTCACAATTGTAAATAACAAAAAATTATTAATGGAAACCGATAGCTTTATTAACTGGTTTTATATGAATATATTATTATTTTTCTCTCTAATAATAGCTTACTAACTAATTATTGTTGTTATAATCAATCAATTAATACCCTTATCTGATAGTCGAGTAAAAATGATACATGTCATGTTTTACTTTCTCGCTATCAAATAAATATATTTTATGAGATATAATTGCGTATTCGGTAAAACCTAACATTTAACAAGGGAACGTTTACACCAATGTACCTCTTGAACCATGAGGTCTATAAATTGTTTGATACCAACTATCAGCACACAGTTTTACATCAGCTGACGCCATTAAAAACTGCCACAAATGTGTTGCAGAATGAGCTCGGGTACAATTCAGATGTTTTCGCTACTACTAAAACTACGCTAAAACTTGTTCAGTTATTTTGCTACGACCGTGAGCACGTTCGGGTCAAATGATTTATCAACTTTATTACAGCTTATGGCATTATTATTATTGCTAATTTATAATAATCACTCTCAGCAGTATTATTCGTAAATAGAATCACCAAAGTTCCTTGTTTAAAATTAGTGAAAACTTCTTAGCTGTCAAGTTTCTGGCACAACTGGTCATTGCTAATATGAAATTCTGACAAAATAAAGTTTTTGCAAACGCTTGGGATGGTTTGTAAAGGGATTTTAGATTGGCTCAACACATGCAGATTTCCGTTTCAGTACAGATACGATAGATAGGATAGGCTAATTGTTAAATAACTACTCATCGATCAGCAACCTTTTAAAGGAAGATTACTCAAACCATGTTATGCGGCTCTTGGTCATAAGCAAACCCTTTGCCATGCCCTACTATGTGGCTCAGGGTAGCGATAGAACTAATATAAAAATATTACATTAAAAGTTACATGTGTAAATATTGTAACATAAATTTTGATGCAAGTCAACCTTTAAGCCAACTAAACCTTCAATTCTTTGCTGAGTCGTTTTTTCAAGGAAACATCCTGTTTTCTTGTTTCCATCTGGTCTTCTGCTTTGCATAATCACCAAATGAAAAAGCCAAGAAACCTTGCATAATGGTTTTCTCTCAACCAAGTTGCACGCTGCGTCAAAATCATTTTTTTCATCACCTTTCCCAGAGCCACCAACTTAGTTGGTCTGTTATCAAAAGTAAATCAAAGGAATTTGAGTTTTATGCTTCCATATTAATCTAAGAATTAATTGAATTAAACCAATAGAGAAATTTTTCTATCTTTTCTGTGATGGTTGTTATTTTGTTTCATATTCCAATGCTGTAGAACCCAACAAAAGGCTGCCAGTCTTCAGGCACTATGGGACGTCAAAGTGACACCGAAAAAGTGGTTGACGTGAGTGAATGATAGCAAATCTTTAGTTAATATTCACAACCTTCTTTCTTGTTTATGTTAAACATGCACTAAAACATGTTAGTGTGTGAATATGACAAGGATTAAAAAACTGATAATATTATTTTCATGTGAATCAGTTTTTATAAGTCAAGATTAACACAGCTACTTCAAAGACTTTATGGGCTTTAAGATTAAGAGATGAGCATGAGGCAAAGCGAACGTTGTTTTTGATCACTATGAAAAAGTGAAATCGAAATTTACTAAGTAATTGATTGCAAATGTAAAAAATGAAAAATTTACAGAAGTATTTGTTACAGTTGAAAAAAGTTATTACAGATCTATTGCATTCCCTGTTGTTTGATTGCTGTAATGTTTACCTAAAATGCCAGCGATCCTAAATTAATGGAAACCGATACTTTTACAAACTGGTTTTATATGAATATATTATTATTTTTTTCTCTAACGGTAGCATAGTAACTGATTATTGTTGCTATGAAGTACTAATATTAAGTACTAAATAATCAATTAATATCTTTATCTGAAGCAGTCAAGGAAAAATGATACATGTCATGTTTTACTATCTCGCTATCAAACTAATGATAACAAGCTTCTACAGTTCATCAGAGGTCACCTACAGAACTTTTTTGAAACTTACACAGAAAAATACCTACAGAAAATTTGAAACTTCAATGTTTAATGCCTCTGATCTTTTGTAGGTAGCTACACCCTCTGACGGGATTATCATTTTGGGAGTTGCTATGTTCGTTATTGGAAGTGTAGCATTGGCTGTAGCTGTAGCAATTATTGTTACACATCGGTCATCAGCCAATAAGACACCAGCCGATAGGGCATCAGCCAGCAGGACATCAGCCAATAGGAGAAGTGGACAAAGGTAAGTGGCAATACTAATCTCATCAAATTTATTCATATCATTTAAAAACTTTATTATGAAGGCATTTTAGTGGATTTGGATTTTCTGAATGATTGTTGGAAAACTTTTAATTTTTTAAACTCAACCGAGACAACAATTGATTTACGTTTGAAAACATTAAAGAAAATTAAAATATCCATTATACAATTATAATAGTGAACCGACTACTGTTGATAATACGTGTGAATGCAAAATTGCTTAAAGTTGCAGTATCATTTCCTACATTACAAAGCCAAACGAAATTTTAAAGCGATCGAACAAAACCGATGCTAAAAAGTACTGGAAAAACACTTATTTTAGGTACATCTGTATTTTCATCATTGCTCTTTTAGTAAACGTTCCTAAATAAAAACAGCAGCCTTCTCAACATTGATTAGCGGTGATAATAAAATTGGGATAGGATGCCAGAAGCCATTTGGGCATATAATTGCTTGTCTGTTGAAGTGTTTTTCACAGTTTTTTATAACACTCTACCGAGTTATTTAAGTTAGGTTATGGAAGTTCAGCCAGTTTTGAGACCCAAAGTATAGTCTTTTATCCAAATTCTAAACATGAGTGTATATGAAGCACATTTTCATTGAAGATTGATAAGCCATCGTGTTCCACTGTTTAAAGTCTGCACTGAATCTGAATTGAGCAATGTATTTCCCAGATTTGGTCAGTTTTAGTAAGAATTATATCCTCGCCATCTCAGCCGGCCTTGGAAAAACAAACTATTACTAAATATCACTGTGAAATTCTCCTTTCTCTTTTCAGAGGCTTTTCACGAAATGGAGCACAGATGATTCCAGCCCGCAATCAGTTGGTTCATGATCAACTAGTATAAAGTGATATTAAAAATTTATGAACGAATTTGTAACGCTGAATATTCCGGCTGCATCAAAGCATTATCTCATACTTTCATACTTCGTAGAATCTAATGAGTTGTGCCTATGCTAATTGTGATAGGCCTTTTGCATATTAATGTCACATACATGTACGTTACACTTGCATTCTAAATACCTATTGATTTTTGTTTCAAACAGCTTCCGAGTAGTTTTTTAACTTCACAATGTATTTATACGTAGATGATTGTTTTATAGTTTTTGAATTAGCTTTTTACTTTTAACGTTTTCTCAACATATCACCTAGATTTATCAACTCTTATACGCTACTTGCATTATGCCTGGCATTATACGATTAGTAAAAAGCAGCTTATAGAAAGTGACAGAAGAAAGTGACAAGTTATGTGGGTGACATTGGCTAAATTGACTAATTAGACAATGGCTAAATCGACTAATTAGAAAATAGCAAAATCGATTAATTGGCTAATTTGAGTAGCTTAAGCTAGTAACTTAACCAACTTACTATAATAAGAGCCGTGAAGCCAGCTTGTATTCTTTACATGTTATAATACGCATCATGATCTTTTTCGCAATCATGATACTGACGTGTGCTCAAGGTAAGCAATAGTATTTTCACAAGCGCTTCAAGTGGGCGTATTTTAACCGATATAATGAACATGGCCACAGTTATTTCATTGTATGGCAATGTAGCCGTTTGGTCTAGTGTATTAAAAATCTGTCTGCAGTCCTGTAGGTTGCGAGTTCAAATCCGGTGCACAACAGATTTTTCATTCCTAAAACCTTATCGCTGTTAATGGACACACAAACAGCAGTCCAACAAATGAAAGATACTGAGATCTATATATATATATATATATCTCAGTATTCATTCAGCCTAATTGGTTTGCTTCCAAAAATGGTTAAACTAAATATGAAATAACTTTTCTATGACTGAAAATAAAGTTGGGCAAAGCTTATTTGGTATTCTCTTACAGCCTTCAATAATAAAATGTTTTACAGGAAGTAACTTAAATTTTTAGCAAAAATTGACAATAGTATTGAGGTAGAGCAATTCATTTAAGCTTCTTACTGAGAATTAAAGATCTTGAAACAAATTATAATGAGGAGCAAACTCTCAATTATAATGAGGAGCAAACTCTCAATTATAATGAGGAGCAAACTCTCAATTATAATGAGAAGCATACCACCGAGTTTTAGAGGCAAAAAAGGACTTTACAAGTATGCTACATGTAAAATTAGACAAAAATATTTGCCTAATTACATTGAATTGTAACACAGAAAGCTATTTGTCACATACAACCATACAAAAAGCAGACAACTCAATGCATTAGATAAGAATTAAAAAAGTAGGTGTTAAATTTCTCTCTAACAAAAGGGTTAAGACTTTTTACCTAGACACCCAAAATGATTCGGGAAACATAATTGCGCCTGCTAGCCAGATGTGCATGTTGACATATAATCACGTAAATATGCAATTTTTTGGATCTATATCTAAAGCTTTACGTTTGTACATATCCAAATCAACACAGCCATAAAATAACAAATTCTATTACCAGCAAGAAAAATAATTTTGAGTAAGATCGATTCCATTCCGAGCTAAAATGTTTTTTGTGTTGGAAATTACATGTGTAAATATAACTGCTGTGTACAGTTTACTACTCCACAAGAATTAAAAGTACTGAATGCTCAATAAAAAAATATATAGAAAAATATAGAATACAAGCCATTCAAAGTCTGTATGTGTACATTGAACAGTGTGAGAGAGACTGCCAGGGATCTCTGCCTTCTTTGGCTAATCTTGGTTCCTCATATATGCTATAGGCTCCAGCTCTGCTGATCTTGTGTATGGGACTCAGCTTCAGTATTTAAGCTATATTGTGGCTGGTTTCAGCTGAACCGAGTTTGTACTCAACAGTGAAGATAGTCTTAGCCCAAACAACTTCGATTCTGCCAGCCAAGCTGCCTATTTTCCGATAGTTTGGCTGATCGCGCGTACAACTAATTGATGACCTCTTAGCCGCTCATTCAGCGCTAGCTCTCGGCTAGCTACTACCGCACAAGCACATCCATCCACTATATACATGTGCATACAAAAATAGTCGAATATATACATATATTTTACTATGTATACTTTATTGGTGCATGCACATGTAATTTCCAGCACAGTATATATATATATACACATATACTTATATATACACTTATATATATGCTTATATATACTTCTATAAGTATATATATATACTTATAAGCATATATACATTTTTATTGATATGAGGTTCAAAAGTTAGAATGGTAACTGTTGTCATATGTTAAATATAAATCAATTTTCTGAGCAAATACTTTTTTATTACACAGGCAACGAAGGGCATTCAACTAGTATATATATATATATATATATATATATATATATATATATATATATATATATATATATATATATATACATGTATATAGTGTTTATATATACAGTAAATGTATAGTATATATGCGGTATATATAGGTATGTATTTACAAATATGTATATATACATATATGAAATATGTATTATATTTATAAAATATATATATGAGATGCTATACATTTACAATTGAAAGGAGAATTGTGCTCACAGCGGTTAAAGTAGCCTGACTTGACAAACTGTTGTTTTTTGCGGAGTTGTCCCCCGTCGAGCCGACGAGCAACAACAGCTTGTCACAAGACGTACTACACCTGATGCATCAGCTGCATTTATAGGGAGTTGTACTCTTCCGTCTATGTGGCTTGGCCGCGATGTTATGTCAGTCGCTCCATTGGTAATCATAACGGAATTCGCGCAAAAATTTATGTAGAAAATTTAAGATAAGAACGTTTAACTAAGCGACCCGTCTCTGCAGTAAACTTTAGTAGATTTTTAGAATTTAGGCTGCAGCAGCGACTAAACATGTCGTTATTTGTGCGCTCAGTCCGTTTTATTTCTATTTTTGGGTCAGATCTAAAAAAGATAACGGTTTGTGAGTTTCTAGCCAGCAGTTCCTAACTCGGTTTGAAAACTGTGTAGCTGTGTTGGCGATTATATGCAATCAGTAATACCAAGGATGTAAGAAAATAGTTTTGTATAGCTTTTAAGATAAACTTTTGACATCAATGTTAAATGTCCTGCTCTAGCGGGCAATATTTGTTTCTTTTTTGCATTTCTAAAGCAAGCGGCATCGCGGGACCAGCAATGTCTGCAGCCAAAACTCTTCTTCTTGAAAATTAAGAATGATTACTTGCATTAAAGAATGGTTATTGGTGTTTTGCTGGTGCTGGAAATGCCTAGATTTATTCTAGATACTAGAAATATAAGGTGTATATATATAAGAGTGATAAAAACAATACATTGAAAAATAACCAAAAAGGTTTACTGCTCTTAATAAAATGTTACGCTGCTAAAAATAGATCCTAGACATGTTTTATAAGCAACTACGTTCTTGATGACAGTTTGTGTTGCAACAGTGTCTTCTAGTGCAGTCTGTTTAGTTTCTAATTGTAATTTTCCTTCGAAATATTGTACTAAGTTTTAGATTTTCTTTTACTTATTTTAGGTGGTAGATGTTGGCATAAAACTGGCGATTTCGAAATCGAAATCAACAATCAAGGTATGTCTTTTTGAGTTTGTGATCTAAAGTTGATGTGACGTGATGCTGTCAGAATATTTCTATTTCATTTAATCAGCGGTAAAAGTTCATCATCCACCTAAAATTTAGCAAACGCAAGGTCAGTGAAGGGTAAACTGAATGAAATAGAAGTTTTAGCATCGGAATATGATATACTATGCATTACAGAGACACATATTGATTCGTCTTTCAATAATGAAATGATTTTGAGCTCATCGCAAAAGTGTATTTATAGATGTGATCGAGATTGCCATGGCGGAGGAGTTATGATTGCCCTTTCACCATGTATTAATCACCACCAGATCCACTTAGAGGGTACATATTTTCCAATAGAAGTGGTTTGTGTAAAGATAGAATGCGTTGATAGTGGCCTAGATTTGATAATTTTGTGCCTTTACATCCCACCATCTTTTATCAGACAAACAATTGATCCACTTGACGATCTACTGGGACAAGTAGTGTCAAGATTTCCTAAATCTACTATATTTGTTTCAGGCGATTTTAACTTGCCTGACATAGACTGGATTATAGGTCAAGTTCGTTCTGGATCTCACAACAAAACACTTCACAAATCTTTTTTGAGCAGTCTGCTATCCCATCACCTGACCCAACTCGTGACTGAGCCTACACACCAACTTGGCAATACACTCGACCTAATCCTTACTAATAATGACAGCCTTTTTACAGATTTGAGTGTGATCAATCCTGGACTAAGTGACCATTACATGGTAGGCATAAATATAAAAATCAGGGAATTTAGGCCAAATAGTAAGCATAATGATTCTTTTAAAATATACGCTAAGGCAAATTTTGAAGCTATCACTCTGGCTCTAGAGAAAACACTTTCTAAAGTGTCAAGCGCTATTCAAAATGAAGAAAACATAAACACAACATGGCAAATCTTTGAAACGGACTTGAAAGAAGCAGTCAGTAACTATGTACCTAAATGCACAAAAAAGATCAGAAACAAAGACGAGCCCGTATGGTTTAATGATTCTGCCAGGAAGTGTGTAAGATCGCAAAGAAAATTGTATGATAAATTCAAGAAAAGTGGCCTGCACACAGACCTACAACAGTACAAACAGGCTAGGCGCCAAAACAAAAAGCTCTTTAGGAAAATGGAATATGACCACTATGATAGAATATTATTCAAACCACTGAGTTTGGGAGATAGCAAGCCTTTCTATTCATTTTATAGAAGGAAGAGTGGGAAGAGCTGCCATGGCTCTGTTATTTTTAAGGGTAAATCAGCTTTTGAGACTTCAGAGATTTTTAACAAGTATTTTCAGAGTGTTTTTTCTGGGAGCAGTTCATACTCAGACCCGCTTTGGGCTGAAGGGAACTGTCCGATTACAATTACTAGTGAGGGGGTGAGGAAATTGTTAATTGGTCTGAAGACCGGAAAGGCCCCAGGCCCTGACCAGCTGAGGAAAGAGGACCTCAGTCTTGATGTGGTGGTCACTAGTCAGATTTTAGCTCTTATCTTTCAACATTCTCTTAATACTGGCCAGCTGCCTGATATCTGGAAGGCGGCAAACGTAGTACCAATTTTTAAAAAAGGCTCGAGAGACAGCCCCAGTAATTTTAGACCAGTTTCACTTACATGTATTGCATGCAAACTTTTAGAACATATAGTACTAAGCAATATTAATCAGCATCTTAATGTAACGCTCAACCCAAACCAACATGGATTTAGACAGGGTCTCTCATGCACTACCCAACTTGTCACAACAGTAGATGACATTATGAAAATGGTGGATGGAAATGACTCGGTACACGCTGCAGTGTTGGATTTTTCGAAAGCTTTCGATCGAGTACCTCACGGTCTCTTAATTGAAAAGCTGTTATTTATTGGTATTGACTCAGCAGTAGTTAGATGGATAGCACATTTTTTGGCAGACCGAATGCAGAGAGTGGTTGTGGAGGGAGCAACGTCTGGTTCTCTTGCAGTAACTTCTGGTGTTCCTCAGGGTTCCGTGCTGGGGCCCTCTCTTTTTCTAGTTTACATTAATGACATTTGTAGCATTATAAAGACATCGACAATAAGACTTTTTGCGGACGATGCCCTTCTTTATTGCCCGGTTAACAGCTTAGATAGTTCCCAGAAATTCCAGGAAGATTTGTTTTTGTTGGAAAGGTGGGCTGAGCATTGGGGTATGGTGTTTAACACTGATAAGTGTCAAATAGTCAGGTTTGGTAAGAACGGTCTTGATAGTTCTGTGGATTACTTTTTAGGAGGAATAGCGTTAGAGAATGTATCAGCTTTTAAATATCTTGGAGTTGAAATTACTAGTGATTTTAGTTGGGACTTGCAGATTGATTCGGTGACGGCAAAGGCTTCTCGGAGGTTGGGTATGATGAGGCATGTGCTTTTTAAGGCCCCCAGAAAGGTGAAGAGGGTTGCATACCTCACCTTGTGTAGACCTATAATGGAATATGCAGGTGAGGTATGGGACCCTCATTTAGTTAGGCAGATAACATCGTTGGAGAATGTGCAGCGAAGGGCTGTGCGTTTTATTTCGGATTTGAGGGGAAAACAGAGTTTTACGGAAGCAAGGCAGTTTTTGGATCTAGAGCTGTTGGAGGCAAGGCGCAAGAGTGCTCGCATGACATTGATGCTAGAAATTTTGACGGATAGCAAGCACAGTTCTTTTGTTGATAGTTTTAAGCATTTACAGGATACAACTCATGATCATGATACAAGGTCAACAACTAACGGGGAACCCCCCGCCATTGAGTCAAATTCGAGTTTTTATCAATATAGTTTTATGCCCAGGACTTCCCGCAACCTGCGAGGAAAGCCATGAAATTTTATCGAATTTTTGACAGACATTTTGAAGGCCTTCTTTTACCCGCAAGCGGGGTCTAAAGGCTCGAGTTTTACCTAGACCTAGACCTAGATCATGGGATTAATATTATCATAATTTTTGTTACATCAACAAAATATATATTTTATAAACTTATTATGCAACGCTTAACGCAGTAGAAAAGATCTTGCCATATTGTACTATTCGTTAACTTTTTTTATCTTTATCAAATGTTTATTTTCAGTTTCATGCTCTACTAATCCATGATAGTCTCGCTAACGCATTAGACCAGCCTGCTGATATTGTTATAGTACCAAGACATGATTCTGAGCGAAGTCACTACTTCCTAATGGTTAGTATTCTTATGCTGCACTTTTATACTAAAATACTATGTCAAAATATTAATTTTGAGAACAATTAGTGTTGCATGGCTGTGCATAGTTATTATAATTATTTTAAAAATTTAAAACAGCACATCTTTTATATAGCGTGTAACTTGAATAAGATAGCTGTTTTGTAGGCGCAGAAATACTTGCTCTGCCTGTATCTATAACATGCAACTTGCATTAGCTTGCATAGCTTTATATACAAGTTGTATATGGTACTCTGTTTGCAGCTGGTAGATAGGAAACTTAGGAAAATTCATTTAATGGACTCTCTTTCTTACAAAGGGCAACAGACCATTGAAAAAAGGTGAGCATGAAATACTTCACTAGGTTTGTCGGTAAATCTTACAAAAAGCGACAGTTATTGCCTTTGCATTCTAGCATAAATGGTTTAATCCAAAAACTCACTGTTAGCAACAATATTTGCAGAAAGCTTGTTTCTGTTGATGGGAGGTTTGCTGATTATGCTGTGACAGATAGTGAGATGGCGGCCATGCAACAGAAAGATTGTGTAAGCTGTGGACTGTATGTTATCAAGGTGTGTGACACTCTCATTCGTAGAGGTCTCAAGACTTCAACAATTATCAGTAGGAAACGTCTGGTTGGATTATTTATCTACACATTAAACCATAACTGTCACGTAAAACTTTTATCGTATTTTCTAGGTAAATCAGACACGCTGATTCCGATTTTGTACTCAAAATAAAGATTAGTCCACTAACCTTCAAAGTCATTTAGGCTTTTTTAAAGCGTTTCAATATCCGTTTCGAAAACAACACAATCGGCATTACAAGCTCCGCCCATAAATATGTGACGAAACCTAGCTTTTTCAGAAACGGAAGTTGGGAATGTTTAGTCCTATTTAGAATAATAGAGATGGGTGTCTTAAAACCCATTATTATCTAAATCCAGCCTGTAAAATAGTTTCAGTTTTTTATCAAAGGGATATAAACTATTTAAAATTGCTTGCAGCTTGTTACATGACGTTTAAATGGGTTGGATGCCAAGAAAAATGAGCTCAAAAAGCGCGGTTTTATCACAAGCTAGCGTTGTTATTGCGCTTTTTAAATATGCAATGCTAAATAGCTTATCTACCTTTCAGAAAGGACTGATATTATTTTTAAGGCTGAATTTAGATATTAATGGATTTTAAAACACCCATCTCTATTATTCTAAATCGATCTAAACATCCCTACGTAACTTCTGTTCCTAAAAAGCTAGGTTACGTCAAGTATTTATGGGCGGAGCTTGTTATGCCGATCGTGTTGTTTTCGAGACCGATATTAAAACGCTATAAAAAGTTCTTCATTACTCTGAAAGTTAGTGGCCTAATCTTTATTTTGATTACAAAATTGGAATCAGCATGTCTGATTTACCTAGTAAATTTGATAAAAGTTGTTCGTGGCAGTTATGGTTTAACTATTACTAGGAAACCTAGTCCTATTCTGCCAATTTTCACTGCTAACCGCATTGTTTTTTCAGCAAAATCAGTGGGATTTCTTGTAGGGGTTATGCAATAATCTTGAACTTTCTAGATATTCGGCACATTTTTGTTGTTGTAAACTTATTAAAAAATAATTCTAAGAATCTGTATTTTCATAATGTTATTTATATTTTCAGCATGCGCAACGATATGTTGAATCTTTTTGAGCTAAAAAATAGAAAAGATGGTGATATGTCTTTAAATCCTTCCACATACCGTAAAGAATTATTGGCAAGTATAAAGGTATGTGAAACAATAACTATTCCCAGCAGATTTAGCACATCTGTATATCTTGTATGTAAATATATGCTAAGATACTTCCTCACTTATTTGGTTTAATTTTCTCAACCTGAACTAACAACTTTTTAACATTTTTGCATTGAATTTCGTTTTTAACCAGTTGTCTTTATTTATGTTAGGAAGATGGTCGAGCATTGGCGGATATCAAGCTCTCTGTTGAAGCAGGTAGGTTGAAGATGTAAGCCACGTACAGGCTAACAAGTTTTATATTTGTATCATGTTAATACATAAAAATTATTTTACTGTGTTCACCAATCTAGAGCATGAGAATACTATTCTGATATCTTTAAATAGTATAGTGTTGGTATCTACAGACATCCGCTTTATATATGTCTAATGTATGTTCTTAACCCTTTGGCTACGGCGCGCTTACGGCCGGGGAAAATACCAGCGTACGGAGGTAATTACTAGGGCGATTTGAGCCTTCGACATGACTGCATAACAACTGCATAATATGCATAGCTGAAAAATATGAAAGCTGAGAAATTTCTCTACAAGCTGATATTTTTTCTATGCAGATAGTTTGCAAATGCTTTCCAGCAAAAGTCTCAATTTGTTGAAGCTATTAATTTCTTTTTATACGCCATTTTCAATTGTATTTTCCTAATTGATAAAGGTAATTGACAATGTTGTATAAATAATACTTGCACCGATTCATAGGTTCTCAACAATTTGCAAGAGAAATTGGTCGTCAAATAGCATTGAAAGTGGAGTTATGAGCTCCGATGCTTTGCGGGAGCGCCACTTGAAATTCTCACTACATGACCCAAAAGACCAGCGAAAAATAGAGGCCTGCCAATGTCCCCTAAACTTCGCTATAACTTACATGCAAATTGGAATAGAGCTATAAATGAATATGCATTTGAAAGCTTAGAATTTTCTCAACAGGCAGCCATTTATTCCCTGCAAATCGTCCCTGCGAATTTATTCGTCTGTGAATATTTCTATCAAAATTGTGATGTGTCAAAGTTGCCACCTTTCTATCATAAAACATCGATAACAAATACATTTTTGGAAGCAATAACTCTGTGAACATGGTTTATGATAAGCATCTGCACGGTGTCATATGTTTGCAAGAGTTTGCAAAGAAACTGGTTGTCCAAGTCGTCCTTTCCAAGCCAGCAAGCTTTCATCTATAGATATGAATTTACCAGGCAGCAAAACAGAATATAACCGGTCACATATGGCAAAAACATCTTCTAACTTGAAAAATTTATTGCTAGCAGGCTGTTCAAAATTGTCAGCAAAATGCACAGTAGCAAGTAAACTTGCTTCTACTTTTAATTTTATTAAAAATTAGCATAGATAATAAAGGATTGTGGACCAGTAAGACAACAGAGTAGACTTTTTGAAAATACTTATATGCAAAACTAAATAAATAACTCGACAAATATCTTTACCATCAACAGGCTCCGAAGCATCGCAATGTTTTTGGAAGCCATATTTATTCATTTCGTTAAATATAACATTTATAATGGCCGATATTTTAAAAAGCTTTAAATATTAAAAATACTTACCTGTTTAAAAATTCGAACTTACTCCTGCCAAGCTGTCAACAAAATGTAATTTTTTTGGTTTTAAGTCAGCTCCTATTTGAAATCCGAGAATACTCCTGGTTTCATCGCCGGCCGTTTCACTCTCACTTTTGCAATCCAATCCACCCTGTTGATCTTATTTTTCACTTTCATCGTCTTCCCCACATTCTTCCGACCTGATATCCTCTTCTTCACTTCCAAACCAGTCGATGTCTTCTTCTAAACAAACTTTTTTAGCAGAGCTTGAACAACCACGTGCGTTCATGATGAATAGATTTCCATAAAAGATCACATCTTTGCAAAGTGTATTGCTTGCACATGCGTATTAGGGATTATTTATAGCCTCAAAACAGTATTACAAAGCCAACGGAAATTGATCAAATTACTAATTTTAAATTTTAATGCTGTTTTTTAATAAATAATATATTTTAAAAAAGATCTATCGAAGGCCGAATTATTTCGGGATTTTCCGAATCCGTACGCTGAGACAACGCTCGTATTCCGGGCTTTTACGGATTTCATAAGCAAAGGGTTAACTAGATCAAAACTTTGTGAAGTAGTCTATAATGTTTTCTATTTATTTATTTATTTATTTGTGTAATAGCCAAGGAAGAATCCACCAGAGAAGGAGCAGTGGAGTGTTTCACGACAACAGAAGATCATGAAGCTACCAACTGGAATGGCAAGGAGCTTACAGAAAACCCTGGGGAATTTCCTGCTGTCTCACTAGATGCTCAGCTTATGTATTATAAAATCAAGTACCTGAAGCGCTATAAAACACACTATACTAGTTATGGTGTATTTAATGTAGTTTCAGCTGAAGATTACGAACATTGTTGACAGGAGCGTATATCTGGAGTGTATGATGGTATTCAGATGGTAAATAAGACCATTTTATATTATCTTAAAGAGAGTAGCTCTGACTATCGGGTCATTAGTCGGCAACTTATTAGACTGAGTCCAGCTGTACTAGAAGCTTACGAGTCATGGTGTAAGAAGTTGACTCCAGAAGATGACAATAGTAGGCCATCTCCAGCATATTATGGTATGGAAAAATCCATTACGCATGGCTAAACATACGTTTTCCTGTTATGCTTTCCAATGTACTCATGTATGCGGATAACTGGCATATCTTCAATATGTTTTAAAACAAAATTTTATTGTTTGTTCACACCGGACTATTATAGTGTATTAACTGTTAATTGATGCCCTGATCCAGTAGTAACTACTGTTTTATTAACTTTTATGTTGCATACATCTATATAGTTTAGCCATCCTGTATTTCTAGTCAGTTTGTTTGCATTAGTGGAATATGCATCAAGGCAGTGTGTACTCAGCTGTACTCAGGGTGTACTTTTTCTTTATACAATTTTGCAACTTAGTGTATTCAACTTTTTCAACGGTTTTTCTATTTGGTACATATTATATTTCGTTTAGAGATGCTATGTAAATCTAAGTAATATATAACTTTTACCTACAACATACAATGATAATACCTCCTCATAACTCTAAGCTTTAGTTTGCATGAAGTCATAAAACTTTTATGTAGCCATGCTAATACTTGCTGTTCAAGTCCATGAAGTTGAAATAAGATAACAGTTTTGTAGCTAGGCTAATATTTGCTGAAAAGCTAGGTTGTAACATGTATTTAATAGAAATATAACTGTTTTGTAGCCAGGCTAATAATTGCTGAGAAGTTAGGTTCCAATATGTATTTAATAGAAATATAACTGTTTTGTAGCTGGGCTAATAATTGCTGAAAAGTCAGGCCCTAACATGTATTTAATAGAAATATAACTGTTTTGTAGCTAGGCTAATAATTGCTGAAAAGTCAGGTTCTAATTTGTATTGTAATTAGAAGAAAAAGTATAACTGTTTTGTGGGCAAGCCAAAACCTGCTGTAGTCATATAAAATAACTGCTTTGCAATGTAGTACATACGTAATAGTTTGTAATAATAAAAGTATCAATATACAAGCCCTATTCAAGAGCATACTAAAAACCATTTACAACAACAGCCTACTACTACTATGCAGTACAGCTAGCATTAGCAGTTTTGTCGTTCCGTAGAAACGACCTTGTCAACGTGCAGTTATATTATAGGCGCCAGAATTTATTTCTGTGTACATTCCGCAACCGAGTTAGGAATTGGGGCTAGAAACTCACAAATCGTTATCTTTTTTAGATCTGGCCCTATTTTTGTATCAGTCAGTTTTATTTGTTCTTATTTATTTTATTTTCAGTTTATTTTATTCTTAAGTTTTACTAAAATTTATCACAAAGATTGGTTTTTGGTTAAACGTTGTAATCTTGTTTTTTTTTCTACATATATTTGTGCGTGAAATCCGTTATGATTACCAATGGAGCGACCGACATAACATCGCAGCCAAGCCGCGTAGACGGAAGAGAACAACTCCCTATAAGTGCAGCTGATGCATCAGGTGTAGTACGTCTTGTGACAAGCTGTTGTTGCTCGTCGGCTCGACGGGGGACAACTCCGCAAAACAACAGTTTGTCAAGACAGGCTACGGTTAAAGGAGCCAAATGAGAGAAAAGACAATCACAAAATAGAAATTGAGTGTGTAATTAATTTAAAGAGAGTAAAAATCATATTGGAATCATCGACAAAACATAACAGATCCGGCACAAGTCCTCAGAATTATAATAAACTGTTTATTATTGATAAGAAGTGCCGGCTTAATTTGGCAAAGGAGCCACTTTGCCAGCTCAAAACAAACTTTATTAATTACTCCAGAACCTCAGTCAGCTAGCATTACACAAAAATATATAATTATATAAACTAAATATATAACACAAATTTTTTTTATTGCGTTTGATATAATTTATTTAGTTTGTTTGTTGTTTTTCTGAAGACAAAACTATTAGTCACCTTTTTAGCAAAAATTATGTTTGCTTATTTGATGTATATTGTATTAACAATTTTCACCTGTTGTTATTAATTAATATTATTTTATATACTTTTGGTTTTTCACTTTTTTTCTTATGAGATAGAAAAGAAACTGATTTGTCGAGCATTGAATATTAATAATTTTCTTAAAAAATAGCTTTTGATGGTATTGCACTGATAGCCATTTGGCTTATTCCTTGCCTTGCTTACATACGCACCATTCTTCGTCAGGATTATACTAATATAGCCAAACCACATAAATAATACTTTATCTCCTTTATAATAAGCTATAATAGTTTTTGAAGAATGTGCAGACATTGCACTTTGACATTGAAGTGCAAGCAAGGAAGAACTAAACAGGTAGTTTGTTATCTACTCAACTTTAGAGTTGGCGCGGAATTTACTTCAACATCAGAAAGGGTTACATTTTATTCACACTTTGTTGAATAGATTTATTAGATGAAAGTCTTTGAGCTCAGTGATAAGAGTACTCTACAAAATTTACTCAAGCCATTTTTGCACCTCCCACTTGTGTAACTAGTTAGAACTACAAAAACCAATCAAAATAATCAATAGAAACAATCAAACGCTACAATCAGCCTTTATGACAGATCGCATGAGCAAGTTATAAAAACGTTTACTAGTTAAAAGCACATTAGAAAAAATACACTGTACTATGAAATATTATTGTACTTCTTTAGTAAAAGTAATATTATAAACAACCATAAAAATAATTATCTACTAAATCTATAGGCTTTAAAGTTTTGTCCAAACTTCTCTGATTATGAAAGAACATAGAGCAGATCTTCAGATAACAGATGATGTTCATTTTTGTGGTTCTCTCATCGCACTCTTCACTGTGTGGACTTTTAGCAGCAGTTCCTGAAAATTTTAATTTGTTTTAATTAGTTTAAAAAAAAGTAAATAGGTCATTCAGCTGTCTGACGTGTGATTATGAACTTATTGGGTCACTGAGCAATTTGTTAAAGAAGCTAGTTTGGGCCAATTCTGCTTGTTAAAGAACTTCAGTTTTAAAATATAGCTAAATACGTGCGTAAGCTCTTATCCACTAGTCAAGTAACGTGCCATTATTTTGCTGTAATTGAAGACCTCAACGGAAGAACGATCAATGTCACAATTGTTCAAACTGAAGATATAGCCATTTTAAAGTTTACAACTTGAACATTGATCAGTTTTGCAAAGAGCTAGTTTGTTTTAAGTTGGGATATCCCTATACTTGGGTCATTTTACTAAAAGTTTGTCACAGAGACTAAATCTTGTGGCCAGAACTATCTAATGGAAGATAAACCTTGTACTTTAAAAAAATGTGACATTGTGCGTTCTCATGTTGAAGTCTTCAATTGTTTAATACGAACAAAGTTTTATTGAGATAACGCTAATACCAAACTACTGTCAAATGAAATGAACTGTTAGCAGCTTACCTGTTCTTTTGTCGGAGGGAAAGTGCTCTGAAATAAGAAATGAATAGTCCCACACCAGCAGCAACAGCTAGGATTCCAGTTATAGATAAAGCGGCAGCTAGGGCCACTAGTTTAGTTTCATAAGTAGCTTTCTGCAAAAAAACATTAAATTTATAAGGTATTCATTTACGACGCATTACTACTAGTTTAAAGGTTTTAGAAAACATTAAGGTCAAGAAAGAATTTTTGAATTCAGTGCTGGTCACAGCTAGTTTATCAGATGAAGTCTTAATCTAATATAATGCAGTGTATATATGATTTTCAAAAACATACCAAACTTAGCCAATAGGCTAAGATGAATTAATTAGAAGTAAAAGTTAAAAAAGTAGTTTTCATTAAGGGTTCCATGATGTCAGGTAACAAAATGAACAGAATATGAAGTCAAAACTAGTTAATAAATTGTAAACCCACAACTTGATGCGGTAGATTACAACAAGATTGGAAAAGTAATTTAGTTCTATAAAATCTCTTGAGTTGCTGTATATTGGTATGTCTTGATATTTTTTAATATGACAGGATATGGTATTAGGCTAGCCATATTATATGAGACATTGAGGATTATGATGTAATAAAATTATGAGTTGTAACACGCTTTGATATGTTGATATACACAACTTTGTTTTAGAGTATGATTCGCGGAGATATGCAATGATGCACTTCAGTGTGCCTCGGTATGTTACAGTATGCTACATTTTGGTAACATTTGTCATGCTGAAATATGATACTATGCGCTTTAACCAAGTTTGGTGTGTTGTAATACGCTACAGTATGTTAACATATGATACTCTAAGATATGCTATTTGACCTTCAATGTGCTTTGCTTTAATGCCACATAAATTAACATACTGTATAAGATGCTAAAACATGATATAATATATAAACTTACTTTGGTATATCGTGTTGTGATTAATATATATATATAATATATATATAATAATACATAATAAATATTCCATATTATATTATGTATATTATTACACTTCAACGTGTCAGTATATAATATGCTGCATAATGTGATAAAATGTGCTTCGGGCTTTAGGTACAATGTGACATGCTACAATTAAGCCTGAAGCAGTATGATACAATATTACATAGCATGGTGAGCAGAATGAGTTTCAGATAAAATTTGTCAACATTTTGTGCATAATTGTCAATGACAGAACTAATGGGTGACTGTGTGAGTCGCTAAATACCACTTCAGCCAGGATGGCAGTTGTTAAAAGTTATATGTTGCAAATCAGCTCACTTTTGTTGGCTGTACTGTCTCCACAAAGCCTTGAGAAGTTGTATCAAGAGGTTCCCCTTTAGATACGGTTGACTAAAATTCAGATATACACCAAGTTAAGAAATAGATAAAAAAGGTTGGACATTGTTCTTTGTTTATTTTGATACACTCAAACAGCAGTAGTAAAAATTATGACATGACACTTGATTAAAAATTGGGATTTTAGTCAAAAAAGCAATATAAATTTTTTTTAAGCATATTTAAAAATAAGTTAACAAAATCTAAAATTGACCCTAATTTTTTTAAATTGACACATTTTACTATTAGCATAAAAGTATTTAGCAGATTAATAGCTTTTTGCAACATACCCATATGCTTACTCGAAATACATGTTTTATATCAGTTTTTCCTAGGTCGATAAATTTAGCCATGATGTTTTCAATTGTTTACAGGAAGCTAAAAAAAGTGAGAGTTCATTTGCTTTTAAGTTACTAGCAACATCTTTGCTCATTATTAGTTTAACTGTTCAAAAATTTCAGCTTTTTGTGTATTTTTGTATTACACATAATTACCAGAGTTATAAAATTTGTAAACATAATTAAATGCCGACTGGCCTACTATTTTTGATCAAAGAAAAAACTAATATATGGTCTACCGGTTTACTGTTAGTTGCAATATTTAGTTGGAATGTTAAAAAATAACAAAACTCAAGATTTTTTAAACATTTAAAAAAACTTTGGCTTAAGTGATTAGTTATAGATGTACCAATAGTCAAGACCTTTAGTAGCTGATGCTGTAGAAGGAAGGTTAAGCAGTTCTTGTAGTAAATTGGTTTTATATAACCTAATTACATGCTACGTATCTCATGGGCAAGCCAATAGAGGGGTTCACAACTAATCAGCCTACCTACTATTTTACGTTATTTGTTTCTGGTGTTTGTAAAATGTCCAATATATTATATCATATCAATACAGTCATACCTTGACACATGCGAGTCCCAACATATGAAAAATTTGAGATATGAATAATTTTCCAAAAACAACATTGTCCAGTCATTCTTGTCCAATTAGTTGGATTTTTTTTTACAAAGGTTTGCTGAAAATGAAGGGAAATCAAGTCAGAAAGTGAGGCATAAGAAGTCAAGCAGAAAGAAGAAACACAAAAAAAAAGAAATGAAAATGGAATTATGATTAACGTTAGTGTAAAAGAAGGTTGACACTATTTTAAAGTGTTTATATAGTAATCTAAGTCTATTTAAGTTTAATTTAAAGTTTATGTTACTGTATATAGTGTCACAAAAGAGTAGCGCCTAAATGGGCTGCCGCCAAATCTATCTCACACTATCGTTTGCAACTGCCATTCCTTTCAAAGGTTGGAATTCTGTAAAGCACTCTACAAAACAGTGTTGAATTTTACTGCAGACCATCACCACTAGATAAGTTATTGTTACTTTGTGAGCATGGCAAACTCTCTCTCTCTCATTCCTTTTCTTTTGTTTTCTTTTTCGAGTACTCAGCCAAGATGAGTCAGACTTCCTCTGGTTGTGGATTAATTATGATACCAGGTTTTCCATCAGCTGGATCATATGCACTCATCTGCCTAAGTTGATAATAATCTACCTCAATTTTAAAAATCATCTTAGCTACACCTTTATTGCAGAGTTTAGGTCTTCCTTGATTTTGTTTACATCACACCCGTATAATAGCTGATATAGAAGCTAGTCTTGTGCCATCTGTGTACGTAGCCCAACCATCTCAAACTTTTTCCAACACGGGTGTCAGCCGTTGATGATAGGCATGCCCATGTAAGAATTTTTTCTTTGAAATCCTATCTCGCCACTTGATGTTCACAATGTCTCTCAAAAGTCTCATCATCACAGCATGAAGTTTTTTTACTTGAGCTTGAAAAATCGTCCAGGTCTCAGTGCCATATACAATAAGAGGGTTGACAGAACCAATGTTTGATATACTTTACAGTCTACCATGACTGAGAAATGCTAGTTCTTTCAGACTCTCTGTTAAAGTTTGCCAAAGGCCTGATCAAGCTTTGTCGATCATTGCTTGAAGTTTCTTTCAGACCGCAGAATAGTCAGATGAAGGGATTCAAATGTAAGTAAAATGTGTGGCTTTAACCAGTGATTCTTGGCTGATGTAGATGTCTTTGGCTTCAGCATCCACTTTCTTTTTTTATAATAGTCTTCAAGCCAAACAAAAAAGCAGCCCAGGCAAAGTTGTCCAAGAGTAGCTGCATGCCAGAGGCAGTGTGCGCAATCAATGCACTGTCATCAGCAAATGGCGTTTCTTGAACCAAGTGTTTAATGGTATGGAACTAGGCTTTGAAATGGGAGACACTGAAACGATCTGGTCTTGTCTATATAAACACTACTTGATGTACATCCTTAAAAGGTGCATAAAGCATAGCAGGTAGGTTGCCCAAAAACATGGTGGGAGCTGGGATACAGCCCCGCTTGACACTACTCATTTGATGAGTCGTTACCTTGAACTAATCATGCCTGCATCCCATTGCATTCTGCTCTGATCAGGTTGGTTGCTTGAACTATGCATTCTCGTTTTTAGCACGTTTCAGTGGGTCTCTTGCAAAACAGCATTAAAGACATTTGTAAAATCTATCCATACTGTGTAATGCTTAAAGTTTTGTTAGGCACAGTTCTCCTGTATTTGACGAAGACTGAAGACTATGTCTATATAGTTTTGGTTTCTTCGGAATCTACTTGGAGTCTCTAAGAAAATATAATGACATAACTTATCTAGTTGATTGATGATAGTCTAGGCTAAGATCTTCTCTTTAATCAATAGAAGTGAGATCTCTCTATCATTGCCTCATTGCTTCCTGCTGATGCTTTTTAGAGCTTGGTAGTGGTTCAGATTTTTAAATGTGTGCAATTATATCATGCTGCTATTCTTGCAGTCATGCTCTACCATGTTTTCGACTTTTTGCAGAACTGTTACCACTACCAAGTGTTTTCTTGTCTTTCATGAATAGGAATTGTCAACGTGATGAATTAGGTTAGTTAAAAACACGTTTTTCCAAGGTAATATCCTGCTTTGGCCTATTTTTCAGAGGGCAGGAACAACTTAGTTAATATATATACTTATTTTATAAAAGGACAAGTGGCTTGAGATAAAAAAGTTGACCAAACAGCTTGGACAGAATGTACTAAGTTTGTATGTTAAGGTATGACTGTACTAGAAATGATTTACAACTTTATTTTACACATCTAGTTGGAGCACAGCAAAGTAAAATATAGCTATTGTAGAATGCCTTTTCGTGCTTATTAATTTATGTTAACATTTAAATAGGAATTTTATGCAAATCTTGCTCATTTAAAAACAGAAAAATTAAGTATTTATCGCATGAACTTTTAGTTTCTAAGCCATTTTAAAATAAAACAAATTTATCTTTTGCAAAGTCAAATGCATTTAAAAAAGTTATTAAAATACCCTGCTACATTTTTTATTTATATAAAATATTTTATACTTTTTTAATCATACTTGTATTTTATTAAATATGCTGGTGTGAGATCTCAACTGTTTAATTCTAAGACACTTCTAAAAACTGGCAGCTGATACGATGACTTAATAAAATGAGTAGCTAATTATATAAATAGTAAATTGAGCAAAAATTTAACAAATAGCCTTCTTTTTGCTTAAAAGCTGCTGATGAATGCTTTTTACCAAACATATTAGTCAGTTATAATATGTTGTATCAAAAACTAAAGTGCTGCAAAACAAATGTTTGGAATATTACGAGTGAGTACTCAATAGCTAAAATTTAGACAAAACACTATTTTATATTTTATTTTGTTATTATTTTGGAATAATAACAGGATAATGATGGCTAAATTTTACTAATTTTTGATTGCCTCAAACCAGTTGTTTTAAAAAAATTTAATTTTTTAGTTTAATGTTGAACAATATTGAAACATAAAAACATTTGTATACCTCTTGAGTTTCTAACTTACGGACAAATTGGAATTGAAGGAGACGCCGTTCTCAAAAATGGACACAGGATTTGACCAGTTAGCAAAGTTATTGCTTGAGTCATGAGTCCGGAGTCTAAGGTAGAAATTGGTGAAGTTGGCTGGAACTGGAAATTTAAGTATGCTTGAAGTGATTACACCTGTAAATAGAAGCATCTTAAAATTTTTTCTGTTTGTGTTGGTAAACTGTTGTGTTATTAAAGCTAATATTTTAGTCCAATTTCTTTAGTCTTGTTTCAATGTTGTGGTAAGCGCCAAAAACCTACTGAAGTCATCTAAAATTAACATAGCGAAGTTACACAATTGCATCAAGCATTCAAATAATAAGTGTTACTATGACAGTAATAACGAAAGATCACAAACCACCTGCAAACATATATTTAAGAGCTAACTGTTGTCTTTGCATCGAAATAATCACTAAAATATAGGCCTATTTTCTACCAAATATTTGGCCAGATTGCAACTCGTACAAAATAATGAATATATTATTATTTGCTATGTCAAGGACACTTGAACTTAAGGTAAAACATGTAGAAGATCCCATTGTTTTATACACAATAACAGTGAGTTAATATAAGCGGAAAGCATTATGTTACATACTTGTATTGATAGGAAGCTGAAGATAAGTACCAGCTTCCACCAGAAAGGCAGTTGCGTTACTTGAAAAAGAATCTGGTTGAAGAATGAGCATAGGTTTTAGCAGAAGGTCTGTTCCAACTCCAAATTCATATCCAGATACTGCAGCCAACAATCATTTGTTTAGAAAATAATATGATTTTAGATTTTTTTTAAATTTTATTTCATGATAACTGAATATGAACAGTGATTTGGAAAAAGTGATTGTTCTAAAAGTACCCTTTGAAATCAGTATATAAACTAACCTTTACCAATGTTAAGGTCCTCCCCAGGTGCTGTCCAGCTGACAGTAAGTAAACCGTTTTTACCATATTCTTGAACTACGAGGTCTGAGATTTTTTCTGGTGGCGTCCTGTCTGACACATTATGCCAGTTTTTGATTACTATGACGCCTCCTATACAATAAAATCAGATTATTAGTTATTGGTTTACATTGACTTAATATTTAGTAAGGCAAATTTGTATCGATATTAAAGGATATTCAACTAGTCACATAGTAGAGAAATTTATATGCTCTCTGACTAAAAGATTACCTAGTTTCAAACATGATTATATGTATACTAAAAGTTAAACATACTAAGTCCCTTAGGATTTAAAAAGATTTTATTTATTTGAAAATAAATGAGAATGGTCAATGTTAAGTTAGGATCTAAATCAGCCATGTCTAAAAATTTGTGTTTGGCGATTACAAAATCAGTGCATCGTTTAAAGTAATTTATATACAAGTTTAAGTAGTCATTATGAAATCATACACTGATTTACAGTAAATTAAGTAAATCTTACAACATTTATGAGAAGACCAAAATGCATTAAAACTTAAAACTTCTTGTTCATTGCAAATATGTAATAATGGAATTGAAACTGGTTTTCACACCACTATGCTTTAGAGAAATTGTGTCTTTTAAACAGAATTCAAGAATAGCTGCCTCTTGACTAGCCAAAATTTTTTAGTTTGCAAATATTCTTCTAGATAAACTTAAAAAAACATACCAAAATTTATGAAACTGCTCCATTGAGTTTTGAGATCTTTTAAAATGAACACTAACAGCTTGAAGTTAGTAAACCTATTCGGAAAGTATTAACTCAAAGTTGATTGACTAAATATTGGTAAAACTGGGAAATAAATGTGATTTTTTTTAGATTAAACAAATGGTTGATTTCAGTCTTTTTTCCAGGTTTCTATTCAAGTTGCTTTCATGATGAAAATTAGAAAAAACAGATTATTTTCCTAACTAAAGCAGATTTAGACTTAAGTAAAAAACAAAAACTAGGCATTCTGGAAAATCACTCCACCAAACAACATAAAGGTATTATTTGAATTAATTAAAAGAAGCTATAGTACATGGTGAATTAAAAAATAAACGGGGGTCTTTGACAAAATGTTGAAACTCACATGATGAATGATTGACAACAAAAAGAGTACAATAAGTTGTTAAAGGCTAAATAATTGTTCCAAAATAGATTTAAATATTGTTTTTTTAATATCTCTTTTATATCTTAATCAGAAACAACTGAAACAACTGCTAAAATCAAACTAAGAAAACTTTAAACGGAATGTTATCTGTATTTGTAAAATATATGGTAACGGTAGCAATAACTTTACGCTAAAGGTTTTATACGATGACGATTAATGTATTGTACTGTTGAGACAGTTTTAAGTATTATACACGTACTTGTTGAATAGATCAGAAAATTAATAATTAACAGCTTGAAGTCAATTGTGCCTATCAACTTAATAGCAACTGTTATACCTGTAATAGATCTGGTCACATATCCAATGCTGTTGCAATCTATGCATCTCTTCTTTCTGCTTACTCCGTCTTGACCAGGAATTACGCCATTACCAGACACTTCAATCTATTACAGATAAAGTATCACAGTACTGCATTATCGAGCTGGTTATTCCTTAATACTTTAAACAGACACAGCTATTAGATATTGAAAGTCTCGATTTAACAAAAAGTTTAGGGAAAGACTACAACTAGAGGTTTGATAACTTCAATAAATCAATTATACAACACTTCAAAATTTCTACAGATTGCCACGTGTCCACCTGTTTTTAAAAAGTTTTTACTTTGAAGAATAAAGCACGTAAAACATAATTACATATTAAAACATATAAACATTCAAACACTTCTGAGGTCAAAAAGTTCCAAATATAATTCATGATCTTGATTTAAGCTTTAATACAATGTCATAAACAAGGTATGTTTGCTTATGGCCACTATAAGCACAAAAATGTGCATAGTTTATACAAGACGCTGAAATTTTATATAGAATTCCTGGTAGTATTAAACAGCAAAATTAAGGAGCAGATAACCCTTACAGTAAGTCCATAGTACTGCTGGTTTAAATCTCCAAGGATCCCATGTGCTCCAAGATAGCCTGTATAGTACCCATCATTTGGTACTGAGTCCATCCCTGTTTAAAAAGCAACTTTTTTCTAAAACCTCAATAGTGAGCTTAAAAAATCTATGCGTCAGGTACACGCAAAAGAAATTTCATCAAATAACCTAAAATCTTTTAATCAAGCAAAAAATCTTTAACAGCTTTCTGCAACCTTTTATAAAAATGAATTTAAAGCCGTACTTTCTTGATTTTTTACGAAAACTCATACTTACTTTGCTAAATTTGTGCTCACCTTGTCCGTCATCATTGTGTGGTATATTTGTCAGAGTGCCAGTTGGATCTTCTATCACAATACTAACGTTAAGCAGTAAAACTGGTGATAAACCCTGGAAGATGCCGATGTAAGATACTAGCTACAAATAGTTAAAAACACGTGTTAAATAATAAAAAGCAATGAATTGTAAAAGTTTTGTTTTCAAAAATCAGGCTTTGAGAAACTTTCACCTACTATATACATATATACAATGCATCAATATAATTATATTGATAACTTTCATAATATCTACATGTATATAAATATGTATAAATATATATCTAGATATGTATATATAAACATATATTTAGATACATGTATATCTATATATATATCTATATATAGCTATATATATTATTCATAGATAAATATATAAATAAATATATATATGTAAAGGATATATTTACAAAAATACTTATACATATTTACATCTATGTAAAGAGTATGCATATATATAATACAGATACATCTATATATTTATAAAAAAATATTTATTAATATATACATAGAAATAAACACATTTTATACATTTATTTTATATACTAGAAATTCCACTGTCATACAGCCCACGACTAAAGTGATATTGGAAAAAAGAAAGGGTACCGATGGTTGAGAAATGCAATATTAGCAGTCAACTGGCACTGCAGTGCAATAGGATAACTGCAATGGTAGCTGTAATGTACTGTGTGTGGGTGTTATTATATACAACAAACAGCAATAATGAAAGGAAAAGATTATATGTTTATATCTCTCTTCCTGCAATAGGAGAAATGCAATATTGGCCAATATTAGAAGTAAAATGCATTGATATTATTAGAATAACCAATATTATTAATATAGTAATAATATAAAACCAATGCACAATTTTGTTTACACTTTAAAACGTCATAGCTAACGATATCAAGAAGTGATATTTATATAGATTTTTAGAAAATATATTTAAAAAAGTGTTTGGTCATGACAAACAGCAATAATGAAAGGAAAAAATTATATGTTTATATCACTCCCTTTGCAATAGGAGAAATGCAATATTAGAAGTAAGATGCACTGATATTATTAGAATAACCTATATTATTAATGTAGTAATACAGTAATAATAGAAAACCAATGCACATTTTTGTTTACATTTCAAAACGTCATAGCTAACAATCTCAAGAAGTATTAAAAAGAATATCCAAACTTATAATTAAATAATAATAATAAATAAATAATAATATAATGTAATAATAACATAATAATCTCACTCATAAGAACTGTTAGAAAAAATATCATCGTCATTTCCTTTACTTACACTGCATTGGACATCAGTTAGAATACCAAAGTACTCAAATGTGTCCAAATTGTCAGATTCTTTGAAATCGGCAAAAATGAAACGATTTTAGTACTCCTACGTTAATTACAGAAACCTTCGACAAAGCTATAGACTGGTAAAATGTACACGGTTTTTTGTGTGAAATGCGCATGACTTAATCGTTCTATTCCCTGTCGCTCGGCGTTTTAATTTCGGGTCTTAACTTTGAAAAAAGTGATGCTTAACAAGTTTTAATAACGATTTTTGTCCAAATAAATCTGTCTATTTGTGTACGATCCGATTAGATGGGTAAGTTTTAAAATAATGCCGATGGTTTACAAAGACTTGGTAACATATTCAAATTGGTTTGTATGTGTTTTGTATTGTTATTATACTTAATGACTCTACAAAACGATGGTTAAATTTGTTAATGAAATTTTGATACAAGAGTGGCCAAGAGTTCGTCTCATTGTTGATGAATAATTTTCGTAAGTTATGTGCACATGCATTTATCATAAAAACTCCCAAACTTCGCATCCGTTCGTTTGGTCGTGGGATAAAATAAATGTATATCTTTTAAAACTTTAGACATTTTGTGATACTGATTTGTTTCTTTTTTGAAACCTGAATTGAGACTGTGTTCAAAATAAAAAATAGATTCAACCTGGTTGCAGAGAAAATATAGTTTTACAATATGTTCGAGCTGCATAGGATACTTGAATAATTAGCTGCAGACCATAATTTGTGAGTTAATAAATCAATATCCAACAGCTGAATGCTAATTTGTTACCATGTGTGGAAATAATACCATTTAATGCTAATAAAAACCACTTATACTTACTGAGGATGTTGTGCTAAATTCGACGCTTCTAGTATTGACTTTGTTGTTAATCTCAATGCCAGCAACTCCAGGAATTGGTGAGGAAGTTATAGTAACAATAATGGATGCCACATTACGAGAGTCTTCTTTTGTGATAGTGTAATCAATGAATTCATCCTGAAATCAATGATGGCCTGATTTGACAAACTATAAATTGTTGACAAATAATCATGTGTTCTTACTGAGTCAAATAGGTAACTTGTAAGGCTGTAATTTTATTGCTTATAAAATACTGAATTAGGTTCTTTTCTTTTTTACTGGACTTTATTATTGCAGATGAAATTTTTTATTATTTATGTATTGACAATAATTAGTTTAAGCCGCAGCAAATACATAAGCATTTTGACGTGGAAATGGTGTTCATAGTCATTATACCATGAGTCCTAGGTAACCCAACACTGTTTTTAATTGCTAATTGTGATGCTATGTTTACTAAAAAATTTGTTGATTTTTACCAGCTAAGTGTATTTTGTATGCAATCTTACCCAATATCAAAATAGTAAAAACTATCATATGACACTCTGCCTCCAGCACTGGCTACAGCTCTGAGTTTTGAGTTACGCAATGTTTTATAACTATTTTTAAGCAGCTTGGCAAGTCCGCATCATAATGATCGAGAAAATCATGTTTTTTAACGGAGGTAAATTTTGGCTGTAGTTGTCTTATAAACCAGTGCTCCAAAACTAGCTTAGCACCTTTTGTGGATTATAGCATGTAACATGTTGTTGTAACTATAATGTCATAAGTTGTCATTCCATTCAAAAATGTCTTGTTCGAAAGGTCTTATATCTGAAACCTGGTAAAATCCAAATATTCTCTTATTTCTGTGGAATAATTTGATATCAAAATTTATGTTAATACTGATATTTTTTACATTTTTGTTATATTTTGGTGGCCAATTTTGTGACCGCTCTGGTTGCTGCTATTGCACCTAATACTATTATTTTGATGTCTTTAGTAGTATGATAAATGATATTTCGACTGCTGTTTGTAATCCGAACTATTTATACTAACTGCTAACACTTTTATCTTTAGCAATATTATTTTTAGTTTTGACTACGGTAGCCTACTACTTTTTTCAGAAATGTTTCTCAAGTAAAACATTTGTTCACCAAATGCAACCAAAAAACTTTCACAAACAACCTTAAGAATTGCGGTGTGTTGTACCGTAAATTGGTCGTTCTTTTAATTTTAACACTTGTTTTAGCTGCTTTTTCAAACTTCTTCGTATCCACTTCGCTTTCAAAAATTTTAAAATCAGGATGAAGCACTGATCCATGCTAGTGAATGCCAATTGATAACTTTTTGTTATTCAAGTTTTGTAGAAACACATATGGAGGATAAACTTGAATTAGAAGAGTTCAAAGTGCAAGAGTTTAAGTGCATTGGAGCTGCTGTGCAAGAAGACAAGAATTGTGATAGAGAGATAAAAGATAAAAGAGAAAATAAGCTAGAATAGGTGAAGGAAAACTTTAGGCATTATCTACGATAAGAGGGTATCAGCAAAGTTAAAGGAAAGGGTGTGCAGCACACCAGTATGACCAGCAATGCTATATGCTATAGAAAGGGTGGCCATGAAAAAAACAGGAAGAGAAACTAGAAGTAGCGGAGTTCAATATGTTAAGACTCGCAAGAGGAGTAATTTGAAATGTTAAAATCAGAAATGGTGCATCAAGGAGAGTGCAGGCGTTGAAAAGATTAGGAAGAAATCGAGGGAATGGAAACTATGGGTTCACGTGTTCATGAGGGATGAAGAATATGTAGGTAAAGACGTGCAATGCATGCATGGAACTGTCAAAGGTAAAAAACAACAGGGAAACCCAGAAGAAAATGTTTGGATAGAGTAAAAGCGGATATGCAAGACCCGAAAGTGACCGATGAAAATGCAAAAAAAAGCAAATGGAAAAAGACTATCTGCAGTGGTGATCCGGAACAAGAAAAACCTGGAGAGGAAGAAAAATACTAACTAAATATTTTGTAGATTACCCAACTCAATCTGCCATGTTCAAGTAAAGAGTTACTTACTATTTCACTTTCTACTAAGATGATTATAGTCTTCAAATCAGCTACGTGTGACATGGAGGTAATCAGATTCTCTGATACGCTGACTGATATTGTCTCATTATAGCTAAACACCAGTTTGGTGTTCTGACCAATTGTGCTGTCGAAATACGCTCTGCCATTGAATGTTAATTCTCCTGGTGGAATAATGATTTGTCCTCTTTTAATCTGTAATAAAGAATCCCGGAACACCAGGCTCCAATTGTAAATATATTAACATATTGACATTAAATAATACATGAAAAAAATCATAACCAGCAAGCTAAAAAAGTAATTTAATTCTGTATGTGTGTTGAACATGCTTCGGTAAGTGCAAATATTTGTAATCTGTGATTACGAAGAAAAGCAACAAAAACCAAAAAACATTGACCAGTTTGTTTTATTGCTTGCATGATACTTGAACACTAAGTCTTAATTTTGATAGGTGACATAAATGGTAAATCTTTGCAACTGTTTTCTGATGCAGGTCGTTTTAGCTTAATTGCAAACAATCGATTTCATTACATAGTAATGTCATACAGAGTAATCAATAGAATAGTAAAATATGTGAACAAACATTCACAATCAACTCAAACCACAATTTAAAGAAATCAGCACCAAAGTTGAAACAATTTTTTTGGAGCTATTGCACACTTAAAGCCCTTAAATTACATTTTGTACATTTTTTACATTTTTTATGATATATTCCAATACATCAGAGTCTTGGCTTTTGAATGAGACTATATTCAATACACAAAGAATAATAGAACTATGAAAAACAGGTTGTCAAAAGTATGTCCTGCAAAAACAAACACTTGATTCAGGTTCTCAAAATGTGATGTCACAATTATTATTTAGCCTTAGGTAGTCGATCCCTTTCGCTGCTATTTAGGTTGCGCTTTTCTGTGACAATCGGTGCTGTTAAACCGAGAGAGCGCTAATAATGAACTGGATTTCTAGATAATCAACAATGCCCGGGATCGTGCGAACGAATGCCCAACCAATACAAACGCATGTTCTGGGTTAATTAACTATGCTTCAATAAATGTACGATCGTTGATAAAGGTAATGAAATCACATCAATTAAATTGGGACCTGCGCTTTCATGGCCCTAGGACTATATGTCAATCGCACTTTCGTGAGATCACGTAATGCTTGAAACTAATTAGTCTCAGGAGCGACCCTCAACATCACAATAAAATGAGATGGCTAGTGCATAATGTAATCGGGAAAACATAATATGGTGCTTGGAATCTGAGTTATTTATCATATAAATGATTTGTACATAAAGAACTAATGACACTGATTCCTTTGTCATCTTCATTGGTTCTCTGGAGTTGTCCTATTTTTGCCTGACACTAGCGTCATTATCGTAGTTTTTTTTATATAATATTATTTATTGAGGTTTTCATGAGAAAATAGTGTTCTGTTGACTTCATAGTTAAAAATTAAAGCTAATATAATGTGGTATAATATGATAATTGAGAACAAAATTGATAATGGCTACAATTCCAAGTTAGTAATTAGTATAGTCATTTTTTAAGTTTTTTAACGCGGGTGGCACAATACTCTACTATTCTTATGTCAGTTATGGTTGTAAAGTGACAACCAAGGGTTTTTAATAATTTTAATTCAATGTTGTTAGTATACCGGTGTTAGTAAATACAATATAGAATGGTCAGTAGTCACAGTATGGCCAGTTAGGCAATACCAAATGACAGCTCATTTACAGGATCTAATATCTCTTCTTTCATAATCTTGATAGCGTTATATTTAAAAGATTGTCTACCATAGTTCTTAGTAATAGATGATGTTATTAATGAGCATTGTGATCTTAGGCATATTTAGTGTCTCTCACTATCCTGTTGAACATATTTGTATAGAGCACTGGCCACTGTGCTCTATATTGATAAAGTTGATAAATATAAGCGGTAAACAATAAAATAGGCGGTAAGAGCACACAACACCGCATAAGAAAATTGTGACATCACAATTTCCGAGCCTCTGCCGGTAAACATGTTTGCGGTAAAGCTCTGGGGAAATCCTATAAACACCAACCGATGTTTGTCTCACCATGGCAAACAATAACTCATTCGAAAGCCAAGACTCTGATGTATTGAAATATACAATAAAAAAATTATGTAATTTATGTGCTTTAATATAGAGGTGGAAAAGCTGCAATTAATTTTTGTAATCGTATAAAAACATTTTTTACTTTGCTGACATAAGTGTGCACGGCTAAAACTGTTGAACTTTATTAATTTACTAACCAAATGTCTGATGCTGCTCAGATAATTAAAGTTTTTATATACAAAATTTACCTTTAATCAACATATACTACATTTACCATTCAACTTTTAAATGAGAGTGTTTGTTTACTTTGTTTGTCCAGCCAATGCATAATTCAAATATTTAAAAGCTCGAAGCATAAATAAAACATATTTTAGGAAAAGGTTTCTTTCTTCTTACGCTACACATTTGCTCAAAAGTTAAAATGGCTTATAAACACGGGTAAGTAATGCAGTTGCCTTGGATGTTTTTAAAGCAATCATTTGGAGTACCTTAAGCTAGCCTAAATCTTTACTATATTAGCAGCCGTGTCCTTCTTTTCAACTGTCCATCTTTCTATTAGAAACTTGATTGCCTCTCACAGGAATCAAGCCGTGCATTCAAATACACAAATGTTACACCAAGCGCACTACCACTAAACAGTGCATAGAGATTATCACGGTTTGACATAATTGTGCTTGCAATCATTACACATCATGACCTCTCATGTCACATGAAATTGCAAGCATGGTTTTTTGGAGAAGCCTGGCATATCTTTATCCTAGTAGTTTAAGTGCACTCCTAGTTGTTTGCTTTTAGCAGTTCTGCCAGCGTGCCTATTTTGACCAACTACTAAAATTCGGACATTCGAAAAACCAACAAACACTTAGCTGTAAATAATATAAATTTGTATATCAATCTTGAGCACTTAAGTAACTCTAGCAACTTGTTCAGGTGTAGTTGAACTACTGAAAAAAATGACAATTACAACATCATATCAATATGAAAAGTAATAGAAGAGCCCAGCTCGAAAAGTTAGTAAGTCACAAAATGGCCACCTGCAGAAAAGCAAAGTTAAAGTTAAAAACTTGTTGTGAAATCAGAGACAGGTCACTAGGCACCCTTTACCTACATTATCAGGCTCATAACTGTCACTAAATTCACATTTCAAGTTCATTAGATCTTTTCGCACTATTGGATTGGAAAAAGCTGAGATGTTTTTTTATAGATTTGGGTATTTATAGTGCAATTACTTGGGTTTTTTAAAGGATCAACACATTTTTATTTGTGTACGATGACAATGAAAATGATAAGGTAAAAAGCAAATGTAATGAACATCATTGTCACATTAAAAGCTTGAATAATAAAACATTTTTCTAGCCCATTCTGATGAGTTTTAGCCCTTCTTTAGCACTTGAAGTTAGAAGTTTAGGAATAACAGCTTCAGCTTTTTGCTCAGCCATTGCTGAATGCTTTGAAGAGAGCTGTGTGATCACATGACCCTATAGCCTCTATCTGATTGGCTGCTCATCGACCTAAGTACTTTTAGTGCATCAGTATAGAAAACTTTGGCTTACCTTTGTAATTTATCTAAGACTTAAATACTTTTTCATGCTTATTTTTAGTGTTGTTAGACTTAGGTGTGTAAGCTTTAACATTCTACAGTGAAAACTGCAGCTGGCCAACACTGAGACTTAAGTACTTTTAACAAGAAGCTCTTCAATTATAGAGCTGATACAGACGTGTTTGGTTGATCCACATGTCAAATTGTAAGACAGTTATGCAAGTCATGACAGCTAGTTATAACCAGTATATATCTAACACAAACCCCCACATATGACACCTGAATTATTTCTTTACAATAAGTAAAAGCCTAGAACGTACTTTTGAACAATGGAAAACCATTGTAAAGCTTCAGAAACTTTTTACACAATTCATGAATTCCGAATCATGATTATGGCAAGTGATTAAAAAGACAATTATATCAGTTGCATATTAGCTTACAATTAAAAATTTTCAAAAATGCTCAAGTTAAAATGAAAAGAAAACAGTGAACAATATTTAAACAGACTTTGTAAACATTGAAGGTGACTGATGAATAGAATATGTAATTTTTAGGAAGGTGCTAAACATTTATAAATCTTTTTAGGGAAAGTCAGTCAATATGTATCAAACAAATGTAAAACATACCAGAGCATCTCTATTTGCTGCTTTGCAGAACCTCAAGGTAGTCTCTTCATAAAATCCAAGCAAGCCAATTTTGCCTTGGTCCTTGCTTGCTAAATATTCTTTGCCTCCAGTTGAACTTGCCTTATCCGCCAAATACCCTCCTTGGCTATAACATTATTTTATGAATAAAACATTTGATTTCAGCATTTAATGGTAAATTGGTCAGTAGCCAATTTTAATGAAATTGAAAAAGGTAATACTCCTTGATTTTACGAAAATTCATCAAAAAGAGTTGTTCAAAATATCTGGGTCTTCTTGCTAATAAAACATAAGTACCCCTATATACTCCATATTTATTTCATAATGACATGATCAGTGTTCCTAAAGTTTTGAACTCGCTGACACAGGCTTTGCACAAACTTTTTTAAAGCTTTTCTGCTTGTTTTGCTCAAGGTAAGCCATACTTTCTCTTTCTTACCACTACAACCATTGAAAAAACAATTTAGGCAAATGTTATGCAAATTGTTAGCAGATATATTACAGACATCTGTATTTTTATTAATTGTTTAGTTAGTAATCTGTGTTTAGTAATCGTACCACTTTTTAAAACTAAAATAAAACTTCATCTCATGTGAAAACCTTCTATTGCCATGAAAATAAAATAGTGCACTATTGACCAAAAAAAGATTATTTTTATAATTAGTACTATCATCAATTGATCATGAGAAACAATACTTTCAAAAAGAAAATTGAATTAATTAATTCTATCGTAAACCATTAATGTGTTAACGTATATTACTAATTATCTGAAGCTCTCTTGAAAAACAGTGCAGAAGCATTCTATGCAATGAACTCAAGTTGCTTTTAAAAGCAACTGTCTTTATAATGTGTTGACAACTACTTTGCTGAAAACAACATCTTTTTTTATATGAAGATGGGATATTAAATTTTTTTACCATTGTAAATGTACTTAAATCTAAAATCTCAAAAGTTTGAATTTGCCTCCTTTGGCAAGTTGGAAAGTATAATGGTCAGCAGAACTCCTTCTTAAAAAATTGTTGCTATCTTTCCAAAACTAATTTTTATGTATTACTAATTTTTTATGACCTTTAGCAACTCTTAAATGTTGGGAAAACGTAATTAACTTTATTGATAACCTAGAATTTTGAGATTTTTTATTTATTGAAGCAAAAATACGTTAAAATATTGTTACCAAGAAGTACATCAACTCAAATTTTTACATTACAAATCTTTAACCAGCTAACAGATGTTAACTCGACCTGCTTATAAAAAATTTAGTTTTATTTAAATTGCAACTGACAAAGCTCGGTACAGAGTAGATATAGAAGAGTACTTGTCAATTGCCAGTTCTATTCAATTATTAATAAACTTGCAAAGTATAGTGTATTAAAAGAATAATTGGTAATAATCTTTTTTTGACTTCAATATTTTTATAACTACCAAACGAAAGCTAACAAAATTGTAGTTATAGAACTATTCAATGCAAAATTCTATGCATGTAAGAAAAATTAGTTTTTACCCAAACAGCACTGTGTCAAGTATAACTCCTTCACTCAAAATATCTTGTATAGAGTCATCAACATTACCGAGCCCATCACTGTGTAAAAGTATTCGAGTACGACTGAGATCTCCTCCAGTGTACCGACGAAGAATCTAAAAGTTTTCATTTAATTTTTAGTTGAAAAAGGTAAAAGTATATTAAGAGTAAGTATTGGCTATATACAATCACTAAATTATAGATAACTTTAGTATAACAGAGAAAAACTCATTTGTTAGAATCTTTTTGCTTTCTGTCTAATTATCCATGATACATTAAATGTTTCTTGCCCAAATTTCAATGTCTCGAAGTTTTTAGAATCTTGAAAGTTTACACAATTTTTTTAATGTAAACCAACCTTTTACAGAACAGGATTATCTATGCCAATTTCACTACCAGATTTTTGACAATTATGCTTGAATAAGCATTGATAAACAAATGTGACGAGGTAAGTTACAATAATGATGCAAACTTTTGTTATAAAATCTATTCAGAGTGTATTTTTAAAATCTTCATTGCTGTTGTTAATGAATTTGCTTACTACTGCTTATTTTCACAATTTTTCTTTCAAAAGAGATATTTTAGTAAGTTGTATTTACTTTAACAGTGTATTGCAATATCACTAGTTTAGCAAGCACTCACTATAATTTTACCTAAATTTTGTTAAAAATCAAATTTTGTCACCTAATTTTTTACTCGTGCTTATCTTTCAGAGCTTGTAGTTCGGCATGCATAAAATAAACTTTAGCGTTCAGCTATAAGCATTTTTTCTACTTAACTCACTATAATTGCAACACTTTTAAAAGTTTTAAAGCTTCTAGTTGTACAAACATATATTTTTGAATTGAGACACTTTTCGTTAGTTGCACATGATTGACAAACTAATTACAAAAATGGTGCTATCATAGAATATACAGTGTAGTATTTATTTATTTTAATTAGGATGCTGACATAAGTTTTATAAATAAAGCTTCATTCTTGAAAACTATGGTTTGTGTTTATAATAAAAGTTTCTGATATCATAAAAACCAAATATTTGTACTTACTTCGTGACATTTTCTCACTCCAGCTGCAATGTTAGTTCGGCCAAGGGCTAATGTAGGTACCTTTTTCATAAGTTGCTCTCGGCTGAAGCTGCTGGTAATCTCTGTCATCTCAGCATGCACAGTGGCAGCATCAGAGAAGGAAACAATGCTGACAGCTGATCCGGTTGGTAGAAAACTCAGCAGGTAAAGTTGAACAGCCTCCGACATTACAGTTATTCTATCATTTGTCTAATTAAAATAACCGGCAGTCAAAGAATACCAAAATGCAAATATGTTGTGTAATTGTACATGTATATCAGCCAGTAGGGAAGAATAGATCATTATTGAAATATTAACACTTTAACGACCATTTTTAATTCACCACAGTTTACTTGCTGGCAAAGCATTGCTAAAAGTGCGTATCTAAAAGAAAATCTAAAGCCCCAGTTACTCTTAATCTACATTGAACCAAAAAAAAAAAAATTATATTTTCTGACTTATATAAAAAGCACAGTTTTAAAAAAAACTTTTACAATTGCTAGTAATACTTACTACATATAGTTCGGTGTTGAAACTTACTTTTTTACAATGATTGAAATAGTAACACCTGTATTAGGTACATTAGCAGAAAAACAGTTTGAAACATCTAATTTTCTGCAATTTAGCATACAATACAAAAAACCTAAACTATGCAATTACACAAAATAAAATGTTTCTGGAAAAAATTGTATTTATAAATGTTGATAGACTTTTACGTGTCAACTCCCCACGGCCTATTATTAGAATAATAATTTTTTAACAACTGGGAAGCGCAATTTTTTGCTTAGTTTAACTTGTTTGTTTTAATCTAATGAGTAATTGGAGAAGTAAAACAGGAAAATATTTTGGTATACATGATGGTTAAACATTAAGCATCTAAAATTATTATTCCAAAATCGTAATATGCGCAATTATTATTTTCCTTATTGCGCCATTGGCAGATTGTTGTGATTAAATTTATGCTATCTCTTTTGAAATCAATTAATCAAACTTTTAACTACATTAGTCGCAAAAAAAGAACAAAAAAGAATTCAGTCAAAGCTTTATTTGTTAAGTAAAAAATTGAGTAAACTCAGTAAAATTCCCAAACATTTCTTCAACACCAGAAAATTTAATTTAAACTGCAATTTGTTTCAATGAAAACAAGGAATAGGCAAAAAAACAATCAATGCGAAAATTCCAAAACTCTTCCTGATATTATGCCTAATACCAGGAAAAGTATCAGGAAAATATCAGGAATAATATAATATTCTTAATATTATGAAATAATATTAAAAATGTTATATTATTGCTGATATAAATTATTTATATCAGGAATAATTAAAATTTTTATATTATAAATTCTTAGTATTATGAAATAATATTAAGAATTTATTATACAAAAATTATTGTTTTAAATGAAAGAATAGATAAATCTCTGAATTGATAGATGAAATTAAACAAATATTAAGTAGTTTCAGGACCACTTGCGACAGGACTTCAATTTTCACCGCGTTTAGAAAAACAGCAACTTTTTCATCCTGAAATAGAGTTCAAATGGTTTGATGGTGCATAATTGATCTAAAATCACATTTACTTACTATTATATTGGTACATTAACAATTTTTTGTAATACTGATGACAGGCGATTTTGTTATTTAGGAAATTGTTTCATTTAAGATACCCTTTTCATTTACTATTGTGCCAAAGTGATTATTTTTATCATTTTGGATTTTTCAGTTATTTATGCAGGTTTAAAGGCTAAAGAAAAATTTAAGACATTATTCATGATAAATAAATTAGAAAAATTATTAATTAAAGAATCATAGCCTTACTTCCATACTCCCAGATACATCTAAGCAGATGCATACAACATCTTGATCACATTTGTCATCGGAAATGTTGCTCTCGTTTACTTTCTGCACTACACGGAATTCAATTACTGGTTTAAAGTTCGAAGGTCGGTTTTGGCCATAGGCTACATCTGTCAACAATCAGAAATCATAATTTGATGAAGAGAAAGTAATGCAATGTTTGACAATACATCTTATAAATTTCAAATAAAAGCTTGGCAGATAGTTTAGCATTGTAATTGGGTTGTGTTTTAAAACCAAGTGTTTAGCACATGAGTTTGTGATAGACTTAAATAAACTTTCAGCATGAACATTTTCTTTATTAAAAAAATAGTTTATTGTGGTTTAAAGACATCAAATAAGTTTATTTTATAAAATTTATTAACTCTAAAAACTGTAAAAGCAGTAAAGCTTTTGCAAAAATAAGACATAGTGAAAATACTAAATGGGAAGTTTGTGTGCTCATTGAGTCAAATCAGCTTACATACATAAATATTATTTTAGACAATCAATTCTAAAATTAATTGATTGGTTAAACGCCTTCAAAAACATTTTCTCCGCCAAAAATATAAAATCTAAAATATCATTTTAAAACTTAAAGAACTACATTCCAGTATTAGAGAGATCTTCACAGTTTGAAATATCAAATTTCCATTTAGAAAGCAGTTAATACGTGTAGCTGTGATCATACATTATGTAGAATAATCTGTCTGATTCACTACATAAAAGCTTGACATAAGATATTATAAACTACATCAATATTGCATCATGCAGATCAAAGGTTACTAATCAAGTAAATATATACATTGCTATATTCAGTAAAGTATTATTTGATACAAAAAAAAATTATATTAAGTTATTATTGGGATTCAAAATTTTCTTTACACCTTTTGGATGTTGCGATTTGCATGCACACATGAAGCACTGTATTAAAGAAGTGTGCATAACTAAATTTGAGAGTTTTGCCTTTGGCAATTACAATGAAATTTATATTGTGTTGTTGTTAAGGTTAAATAATGCTACGAGTACTTAACACAATATATCAAAATTGACTTGAATTAAAAAAATTGATTGCTTAAAATGCAAATATATATTTGCCTTTTAAATTAGAGTATGAAAAAAATTGCTGAAATTTCTAAAAAATACAGTATGGCTAAAATTTTGTAGAAAAAGAGGCAGTTACCAAAATCTTGAAGATCTGTCATGACCTCCCAAGCACTCAAATCATCACAGTTCTTGTTTTGTAAGTTGGTAGATAGAATATTGTGAGCAGTACCATCTCCATCTTGATCGCAGAAATCAACTACCTGAATAGAAGCCAGTTAAATAAATTAGCTGTAACCATATACTCTTGTAGTTTACTAATCAGTTTGAAACTATTCTAGAATAGAGTTTTATTTGAAGCATGATAAGCTTAAACTAAAGCCGTGACAATTTTTAACCCAACAATCTTCAATTATTAAAAAACAACTTAAAATGTTTGACGCTTAAACGCTTCAAGCCGAGATAATTTGAAGTATTGTTTGCTAACCAGATACCATACCTAAGTAAGCTTGACTGCACATTTTTGCTTTGTTTTTTAACACTTTCAGTTTACATAGTATTACAAATCTTTTGGTGATTTGTGTGCATTACAAGTTTCTAGCCATATTTCGTAGTTTTGAGTTGAATACGCATTATTTTTGAGATATCTTGAAAATACTGATAAGACTTATAATTGACAAAAAATGAAAAGTAACTGCTTACAAAACATTAGTATCTAGTGACACATTGATTAAAATTATTGACAAGAAAAGATCAAACAGATTCAAATCTAAAAAGATTGTTTTCTTCAGTATCAAAAGCTTTCCACTAAAACTGATCGTTATTCTATTAATACCAAATACATAAACTCCATCAAGCTCATTGTACTGCAATTATTTGTTTTTCTCCAGTTATCTCAAAAACATTACTTTATTGAAAAAGTGTGAAACAGAGATATTTACTCGATTTGATTTTGTTGTTTCATTGGATTTTTCAAATCTGGAGCTTCAATATTATGTTTGTTTAGTTTACAATGAATTGGGTTATTATAAGGGCTTCTAAGTGTAAAGTTGTTAATACAGCCTAGAATCAGTTGACTCACATTTACCTACCAGATTAGGTTTCAATGTGTTAATTATGCGTCTTTAGTGCTATTCGTATTAGATAACACTTTGTATTACTAGTTGTAATTGTAATCACTGTATTAGGTAATATGGTAATTTTGACATAACTACAAAGTAATCCTTTTATTTGACAGTAGTAAAATAGTTACTTTACTTTTATGGTACTCACTTTATCTAAATACTCATAAGCAAGAAGTGATGCTGTTCCTGCAATATCGTGGACAGAAGGTTCACATGGAGGCGGTGGCGGCATAACATTGAAGGCACAGTTTGTAAAATCTTTAAAAGTAAACTCCATTTCATTGACACACCTACAAAAACATAATTGCTTTCATCTACTGTGGAAGATTTGGTAAGATTTGGCAACTGCCTTTAGTTATCAAACAACATCAAATTAACTCCTTTCATCACACTAATAGAGTTGAAACAATAACTTTTATGAAGTTATATTAGTGTAGCAGCAGAAGGTACACAGGCCCAGATCCAAAAAAGGATGCCATGATTTGCCAGCCCAATCGAGACTAGGATACCAGTTCAGCCCATCCAAGCTGTAAAAGACACCAATAGACTTTACTGAAAGGACGAAGCCAGCCATCGATCAGACTTGGCCGGTCAGAAGTATAATCCTCGGTAAGGTCGATGAGCCAGCCACCAAACCGGCCTCGGAAGACCGCTCTATAGCTGAGTTGACCTTGGTGGTTAAAGGGGCAATGCCTACAGGAGAAAAACTGTATAAGGAGGAATGCTGAAAACAAGAAGCAGAGCACCTGGACGCCTCATCCTAAGGAGTTTGATTGTATGCGCATAATTGATTGTATTTGTTTTGATATGTATTTTTGAAATCTACTGTATATTATACTAAAGTAATGTAGTTCCTTGTAAAAAAGTAAATAGTAACAGCGACTCCTTTATATTAGTCCAATTTGGACTGCGACCACTTTTGTTTGGTACTGCGTTACCAACCAGTTTGCTAGGTTGCCATAGCATTAATGGGTTATGACCTTTAGTTAGAACTTTCCTGAGTATTTAATTTACTGTTACTTATATTATAACAACAATACAAGTTTTCAGAATATCAAATAAGTCTTTTGTGTGTACTCTGATGCTTTACATCTTTATAGCAAAACCTACAAAAATTTTAGTTTTTAGTGGTCTAAAATGTTTTTTACCAAAATCTTTAATGGAGTTATTAAAAATGGTACCACGACAAGCCCATTTGATTTGTGGTACTTCTGAAAAGAAAATTAGTATATGAGCCAGGCATAATTTGCACTGTATCAAATCTTAGCACTTTTTTATAGCTCAAAATGTAGTTCAAAACATTTGCACCAAATTTTAATTACCAATAACTTCACTGGTTTACTTAGAATATGATTTGTAATTTACTTGACATAAGCAATTCCTAAAAGATTGAGCTGGATGTCTGTTTTACTCACCGCAGGTAAAGGCTACGCAAGACTATTTTAAAAAACATTGTTGCATATCCATTGTTGTAACACCTTTGTAATCTTGGGTAGACGTGATTGAGCAAATTTGCAAGTGAGCCTAAGAAACTCCAGCTGAGCACAGTTGTAAGAAACAATTAAATGTTTGATGCCTTCTCTATTATCACTACTGGTCTATTCGTGGAATTGAACGACAACATGGTGTTCACAGATTATACGCTCTGAACCCTTAGTTCACAGTGTTTGTGGCCTTTGCAGCAGCCATTTATCGTAATCATCTGACATGGTCTTTAAAATGAAAACAAAATAAAGAAAACTTCAATAAAACTGCTGTGTTTAAAAATGGTCAAATCTTCATTATAAAAAGTCATGTTCACCCATCTGTCCTAAGCTGTGCTGAGAGTGTCAGGGATAATTTGAACTCAGATATTCAGACTTCCAACAGCGCGCACACAATTTGTGTCCCTCAACCACTTTTTCACATCTAAGACTAATTGTGCCCGAAGTTATTACACACGTCAATCCCTTGCAGCGCGTGAGTCAGCAAATGTACTAGTAATAATAATGAGTCAATAAAACCTTTGATGGATGATAAATAAGCCTATGAAAATTTGTACCACTTACTACCAAAATTTATAGTTGCTTAATAAGATTTTTTAAGTATAGTAACATCTCACAATGTTTAATTTTGACATGCATTAAATTTGGGTGTCAAATAAACATTCAAGTTAATTTTTTGAATTTATTTTTTCAGGTATAGTAAACATATATATATATATATATATATATATATATTATATATATCAAATGTTTTATTGACTCATTATTATTACTAGTACGTTTGTTTACTAACAGTATATACATGTATATATCTATATATATATATATATATATATATATATATATATATATATATATATATATATATATATATATATATATATATATATATATATATATATGTATATACATGTATATATATCTTTTTCACATCTAAGAATAATTGTGCTAAACATTAACAGACATATATCTAACATATTTACCCTTGTACTCTTATGACTCCATTTTGTAGATAGAAGTGAGAGCTCACAATGTCATTTACAGGAATATTTTCATCAAACAATCCCCACTTTAGCTTGGCAAACTCTTTTACCACTCTTTTTTCTGTAATATGTAGACATGGCTTGAATTAATAATACACATTATTTCTGATCTCTAGATGCAATGATTTTTGCTGCTTACACCAGTTTAACCAAAAAGCATGACATTATCAAAGTTTTCTATTTGGTAAGTAGGTATTCTATTTAGTATATATATATTATATATATGTATATATATTATATATATATACATATATATACATACATCAGTTGTTGATTTATATTGACTTAATATTTGGTAAGACAAATTTGTATCGATATTAAAGGATATTCAACTAGTCACATAGTAAAGAAATTTATATGCTCTCTGACTAACAGATTACCTTGTTTCAAACACAATTATATGTATACTAAAAGCTAAACATGATAAGTCCTTTAGGATCTAAAAAGACTTTATTTATTTGAAAATAAATGAGAATGGTCAATGTTAGTTTACGATCTAAATCAGCCATGTCTAGAAATTTGTGTTTGGCAATTACAACATCAGTGCAATGATCTCTTAAAGTAATTTATATAGAAGTTTAATTTGTCATTATGAAATTTAATTTACAGCAAAATAAGTAAATTTTCCAATTTTTAATGAGAAGTGGTTTTGAGAAGCATTTTTAACCAAAATGCATTAAAACTTATAATTTTTTGTTCATCGCTTTTTTCATTTTTTTCATCGAAAACCAGATTCAATTCCATTAATACATCATTGTTTTTGATGTATTAATGGAATTGAATCTGGTTTTCACACCACTATGCTTTGGAGAAATTGTGTCTTTTAAACAGAATTCAAGAATAGCTGCCCCATGACTAGCCAAAATTCTTCAGTTTGCAAATACTCTTTTAGATAAACTTAAAAAGACATACCAAAATTTATGAAACTGCTCTATTAAGTTTTGAAATCTTTTAAAGTGAACACTAACAGCTTGAAGTTAGTAAGCTTCTTCAGAAAGTATTAACTCATAGTTGGTTGACTAAATATTGGTAAAACTGTGAAATAAATGTGAGTTTTCTTAGATAAAACAAATGGTTAATTTCAGTCTTTTTTCCAGGTTTCTATTCAAGTTGCTTTCATAATAAAAATTTGAAAAATCAGATCATTTTTCTAGCTAAAGCAGGTTTAGACTTTGGTAAAAAACAAAAACTAAGCATTCTGGAAAACCAGTCCATCAAGCAACATGAAGGTAAGATGTAATGTTTGAATTAATTTGAAGAAGCTATGCTACATGGTGAATTGAAAAATAAATAGGCTACTCTGGCAAAATGTTGAAACTCACATGATGAATGATTGACAGAACAAAGAGTACGATAAGTCGATAAAGGCTAAATAATTGTTTTAAAATAGATTCAAATATTATTTTTTAATATTTTTCTTATATCTTAAGCAGAAGCAACTAAAACAACTGCTAAAATTGTATTAGCAATACTTTAAAAATAATGCTATCTGTATTTATAAAATATATGGTGATGCTAGCAATAACTTTACACTAAAGGTTTTACTTGATGAAGATTAATTCATCATATTATATAATATAATATTAATTCATATTGTATATATATATATATATATAAATATATATATATATATATAAATATATACATATATATATATATATATATATATATATATATATATATATATATAAGTATTCTATATATATATATATAGAATATGTATATGTATATATATATTATATATATATAATAAAACTGCTGTGTGTTTAAAAATGGTCAAATCTTCATTATAATAAAAGCCAAGTCCACCCATCTGTCCTAAGCTATGCTGAGAGTGTCAGGGATAACATGAAGCCAGATATTCAGATTTCTAACAACGCACACACAATTTGTGTCCCTCAACCACTTTTTCACATCTAAGACCAATTGCGCCTGAAGTTATTACACACGTCAATTTCTCGCGGAGTGTGAGTCAGCAAACATACTAGTAATAATAATATATATATATATATATATATGTATTTAATATATATATATGTATATATATATACAGTGTATATGTTTCTCAAAGTATGTCGTCGTATGTGGATCTGTATGCATTCTGGCTATAGATCTTAAAATCTTGATATTAAAATTCCATGTTCTGATGGAACGTAGAAATTAAATGTTTATATATTCATATAATTATATTATTATATATTTATATAATTATATAATTGTGTATATATACAGCAATATAAAGATACAAAAATATATATAGATATCTACTATATAAACGACAATCGTTGTCTGTGTGTGTGATTGATTGATTGTCCGCCTTATAGAGCGGTCTTTTCTTTTATCGTCGTACGAATTTCGGTCGTACGAAGCGAACTGAATTAATATGTGTAGTAACGGTAAATAAATTATAGAGCGGTCTTTCTTTTTCCATTCGGTCGAACGAAGCCAACCGAACTAATATGAATACTAAATATCGTAATATGGACTATTAGCCGCTACTTTTCTCTGACGATTTGAGCCAAGCGGCTTATATAAAAGTGTGGCTATTCTGTTGGTTTTCTTTCACCGCGCATTAACCGAAATCCCCGGTTGGCACGCTTTTTAAACGGCAAATTTTCTGCCGTGTTAAAAAGCACCTTCCTGAGTTCTGCGGCCTATACAAAGGTGCCTATACAGCTATACAAATGTACTGTTCATTAAATAAAATAAATTAACGAGTAGTTATTTACATGCAATTAATATTTACTGCCAACGTGTACCAAGAAGGTCACGTAAACGTTTGTTTTTGGAGCCACTGGAAAAACGCATTTCTCACCTACTTTCCACATCAAAAAGGTAAGTGTTTTTTATACGATGTTGTATTCTCCACTACTTAATAACGTTGGATTTGCCGCTGTTCGTGATAGTGGGTCATGTTCATTTCCTTCAACAGCCGAGTTACTAATTTTTTTCCAGCTACGAGTAGGCCTACCGTAACTTACTATTACAGAACTTTCACGAGTACTCCGAGGGTTGCGATACGCTATTGTGAAAAGAAAGAGAGCAGCTGCTATCAACTTACTGTCACCCTGCATCAGCCATGACCAGCTATACGTCGCCTGCTCAAGAGTAGGCACACGCCGAAAACTGTTTCTTCATACGCCCGACAGAAAAACAAAAAATGTTGTCTATCCGCAAGTGTTGCGTTGAACTAACATTGTGTTATTGTTTTATGTCCTTCATGTTCTGCTATACCACATGCAGCATTTTCTAACATATTTTTCAGTATATATATCTTTTCATGCATTTCTTTTCCTTATTGTATCTCATACAAAGGCTATCATGTCGACGCTTTGTTCTACTATTGTAAAGTGCTAATGCTGTATCTGCCTTGACATCATACTGTCTGTGCTGTTATACTTATAAATTTTATTGACACAACCTCATTACTGTTTGTATATACCATGTCAAAACACAGGCTATAGACGAAAAACTGGTGAGCTATGATTAGTGTGTTAAGAATGTAGAAGTCTCCATTCAATAAATGCTGGCGATAGCAAAATATTTTGTATAATTTTTTAAAAGATGCAAAACTTTTCAATACTGCCAGTTTGAAAAACTTCAGTTTGCCTAGCGATGTCAATTTCATTATCAGTCCTCTGTACACAAATAGGGCAACTCCGATTTGAGTGGTTTGGGACTGATGCATTGTAGACTAGCTGTAAAACGTATGGCAGATTTACATTGTTCTCCCCTACATTATTGACCTATATGACTGCATATGTGTATGCGTAGTGTGATCAGGGCAAAAAAATTCAGTAAACTGCATATTTGGAGTTGTTTTACAGTATAAAAGACAACTCTCAATAAACCTCTTGCTGTACATAAATCTGTTCCTGTGGACGGGTTATGCAGCTAGCGGTTTGGGGCCGTGGCGTCACTTGGGGATGCGCAGAAGACCTTTTTCACCCTGAGTGCAGCGAGTGTATCCAGGCGCGGCTTTCCGGATGAGTTGGACAAGTGCGAGGCGATTGATTGCGAAGCGATTGAGTGCTAGGCGATTGATTGCGAGGTGATTGATTGCGAGGCGATTGATTGCGAGGCGATTGATTGCGAGTGCGAGGCGATTGATTGCGAGTGCGAGGCAATTATTGCAAGGCGATTGGTTGCGAGTGCGAGGCGATTAATTGCGAAGCGATTGACTGCAAAGCGATTGAGTGCGAGGCTATTGATTGCGAGGCGGATGCGGGCCGGATGATTGCGAGGCGATTGATGGCGAGGTGAATGCAAAAGCGCGATAGTCAACTGCGAGACGGGTATAGACTGGTCAGCCAAGGCGGGTAGATGGGCCATGGACGGGTATGACGGGCCAGGCCACAGACGGGTATGAACGGATGCATGAATCTAGACACATGAATCTAGAATATTTACTAGATTTTACACGCATCTAGCTGTAAAACACATTGTAGATTTTTATTGTTTTCCCCAATCATTGTTGACATCATAATATGTGTATGCATATTCAGGGCAACAATTTCAGTAGACTGCATATTTGGAGTTGTTTTACCGTATGAAAGACAACTCTCAATAAACCTTATGCTGCCCGTGAATCTGCTCCTGTAGACGGGTAATGCAGCTAGTATATATATATATATATATTTCTCAAAGTATGTCATCATATGTGGTTCTGTATGCATTCCGGCTATAGATCTTAAAATCTTGATATTAAAATTCCACGTTCTGATGGATTTGAACAGTTTCTAATTTGGATTCTCTATCATTTAGTTAGAGCACCATAGTGATCAGATATGTTTTCATATAACAGATACACTATGCGTGTGCTAATTATATTAGCTTTGTGTCCACGAGTTACGATGCTCTTGTTCAGAAATATTTTGGGACATGAAACGTAATGCTTATTCGTCTTTTTTCGTTGAAGCTTTTCTCGTTAATAATTTATCTCGAACTTAAATTTTGGCGATTGTTGTACTAATTATATACACACCAAAATATATACGTTGAATCAAAATTTCGTAGTTTACATACTTGCTATTTATTTTACATCTACATTTAGTTTGCTATTAATTAATTCCAGCTGCTCAGAAGACTTTTTCCCAGCTACATTTTGTTTTTTGGATTATGATTTGGTAGCTTGCGTTCCACAATCATTAAATACAAACAAAATCTTTGTTTGTTAGAAAATCTTTCACGTTATTTTTCAAGTTAAAATTGAAACATCTGTATTTGTATGAATATTTTTCAACCTGTTATTTAACGTTTGTTTTAATAGCGATATAGTATATTAACAAGCACAATTTCCCTTCCTCAACAGATGGATAAAGTGAAGCTCGCTAAACACGCGTTTCACAAAAGTTTCTATCAGTGCTAGCTTTGAATAATATGTATCTATATTTACATTCTCTTATTACATTCATAAACTTCTTATAATTTTTGAAGTTTATACATTAATATGTTTTTAAAGTTTGTTTCATTATTGTTATTATTTTAACTTGCATTTTTAAACATAATTTGAGTATCGTGTTTGAAGTTTAAACAACATTCTTTTTCCTTTCACTGTTATTAGTACTTAGTTTCTCATCTTTATTATTAATATTATTTTTCATTCAACCATTTTTGGCAGACATTGTTTAAATAAAGTTTCAACTACAAAATACTACCATATTGTCATATTCTTTTGTTAATCTGCTAAATACATGTATTCTCAGAAGTTACACATTGTCTCATGCCTCCACAAAAAAGAACCTATCCTGCACAAAATCAGTTCCTCATGATATGAAGTTTGAAAGTTACAGTTGTTTGAAAAAGTTTTAAACCTTTTACAGTTGTTTTTATTTTTCTCTTAACCCATATCAACTACACAAAACACTTTTCCCATAATATGTAGTTTGAAAGTTAGAATGGGAAATGTTGTTATAGGTTGAATACAAATCAATTTTCTGTCCAAAAACTTTTTTATTACCCGGGTAATGCCAGGTTGTGCCACTAGTATTTTATAGTCATTTTCTTCAACAACACAGTCTATGCTAAGGAATGAAGTCGTAGTTTAAGAAATTTTTCAAAAGGTAGTTGATTTATGCGGTCAACAGTGTCGTTCTTAGGTGCCAGAATTACCTTTTATCAACCATTAGTACTGAAAATAGTTTTCCTGATTATTGAGGGAAATTTTTTGTAGTAAACTGTTTTCCATGTCTACAATAAATCCCCGATTTTCAGAAAGAGAGATTAGTTCATTGTTAACTGGTAGCTTTCCATCACCAATATTTAAAAGTCGTGCAGAAAATTTGCCTGAATCATCATCCCCTCACAGATGCACTCTTATATTTGTCGTTAGTTCACTCATTTCTGCACAGTGCAATATATAAGAATCTTTTAAGCAAGCTTTGAGTTCATCAGCTGGAGTTCCTCTAGGTATGACTGGTAGGCTTTAACAAAACTTTCCAGCAAGAAGTACACATACACCATCCAAAAGTTTGTCACTGTTATAAAGGTCTTTAAGTGTGCGATCCAGAGCTTCCAATGTTGCTTTTTGTACAATTGTGCATTTATTCCAAACAATTAGTTTTGTAGTCTGTACTAATTGAGCCGATCCAGTACTTTTACGGATGCTGCAAATATGAGTCTTCAAGTTTCCTATATCCAATGGCAGTTTAAACATAGAATTAAGCGTTCTTCCACCTTCCATCAACATAGCGGCTATACCTGAAGATGCGACTGCCAGTGCAACTTGTCAATTAGATCTGATTTCAGCAAGCAAAAATTGAGCAAGAAAGTCTTACCAATTCCATCGGAAGCGTTCAAGAGAAATATTGCTTTCCGCTAACCATTTACAGCTTCTAAAACCTTTCCATCAACTAAAGTCTGACCAAATATAAGGTTTGGTTCTGTGCTGCTAACAAATCTATTTAAATTGGCTATGCCATAGTTGGTTTCTTGTAGCAATTCTGTCGCTGGAAGCAGGTCTAAATTTCTGTATGGCGATGTGAATTCGAATTCCTCTAGTCTTTTACCAAAAATTCGCATGACTTTGTCTTCTAACAAAATCAAAGTTTTGTTTAAAATTTGTTTTATAAAATCTAAAAACATTTGCGGTTGAATTTGATTCAATTGTCTGCGTACATCTCCACCCATGCTTTTTCTACGATCTAGCCATAATTTTTTAGGATCAGACGGATTGCAGCTAATAAGAATAACAGTAAAGAGATTATGCAACTGAAAAGGTGAATCTGAAACTGAAGCTTCCTGAAGAATGTTGTGCCACTATCTGTCATCTACCAGTAATTCTCGTTTGAGACATACTTCCTTAAATGTTGAGCAAACGATTCTGTTGACAGTTCAAAGGTTTTGAAACAAAGTAATTCCCGTAACTTTGTGTCGTAAAATGTGCAAGTGAAAACACTCTACATAGATTTGTTGGATGAACGGTATATACTTTTTCCAGCACATCTGATGCACCTATGTGAGGCCAATTTTCAACAACCTTCCTTTGTTTTCTAGATTGCCACGTTTTCTGTGCTGTACACGTGTAGTGAATAAGCATTTGAGAATGTAGTAGAGTTTGAGCAAATTCATTGTTTTTGCACGCTTTAGAAAATTCCGTTAAAGTAGTTCTTGGTGGTTCTTGTTCATGTTGTTTGATGTTGTCTTTATTGACGAATACTCGCTATCCCTTTTTTAGGTGTGCAATAAGACCTGATACTGCAGGATGTCTCTAATAAATTGGGAAACCTCAAATTCTCCAAACAGCTTCATTGCTGGACATAAATCTACCAAATTAAAAAGTATTCATTTCATTTTTGTTATTTTCTATTACAAAAGTTGTTTAATCACTGCCTTTCCGAATGTATTTGCAAACGCACCTTATCTATATAACTGAATGACAATAATCCCCATTCAAATGGGTGTTGATAATTCTCGATATAAAAGGGCAGTATGGCACAATCCATCTGTTGTCAATTTTTATTTCTGTGCTACCGTATTGAATTTTTGCAAAATGTCTTTCTATCCCTGGCATTCGTCTTCTATACTGTGGATATCCATAATCAGCAGTCAGAGTATCATGAATAAGTTCTTGCGGGTATTGTTTGGTGCATTTTCCATCTTTCATACAGGGAGAAAGGCGATTGAGGTTGCCACATGGTCTATATATCATTTGCTTGATAATGATGCTGTACAGAGTTGGGTCCTCTTCTTTATCTGGAATTTCTGCAAATATTCTTTAGTCAACCTGAATTGAACGTATTTTTTATACCAGCCATAGAAGAAGACAATGAGGCAGACTTTGTTTTTGCTAATCAATTAAAAAAAGTAAAAATTGAATATCTTCAAAATTTTTCCCTTTGTTAGCAAGTTAAGCAGTAGTTTTACTTTTAGCCTAAAAACTTTAGCTACTATGTCATGTCTGTCACAAGCTGCTTGCCCTTCTATAAGAACTTATTTTATTTCCGTCCATTTTGGATTTTGTACGTTAACGTTATAAAGAGATCTGGCGTAAATAAATGAAAGAAAACTATTTTGTTCATATTTAACGATTGTGGAACGCAAGGTACAAAATCGGAATCAAGGAAACGTGGTGTAGCTGGAAAAAAGCCTTCTGAGCAGCAGAAATAAATTAGGAGTAAATATAAATGTAGATGTGAAATAAATAACAAGTATGTAAACTACAAAACAGTTGATTTGGTAATAATACTATTAATAAAAAATGATGAAACTAAATAAAACTTATTACAACCAAATAAAATCACCAAATTTTTATTTCAAGAGAAATGTTTGTTGATAATGGTTGGCGAAAAGCATCCCGATATATAGGGGTATAGTAACCCATAGGCACAATGCATCAATAAATACGACGTTTAGCGTGTGAAATCGAGAATAAGGTATTACAGTATATAGCAAGAGCTACTAAAAAGTATTTGCTTTCGCAGACTTGCCTTTATAAACTTCCCATGGGGAGCAACGCATATCTTGTAATCTACTATATAAACGGCAATTGTTGTGTGTGTGATTGAGTGTCCGCGGTATAAAGCGGTCTTTCTTTTTATCGTCGTACGAATTTCGGTCGTACGAAGCAAACTGAATTAATATGTGTACTAACAGTAAATAAATTATAGAGCGGTCTTTCTTTTTCCATTCGGTCGAACAAAGCCAGCCAAATTAATACGAGTACTAAATATCGTAATTTCGTAATATGGACTATTAGCCGCCACTTTTCTCTGACGATTTGAGCCAAGCGGCTTATATAAAGGTGTGGCGATTCTGTTGTTTTTCTTTCACCGCTCGGGCGCATTAACCGAAATTCCGGTTAGCACGCTTTTTACACGGCAAATTTTCTGCCGTGTTAAAAAGCACCTTTCCTGAGTTCTGCGGCCTATACAAAGGTGTCTATACCGCTATACAAATGTACTATTCATTAAATAAAATAAATTAACGAGTAGTTATTTACATGCAATTAATATTTACTGCCAACGTGTACCGAGAAGGTCACGTAAACGTTTGTTTCTTGGAGCCACTGGAAAAACGCATTTCTCACCTACTAAATTTCCACATCAAAAAGGTAAGTGTTTCTTATACGATGTTGTATTGCCTATGAATTGCAACATCTCCACTACTTAATAACGTTGGATTTGCCGCTGTTCGTGATAGTGGGTCATGTTCATTTCCTTCAGCAGCCGAGTTACTAATTTTTTACAAGCTACGAGTAGGCCTACTGTAACTTACTATTACAGAACTTTCACGAGTACTCCGAGGGTTGCGATACGCTATTGTGAAAAGAAAGAGAGCAGCTGCTATCGACTTACTGTCACCCTGCATCAGCCATGACCAGCTATACGTCGCCTGCTCAAAAGTAGGCACACGCCGAAATCTGTTTCTTCATACGCCCGACAGAAAAACCAAAAATGTTGTCTATCCGCATGTGTTGCGTTGAACTAAGGGAGAGAGAAAGAGGGAGAGAAAGGGAGAGACAGAGAGGGAGAGGGGGGGAGAGAGGGAGAGAGAGAGGGAGAGAGAGGGAGAGAAGGGGAGAGCGAGGAGGAGAGGGGGGGAGAGAGAGAGGGAGAGGGGGGAGAGGGAGAGAGAGAGAGGGAGAGAAGGGGAGAGAGAGAGGGGAGAGAGAGAGGGAGAAAGAGGGGGGAGAGAGAGGGGAGAGAGAGAGGGAGAAAGAGGGGGAGAGAGAGAGAGGGAGAGAGAGGAGGAGAGGGAAAGAGAGAGGGAGGGAGAGAAGGGGAGAGAGAGGGAGAGCGAGGAGGAGAGGGGGGAGAGAGGGAGAGAATGGGAGAGAGAGGGAGAGCGAGGAGGAGAGGGGGGGAGAGGGGGAGAGGGGGAGGGGAGAGAGGGGGAGAGGGAGAGAGAGAGGGAGGGAGAGAAGGGGAGAGAGAGGGAGAGCGAGGAGGAGAGGGGGGGGGGAGAGAGAGAGAGAGGGAGAGAGGGAGAGGAGGGAGAGGGAGGGAGAGAAGGAGAGAGCGAGGAGGAGAGGGGGGGGGAAGAGAGAGAGGGAGAGAGAGGGAAAGAGAGGGAGAGAGGGAGGGAGAGAGAGAGGGGGAGAGAGAGGGAGAGGGGGAAGAGGGAGGGAGAGAGGGGAGAGAGAGGAGAGAGAGAGAGGGGAGAGAGGGGGGAGAGAGGGGAAAGAGGGAAAGATGGAGAGAGGGAGATGTAACTGCATATTTGGAGTTGTTTTACAGTATGAAAGCCAACTCTCAATAAACCTTATGCTGCACGTGACTCTGTTACTGTAGGCGGGTAATGCAGCTAGTAATGTATAATATTAGTACACAAATCGACAAATTTTAAATTCGAGAGAATATATTTTTGTTACCGTGTGGCGGAAAAAATAAAAAGAAGCATTGGGTTTCATAGAGTTAGACAAAATATATTTCATGACAGGGGCATCGAAATCCGTGGGCGCAAAGCTCAAATAACACTTAATTTAACAAGTGCATATGGTAAATGGTAAATGAAAAGGCTGATGGTTATAGCTCAGTGGTTAGGCGCATTGTTTGAAGCTTATGGTTTCATCTCCATGAGTTCAAAACCAGCATGCCCCTAAGTTATAATTTCAAAATTTTAATAACTATAGCTAGACTCGCACTCGCACTCTTACTCACATACACACTTACACTCACACACGCGCATGCGCTTGTGCAAACACCCGCACGCAAATGCACACACAAACACACACACAAAACACACACAGACTGAGATTTATATATATATATATAAATATACTAGCTGTACTACCTAGTATTGCTCGGATAATAAAAAAGTCTTTGGACAAAACTCTGATTTGTGTTTATCATATAAAAAATTTGCTATTTTGCTTCTCAATCTACATATCATGAGAAAAGTGTTTTGTGTAGTTGAAATAAAATAAAAGAGAAAATAAAAGCAACTGTAAAGGCTTTTAAATTTTGTGAAACAACTGTAACTTTCAAACTTCCTATCAAGAGCAAAACTCTTTTGTGCAGGTCAAAAAAATAAAAATAATAAAACAACTATAAAAGGGTTAAAATGTAAATGTAAAATAATTAGCAAGTAATAGCTAAATTAAGTTTGTCTTGCGATGATTACAATAAAAGATGTGTTAGTAATGATACAATTAATACGAACTGAGAAAACAAAATAAAAATTCTGAATATGTTGAATTAATAATAACAATTCTTGCATAGAAGTGTGTGTATAAAAGATTTTACTGTTCCAGCAGAAGCTATACATCAAAACTTTGAAAATGACGGTACAGGTACCTCTCCATACTAGTACAGATGTCAAAATGAGATATTGTACTTTCTTCGTCTGTCCGAACGAAGAAAGAATGTTGAGGCTCTTCCTACAGGTATAATACACTGTTTGCGTAAAAAATGATTGGCTTTGACTGTGGATATACCATTTAAACTTTACGAAAAAAACCAAAAGTAGATGTTCAAGAAAACACAAAAAAGCATCCTGTTTCATAGAGTTAATAGATTTCATAGAGTTTCAAATAATACGTCATTCAGCGTGTGCATACGCTTTACGGTATATGATAATGTCTTTGATTAATACGCCTTGTATAGCTCAGTGGCAAAGCGCCTAGATGTTAAACTTGCAATCGAAATTTTTGTGAGTTTAGGTCCATCATAATGCGGAATTTTAAATTCCAAGATTTTAATAGTTATAGCTGGACATACACAGGCACAGACATACATACAGACACAAACATTTACAGATCAGAAACAGACATACATGTATCAAAAACAATATTCAGATAGATATAAAAAAATATATAGGCCTATATATATTTCTCAAAGTTTGTCTGTGTACCCATGGCTGTGTTTGTTCAGTTATAGGTATTAAAATTTTAATACAAGGAATTCCTATGGTGGAGGGTTTGAACTCGGAATCTCCGTTTGCCAGTCCTATCCCTTACCAATTGAGCCACCTAATAAGTTCATTAGGTGATATATGCCATTATATATAGGTGCAAATACTTTACCGCTCTCCATGATGTTGTGCCATAACATCATGGAGAGTGGTTAGTCAAGTAGTTACATGTAGCTCCTATTAATAAGATTAATCAAATTATCCATTGGCAATGTGCCAGACTAATGGCAAGTGGCAGGCAACTACATTACCTCTCATTAGTTATAAGCATATTATTTTCTCATTTTTTACTACCCATGCAACCTAGTATACATATATGTATGTATATACAAATGTATATATCTATATATATATATATCTCAAAGTCCGTGTGTCTGTGTCAATGTTCATCAGAAATCCGGCTACAGATCTTAAAATATTGAAATAAATATTACGTACTGATGAGGATTTGATCGCGCACCAAGTCGTTCACAGGTCTTACGTCTAGCCCACTGGAATATGGAAGTCGAAGTTGCTGTCTAACCAATATAAGGCATTATATGAGAGTTATACCTAACTGCTTTATGTATGACGCGGGTCATAGCATGACGTCACGAGAAGCTGTTCGCTCACACTATTAAACTGCCTAATGGTCCTAATAGCAAAACTTACACTACTTCTCAATGTTTATAAGACAAAAAACTTTTCCCACGATATGTAGTTTGAAAGTTAGAATGGCAAATGTTGTTATACATGTATGTTAAATACAAATCAATTTTCTGTCCAAATACTCTTTTATTACACGGGCAACGCCGGGTGGCACAGCTAGTATATATATATGTATATATATATATATATATATATATATATATATATATATATATATATATATAAATAATACTACATGTAATGCATGACACGCACTACATTTAATGCAGAAATATGAGTCGAGTGTCTAGAATAGCTAAATAAATCTTTACCATAAAAATTATTCACAACAGTATAGCATACCTGTAAAACTATTTTAACACAGCTCTAAAATAATACAGATTTATAGATTTGCACTATTTTAGCTAAAAATTAATATATATTTTTAGTTTTCATCTTTACATTTCCAACATGAATTTTCTTTAAATGCTGTACATATAACAGAAAGTTGACAAGTCAAGCTGCTTTTGTGTAAAAAAAGGAGCAAAGAAAAAAGTCTCAAAATTTTATGGTAGCATAATTTTTACAATTGCTTACTAAACTTGCAAAGAAATATTTCCTAGAAGTTATTTGATGAATTCAAAATTTATTATTACTGTAACGGAAAAGAATGCAGTATAAAAAAATTTGTGCATTTAGACTTTCTGCATGAAAACCATTTAAGTAAAGCTCTAAAATACTAGACTACTTTTGAGGGTGCAGACAGAAATATCTGTATTTCTAAAAAAGTTCTTTAAATTATCTTACCAGTAGTGTTGAAGGTAAGTTTAAAAACGTTTTGTCAGTCAATACCTGTTTGGGCTTCCATAAATGTAATTCTAAAAATTTTTCTGTATTTTATCTTTCGTATTGTTGTGACAAGTCTAGGTGATGAACCTATGGTATTTTTATTTATATTTTTGATGTCCTGATGTACTGACATCACCTTAAGGACTAAACATGGCGGAGTCTAAAACTTTGTGCCTTTCAAAACTGATAGTTGTGGTACGGCCACTCTCGGTTCTCTGATGTTATCAAGCCTATAGGTGTAAGTTTTCAATAAGGTTTCTTGGTACATAGCAACTTTGAATACCTAATCACTGTGTTTGTGTAATACTCTGCAGCAACAAACTTGACAATGCATTATTTATATAAATATAAGTATATGTATATGTCCATGTATATATATATATAAGTATATATATATACATATATATATACATGGACCTATATACCATATATACATGGACATATATATAAAATTTATATTACACAATTGTTTAACCTTTAGTACAAAATGGGTTAAACCGGGGAAAATTAAACATTGGCATGTTTTATTACAATGAAGATGCTGGGCAGATTTTTCATTGCTCAACATAACTAATTTAATTTGTGCCACCGACCTGGTCTGTATTTTTTGTCATCTCTAGACTTAGCTGTCAAGTATTCAGGAGTAAAGTGAATATAGTCTCCTTCTTCTTGACAGCGCCCAGGTTGAAGAGTGTACGGTTCATCTCCATAGGCTACGTTAGCTTCAGCTACAACTACTCGTGCTCTGTCTATAGTTTCTCCTGACATTGCCTGGTTGTTTAAACATGTAAATACAAACCGTGAGACAATGAATCAATTTCATCAGGTTTCATATAGCATGATCTTTTGATGCTGCCCAGAAGCATGTATCAGAAGCTGTTGCTAGACTTCAGAAACACAAGCATAATCGTTTTTTTGTATTGGCTGTATGATAAATATATGAAACCTAGTATGATAGGTGCAGCTTTCCAATGCTTATGAGGCAGGAAGCTGCAGAAGAAAATATTGTTAAACAACTTAAAACTTATATCTTATTTATCAATGTTTAAAATTTCATTTTTATATAATGACAATAATGTATTTTGGTAATAAATAATAAAACTTTATTACTTTTCATGACAAGAGCTCAATACAAAATATTGAAACTATAATATCAAAATAATTACCCAAATTAGTTGAAAGCCCAAATTTTTTAATTTAAAAGCGTGTAAAATTGGTCATTTCGGTCTATAACCCTACTTCAACTAGTAGAAAAAGTCTCTAACAAAGAGCTTTTTGATGAAGTTACAATGCTGTCTGAAAAAGAACTCTTGATTTTTACTGTGACAATAAGTAATTAATAATCTTTCTTTAAAAATGTTCAACTGTTTACAATTATTACAAAATAAATTATCAACGGTTGAATTTCATTTGGCAACTATTTAAAGGTTGACTTGCAACAAAATTCACATTACAGTTATTTGGTATCAAAAGATTTACCATGTCTTACTCTGTTGTGTTGTAGGTGTCAAATATGTGAAAATGCGATTACAAGCTCTTAAAAGCTCAAAAACGAAAAGTCGTCGTAGATTGGAATCCGTTTATTTCTCTGACGTAGCCATGACAGTTTGAATATTGTCTTGTAACGTGATGTTTTTACGTGAATTGAAAGGCCAATAAAAAGCTCAATATAAACTTATTGTAGCACTAGTTTATGACAAACACTTCGGGTTTTACCGAAAACCCCGTACCAAATATAGATGCTCGCTACTTTACAGGTTTGTTTCGGCTTGAACTAATCGTTCAGTTGTAATCTGATAATGTGACCCAAAACTTCGAAAATAATTTTTGCAGCACTTTTTGATTATCACAGGTGACCAACAGGCTCATGATGATTATCAGACAATGATATGTACTCCTTTGAGCTAAGGTTAAAAAGTTCAACAATTTTTTACGGTGAGGAATAAGATATATCAGTGCTAAAAGTGACAGCATTACAATGACGATAAAACAGGCGCGTAAGAACATTAGACATGGTTTTATTGAATGCGTGAAGTGTATTTGTGAAAATATTTCGACGAATAAGGTTGCATGAAATTATAAACAGAAACCATCTACCACAGCTACGTCACATTTGAGCCGTTTTGGAAAGAGAATCCAAACTACGGCGGTCTCGTGTGGCTGCGATTAACTGTTCGTTTTTATGCTTTTAAGAGCTTGTAATCACATTTCTACATATTTTGCACCTACCACACAAAAGAGTAAGACATGGTGAATCTTTCGATATCAAATAACTGTAATGTGAATTTTGTTGCAAACAACTTTTAACATATCCCTTACAAACCAATATTCGTAAAAAAGTATTTATGTTAGTATTTGGTGTCAACAATATCTTTATTCTGAAATCAAATAATAAGTTGTATAAAGCTGGCATATAAAGTAGCTTGTTGCACTTCATTAAATCATAATTAGAGTAAAAAAATATTTTTGCAGTGCATATGTATTTTTTTACCTTTTTGTGTCACCTTTATCTTGTAAAATTTAGTTACTAGCTCATTTCCTATGGTTAAGCTTGCAAAAGATTTTTGAATATAGATAATTTTGTAACTGGTTTATTGTGACCATAAGTTTTGGGTTAGAGAAAAGAGTTGCCTTAAGCGTTAAAATTGCTGGAAATGTGATTTTTAAACTGTTAGCGATAGCTATTGTTTTAGATATACTCTGGAAGCTAAATAAGTTACAGGTATGAGACTTTACCAATAGTATCAATATGGTCTGACTAGCAATGAACATATCTAGGCATGCTGAAAAGAAAAGGCTAGATTTTTTCTTTAAAAAAATTAACTAAGATTATTCAGAAAAAGTACCTTAGTTATTACTTATTTATTAAAGTTTTGGTATCAGAGTTATAATATAGAATAAGAATGTTTACTGGCCACCCATAATACTAAATACACTTGATTGGAAAGCTTTTATAATTTAACACCATTATTACCTGCTGTTATTTACCCTAAAATATAAGGTCTTGATGTAAATGGACTAAAATAGTAATAGCAAAAAGTTTGCATGCCTTAGTTCATGTTTGACGAGTGAGATCTGTATTATGACTCTATTATCTGATGATGCCGATTGCATTAACTACATGTACTTGACTAGTTTGCTCCATATTTGGTTTACTACTAGAGTTGGTCATGATATAACAGTCATATAAACATGTATGTTAGCAGTGTGCCTTAGAATTATGTTAATGTTAGTGTTAAAACATGTTAATGTTAACATTAACATAATGTTAAAAAATAAGAATCAAGTGCAAAAATAGGTGTTGTTAAGGCGATTGTATGAATTTGAATGTACCCTAAAATTTAAGGTTAGTGTAAGCAACTGGCGTAGTAGACTATATAGAAAAAAGCCAAAGAGCCAACAGAGAGTCAAATCAATGAGACTGGCTTTTCTATATTTGCTGTGGGAGAATAAAAGTGAGTGAGAAAATTGCTATTTTTAAAATAAGCCGCACAGATAAGCCAAGTTACAACATTAGATTGACTACATTTTGCGTAAGTTTAACAATTCTCGTAGATATGATTTGAGAAGTATGTTTCTCTGATAAAAATAATGTTTCTCATTTCATGATACAAATTTGGAAACATTCAAAAACACGAAATAATTTTTTCTGTAGTAGCATTTATTGCTTTAATTGGACAATAGTTTTTCTCTGATTCCAATATGCATAACTATAGTTTCTTTAGCTAAATTTCAATGGGTTTAAGACAATAAAAGTTTTCTCATATTTTAAAATTAACTACTAGCTTAAATGAGTTACTTTTAATTTACTTGCGAATTAAGACATAATGGTGCGGCACATTTTTTAAAGATTGATTAATAGCTGGAAATCTGACATCGGCTCTTAACATAGTTGTTACAGAGATGTAATACCTCACATTTAACTATTGATCCATGAAGCTGCCTTTGAATGACACACATTAAATAAGCTTGATTTTTAACATGGCAACATTTTTAAAACTTTAAAATAATTTTTCATTTGATTAAACCGGCCAGTTTAAAATATTTTTTTACAAAAATAGATATTTAGCGCTTAAAATGAATTTTCAGACAGTTTAATAATAGTAGCAAAAAAAATTTACATTTACTCACTGCAATCAAGATGCAGTATCTACTTGGTGGCTGTTCAGCTGTAGACACTTTTGCTCAAAAATCTTTTTTTAACTATTATTTTTTGCAAAACTGATATTATCAACTTTCTGAAATCTTCTTAAAGTTTGTTACTATTATATAATATTATATAATATTATATCATTATTATTATAAATCTACCAGATTTGACATGAATTGTAATTTTACTTTGAAATTTGTACAAATGTAAGAACCGAACTGTGTAAGAAAGTGTGATGTTAGAACTCAATCTTATACTTTTTGTACGAGTAATTGGAGCATTCTAATTAATAGATATTTACTGCTTTTTTATTTCTTATTTATATTAAATATACAAATGAATGTAGAGGTTTTCTAGTGTTGAAAAAGTTTATGTATAGGTAAAACTGTAGAATGCTCAACTCTTTATCAGCCATTATTTACATCTGTATTACTTACACTAATTTTATGACAAACAATTAACAGCAACCAGAAACAAACATAAATACAATCCTGGATACCAAAGAACAGGTAACATTGTTGCTATATTCAGTAAAATGTTTATAGCCACATGTGTTAAGAGGAGCTATTTATAAGGATAAATTCCGTGAATATTATTTCTACAAATAATCAAAAACAAATAATAAGATAATAAACGATTTTACCACCAAATCATCATTTTTCTTATTCCGAGGCAAATCTAAATAGCACCCTTTGATATTTGGCTATTCAGTGCTAAGGCTATTAGTGTAATCAATCAACTTTGATTAGTTGTCTACTAACTAGTGATGAACAAAGTATGCAATAGTACAAACACCAGATATGTTCTCTTTGTTGCAGTAGTTATTGTTTGTTACAGTTGTACACCAGCCACACATTTTCAACATGATGAGACTATTCATGAAACTATGATTTTAGATAATAGAAGAAAATTTCCTAAAAGGTATATAATACGTTTACAGGCTTCTTTTTAAATTTACTTTTATTTGGAAAACATGATGCACATAAAAATTTTGTTTAGAGCGGCAGATCAAAAAACCAAAATAGTTCTTGTTTTTGCAATTTTGGGTTACATGACAACAATACTGCTCACTTTTTTGCATTAAATGATGTCACTAAAGTGAGTCGATATTACGAATATTTAAGTTGTTTGCAGAAAACATTGAGAAGATATTTATGAACCTGACTTTCACTTTTGAGTTTGATTAGCATTATTATTACCCATACTAGTATCCTGGTGATCTAGTCTGCAGAGGCAATGAGATGTACAAATGAAACTAAAATAATAACTATTTACCCAATTACATGTATTCCTATGGTGCAGAGAGGCAGATGATTGGTGCAGGTGATAGTGTGTTAATCTACTACGCTGAATGTTGTGGCCTTAAAGAATGCATGAAATGATCTTTTATTTTAGTATTGAGTTGAGTTTACCGATAAATTACTATTATTTTTTATCACATAGTAGATTATTGTCAGCCAGCATCTGTCCATACTTTCATTTGTCTGTTTGTCTTCTGTCACAAAAGAAAAAGAAAAAATAGCGGTGCACTTATTCTGAGGTTTCTGAAGATGGCTGACTAGCTCAGTTGGACAGAGCAACAGTTGTATAAGGCTAATGTATTCAACGCATGAGCATATTCTACGTAGTACCTCATGTTCTATATGGTATTAGCACGAGTTTTTCTACATGCTGCACATCTACTTGTTTACATGAACATCATTTTGTGATTGTGTGAAAAATGGAGAATTTAAAACTGCTGATATTGTAACACAAAAATGAATCGCACACACTGAGCTCAATCATTTCTGGTAGTTTAACATTGAGTAAAAAGTCACTTCTTATTTATGAAAAAGCTGTGAATCTTTTTAAAACAGTCTTAAATAAAGCTAATTTTAGATGGCCGTACTTATGAGAGATATTTTTTTATCAACAAATCAAATACATATCAATTATTTCCTATTCATCAATTACAAAGGCTTATGAACTATCATTTAGCTTATTTCTTATTTTTGGTGGAGATGGAATTAGAAAACTAACTGGTCATTAGCCATAGCATTAAAGTTATTCATCAAAGCCAATGAATAATAGTAGTTGTTGTTATGGACCACTTATCCTCAAAAATTAAATTTTTTTCAAGATTTTTATTGAAAATCATATATGCATTACTCACTACAATAAGAGGGGTGTTTGTCCAATTGTCTGTTTGCTGGTTTTTGTCTAAAACCACACTAGGAGCTTTAAGAAAAATGGGTATTTTGCAGAGGAGTAAAACTTGCATGTTCCAACCTTTAGACAGGCATGCTACCAAATGCACCACTCAATCATCTCGTTAAAACTAAGAATAATTGGGCATATAGTTATTACATCTGATGATTCCTTACGATGTACAGGACTGCTAGTCATGCTAATCTAATGGGGCTACTGCTATCATACTGGTGATAAATACTAATAGCCTAAATGAACTTTTTGTGCAAACCAGCTAATATTTTAGCTACAACAGGCTGTATGTAAACAGGCGGAAAGCTAACAAATAATTCTACACTCACAATGAGGCTTGCAGTTTGGTTTATACTATTAGCTTGTCACACACGATTACAAAGTTCTATAGCTTGTGAGGCTCACTGATGAGTAGCCATAAGGGTTGTTAGCATTCATAATATTAATATTTCCGACAGCACATGCTAAGTATGAACAAAAAATGTTTTGATTTAAATAAGTGAAGTTGTCTTACCTCCTCCCAGTCGCTGTTTGAAGCCCAAGTCTCAGGAACAACTATGGTTAAACTCTTGAAATAGAGTCTTTGATGTGTTGCAGTAAACAGAACTTCTGAAGCATTAGTGAAGTATTCCTAGAACAATGATTACATAATTAGAAGCAAAGATAGTAGGTAGACTAGCATAGTAATCTTATATCTGTATTTTTTATTGCTTTTGAAAAATAATTACAAAAAGTATTTGTTTGAGTAATGATGTATACAAAGCTGAAATAATAATTCTTTGTAAATAAAAATAGTAAGAACAAAGGATTAATTTTGATGAGCCTGATCTTGCACTTTTGTAAAAAAGAACAACTAAGCAGCCAAGTAAGTATATAATATTCTGTAAAAAAAATCTTTAAATTTTGATATAATCAGACCCATGCATGTAAATCACAATTATTTTGGCTGCAACAAATTGGCATCATATCATAATAGCAGAAATATACTTAACAGCTCAAGCATGACCATTTTCTACAGCTTGGCATTGCAAAATATTTAGTTCCAGCAAAAATTATACTTTTAAAAGTTTCCTTGGGATAGCTAAGAAGAGCAAGTTAACAGTCTGGAAACTAATCTTAGTTTTAGACTTTTGTGTTTTTGGAAACTAATCTGTGTACCCCTTACTAGCTGAATCTGTAATAATAATAGTTTAGATGTTCTATTTTACCAATTTCAATGTTTTAGAATTTATGTTGTCAACTAAGCAAATTGCTTTTTGCATCGTCAGTCGATTAAAACCACTAAATAACTTTTGAACCTATTTTGGTCAAATATTTGTGTTCAAACCTTTAGTTTGACAATGATTTCTTCATTCTCGGGAACATCTTCATCAATGGCAACAAGGATATTCATGTAGCCTCCATCTTCACTCAAGGCGATATCCTGTCTATCATTGCCAATGTTTGACGATGCCACTACGGTGACTAACAAGCAAATTCTTGTGAGCTTGCCAATAAGTTGTTGGGCTTTCATTTTCTTATTTTTGCATAGCTGTATTATACAATAATAACATGATAACAAGTAGTGTGGGATATATAGCACGAATACGTATAATTCAGACAACCAGTATAAACATCAACTAACATTTTAAACTTTTAAATTTATAGAGCGACTCATGAACTCACAGTGGCAGGTGACAAGTAAAAAATTGTTCGGTGAATACAGCTAAGAACTTTTATCAAAACATCTACCTACCCTAAAATATTAACAAAACTTCTATGAAAAAGAAAACAGCAAAATTATTTGCACATTTTTAGCGAGATTTATTTTTTCTGTTTACTACACCTATTTTGCTCACACACTTTCCTCCTTTGCTTACAAAATTGATATATTATAGATCATAATAGTCAACGGCAAATCCAAATATTTACACCATTTTTGGCAAATTAAATTTTATGTATACTGCTGAAGTATGTATTAAAATAGAAGCACATTACGACAACAGTATGTCACTTGGAACTAACTAGGTTTTTGTATGATTTTGTAACCTGATAGTATTGGAAAGCGCTTACTACTGTCAACTGTCTTTGTTCTAACAAAAGTCTTAATGAAAAATCCTCTATCTATACCAAATAATTCCCAAAATAAGGTTCTGTATGCACTTGGTAAACCTGTCATAATATAAATATTGTTCAATGATATATATTCTATTGATAGAATGGACCTTTTTTACCTTTAATATGTTTAAAAGTGAAACAATAATAATATGCTGATGAGATACATTTGAATCGTGTGAATACTTTGAGCACTCAGTACTTTTTAGCTAAGGATTTTTTTGTTCTAAGATTGTATAGTTAGGAATAATATTATTTTGCAAGCGAATGACAAAATTATTGAACCATTGATTACAACAAAAGTTCAAACTACTTTTATTAGAACTTTTCTTGACTAAATTATATATATTTATATAAATCTATTAATACATGCATACACCTACATCTATATAAATTTCAATGTTTGTCTTTTTGTCTTTTTGACCTGTGTATAGTTTTAGCAATTGAAATCTAGCAACCAAAAACTTGCACAGCACTGGATTTGGTCATGCAACCCCAACCTCTAAAAATGGCACACTTGGCCATTAAGTTACAGGAGTAGTCATTAATTTGGTTAAGATATGCTTGAGCTGCTTGTTTGGGCTAATAACTAGCACTGTAGACCATTATGCTAAACAATTGTTAAGCTGGCCCAAAACGGGAGTATTGTTGTAATAAAGATTTTAGTAAAGATTTAGTTTTCTAGGTAAATTGCTCAAATTCATTAGGTAATTATTCTATTACCCGTGCATCATCGGTCAATTCGCTATTACACACGCACGCACGCACGCGCGCACGCGCGCACGCACGCACGCACCACACCACACCACACCACACCACACCACACAAACACACACACGCGCGCGCGCACACACGAGCCAATAGAGGTTTTTGAGAGCCGAGATCACAGTATTATTTAGGCATTGACGTCTTACTACAGAAAACTTTACTAAATTTATAGCAACTTTGAGAATCAGTCAACACTATATGGTACTTTATTTATGTATTCCATATACATAGCAGTCTTTGATAATATTATCATGCAATACCTATTACGCAGCTGGTTTGTTTGCTTTGGGTGGTAGCCAATATAAATTGTGGCAATAATGCTCTTCGTTTTAGTGGTTGTTTAGTAATAGGCTATAAAGGTAATCTGATGATAATCGTTGGAAAAATTATCGACTATCTGACTGTTTATACAATTTATTATTTGCCTTAAGCCGATGCCAAGATATCTTATTTTGCAGTTAAACATCATTATTAAACTGCTCAGTTGAAATTGCTACAAATTGGTCAGGCCATACTTATTCTACCTTCAAAAATACTAAATATGACATTGTTAATTTGGAATGTTCTCCTAAAATGCAAACAAGTTATAGTCTGTTATGAGTATCTGAAGACATGAGAGAACAACTGCAATCTATAAAGAAACTCGTTGTATATGCTGAACTTTACTTTTTGGGTTTGTCTGGCCTATATTTACATCCAAACAGTAAAGGCTTAGGACTAAGATCCTTGGAATTAAACTTAGCAAATGTAATTATGAAGTTGTAGAGACTAAGGTAGTCAACAGAATATAGACAGGTTGCTTTCATTTAAACTTTAACGGATGGAAGCTATTCGTTGAAAGACACTTAGCTACATAACACATCTTACATGTATATAAACATGCAGAACAGCAGTTGATATAAAGCAGATGAGTATAAATAACCAGTATAGAGACAAGAAATACTTGAGACATGAACTCATTTAAAAAGCTCGAGTGTTACAGTTGCACCAACCAAGCTTGCGCTATACAGAAAGAACAGGTGAGGCGGTACGATTCGTAAAGACAGAGAATAATTTGTAGACGAACTTAAGACCGGTCTGTCTACCAATGTAACTAATGATATGTAACTAATAATATACCAAACCATAGCAAGTATCTGTATAATTGCGAATACGATCGTTAAAATGAAGCTTCGCTTCCGCATGAAGAAGCATAACGTTGCACCAATGGTGGGAAAATAAACGATAGTAAAGAGAAGGCAATCCCCAAAGAAAATATGTTTGATGTGGTTAACAGGGCCCTAGAAAGCAAAAAACTCATAAGGAAAAATAGACTACCCAATGTGTATAACAAGACAGACTTTGTTGCTTTAACCAGCAGTAATGGTAGGTACAAAGAGCACGCACGTGCGCACGCGCACATACATTATCATGTACTAGCGGATGTATATACATGTATACTACTATATATGTCCATATATATATTTATCTATATATATTTATATATATACACATACATATATGTATATATACCTGTACATATATGTATATACATGTAAATAAAACTAATAAACATAAAAGTTTAGGCGATCAGTCTGATGAGAGCGCTGACTGCATCTTTAAACCTCACATTAGCAAAAGACAGAGGACCAACTCAAAAATGGGAGAGCTAGAGGGCAAGAAGACAATAAATACAAAGACAGAAAAGTGAGAGAACGAGGCGGTAAGAGAAGCACATCTTATTCATATTATAAACTATTTTGAATTAATTGAGCAAATTCTGAGTCATAATCATTCTGCTGTTTTAAGAACTCTTACTGTTTTGTCATTTTTTGTCTACAATAACCAATTACCAACAAACATTGACAAAACAGCCCACCTACCTTTTAGTAATTAACGGCAAGTAGCACTAATCGCTCCTTGAAGTACCTTTGAGCAAGTGCTACTTTATATGACTTCTGAGTAATACCTTAGTTTTTGCATACAAAGAGCTCACTAGTGCTCAATAGCCCACTGAATAGCTTTTATTTAGATATGATGAATTAGAACTTAGGCTTCATTGTGTAATTCCATTGTTTGAATTTTTATCGATGATCATGATCAAGCCTTTATATCTAAAGCTATGGAAAGATTGGTTTTGGCCGCTATACACTGCGTCTAGCTCGAAAATCAATGTTTCGCCAACAAACAAAACCTGTATCCATTGCAGTTGATGGCTAAAGTAGCAGTAATTGAACGTCTCTCATGAAGAGAAATCTCTTGAATGTTAATTTTGGTGACCTGCCAAAAACCGTAAAATTAAACTAGCACTAGTATAGTGGTTTTGTTTCAACAGTTTGTTTACCACTTTTAACAGTAAAGTTTAAATGCTCCACTTTTTTCAGTGGCTAGCTCATAGGTAAAGCAAAACAGAACAAATTTTATCTTCTCTGTTGGTCCAAACAGAAGCTTATGTTAAGTTAAGCTTATGCAACAACGGTATTTTTTCATCGCTAACATTTCATTTTCTCCTGTCACCTTCATTGGAAGGTTAAAAAATTTAACTTTATCATGCTGTTCACAGATCAGTTATTCTAGACGTTAAGGTTTAATTTTCTATTCCATGATTTGTATTAAGTAACGTGCATTAAAATTTTATATGAGACTTAAAAAAAGTTTATTTGACGTTTTGAGAATCTCCGCAGTAACAGTATTGTATAACTGTATGCTTGCCTAAAAAACTACATTTTCAGTTTACCTGTTATTTAGTAATTATCCTCTCTATAAACTGGCTGTTGAGAACTAAGATTATTGACATTATTCTGCTAAGAGTGTCACACAACTCTCTAGAGACTCTATTCTGAGCAGCAGAATAATACTGTTAAATTCTTCAGTTCCAGTATTAGATTTTACAACGCATAACAGTGAGTTACTGTAAGTTCCCTTTTATTCTACTCAATCAGCAATGTTAGTAATTTTACATTGAACTTAAAATAAATCTTCTTTTCTTATGTTCAATAAATAGTTTTTAAACTTGAAGTTCAACCAATAGTATTTGGAAGGTTAAGAAAATGTTTCAAAACAATGTTGGTTTTACAAAGTCTAGAATCATTTGATCAATATGAAGTCCGCTCCTTGATCAATAGAGTCATTGAGTCAAGTTAGTTGATAGCATAGATATATAAAGGTTTATATATCTATTGGTGATAGTGATTCAATAACTAATTAAACACTGAACCTAGCATATAGTTGAAGATATACTGTAGATAAACGCTAACTCCATCTTGCGGTCAGGTGTAAATATCCTTCCTTTGCCAATTCATTAGATTACCTCATTGAAGCCCAAGACTATTGAAAGTGCATAGAAAGCCTATTCAATAATTCTTTAAGTAAGCGGACGGTTATTTTTACTTCTTAACTCTTGCACTGTCGTTGACGTGAACCTGTGATGCTCTTTGCTAAGTACAACTTTGTCGCCTTCTATGAGAATGAAGTCTCCGTACTGGAAGGTAAGGCAAAACTGGCTAATAACGTCACATTAGTCTGAAAATATCTGATATGTACGATTCAATTGCAAGTTTTATTTGGACTACTTTATAACTCTCTGACAAAGCTTTAAGCAAAGTTATAGTTTTTTTGTAATAAACTTTATTTTGCTCCCATTATTCTATTGTTTAGTAATTTTTGACTTTTCATATTGAGCTTGTCCCTGAATGTCTTTTTAAAAACAAGTTGAGAAAGTAACTCTCTTTTTACCATCATAAATGATACATAGATCACAAAAAAAGAAAGCAGATAATTCTAAGATACTTTTGGCAAACTAACTTTTTTGTTTAATCTTTTGCATCTAAAACCTATGTATTCAGTAGTATATATGAACTTGTGGTGTAAAACAATCTTAAGAGCTGTAACATGGAAATTGACAGAGGTCTGCCATGAACAACCAAATATAATGATTTGATTCACAGTTTTTATGACTCAAATCTTTAAAAATTAGCCAACAACGAGTTCAAGTTGAGATGAAATAGTGGAAGACAAAAGACTAGTAAATTTATTTTTACAGCTTTATTTCCTATACCAATATCAATAGCAGTGAATGTTTCTAACTTCTGATTAACTGGTATTACAATAACACTACCTATCTAAAAATCATGTTGGTGGTAGCCAGTGTTAAAATTTGTACAATAAAACCACAGATTTCTGCATAAAAAGTTTAAGCCACACTTTTGCATGTAATTTACAACTACTCCTGTTGTTGTCTAACCTGCAGGTGATGAAGTGGAACTGATAGAAAAAAGCCAATTATGGAGCTTGGTGAAAGTTGGTGGCCAGGATGAAAAGGAAGGGTACGTTCCAAGCTCCTATCTCACAAACAAGCGCCCAGCGTTGGGACTTCAGTCTTCATATGACATCATAGCGCACAGTATGGAACCTGAAATCTTAAACAACAAAAAAGACAGTCTAAAGAGGGTAACCCGCCAATTATCAGGGCCTGCCAAATATCTATCATTTTTATCAAGACCACAGGCTACGAGCAACTCCAAGTCATGGAATAGAAAACTGATGACACAAGCAAAATTCGGTTTAGGAACTAAAAAGTTAAAAAAAAACTCTACAACCGTTGGAGATACTCAAAATAAAACAAATGGGAACCGGCCAAAGAGTCCTCTTAATACCCCTACACCAGTAGTTTCATCTTCCGATAGCGGATGCAAAAGAGTTTTGCAAAATTCACAAAAGGCTTCTCTGTTACACAGCAAGTAAGTTTTGGCACAGATTTTTTAATTCTGCGCGAAAATAATTCTTCCCTCTGCTATCACAATTATATTCATTAAAAAACTGTAGCAGAAAAGACCCAAGAAGTTTTATGACCAAATTTATTTAATCAATTTTTAAATATTGAATTGTTTTTAAAACTTGTTTTTTATACGGGATTTTAATAGGAAGTTCCATCTTATGTAACAGAAAATTAAAACACAATATGTGAGATGACTATTTGTGACTTGTATAAATAAACTTCAAAAAGTTATTCTCTGTCCATGATGCAAGCATATGAACACAATATTTGCCTTTGCATGTATTTTTGAGAATAACTACTAAATGTTCAATTGCAAGGAAACATGAAGCGTAATCGTAATTTTTTTTTCACAATGTGGGATACGTTTTACACATTACTTAACCGCTAGTCAAACTACGGGAATTAGTCAATGCTTACATCAATCCACTCGTTATGTTGAGACCCATGCCTCTTTTGTTCCCGGTCATCTCTAATGAAAGGCCTTAATGTTCTGCATATTCTAAATGCTCAGTAATATGTAAATAAACCTATTCAAGTTAATTGCATCCAATTTCTATCAGTAGTTTTTACAAACAAAGCTGAATGCATGTTAATTTTTAAAACAACAACAAAAATTATTGCGCGTTTTGTGGTGTCGATTAGCAGCTATGACAACATCAACAACACTACTTGAAGCAAAAAAATATTTACTCACCTACAAAATGGTAAAACTTAGGCAAATAATGAAATGGGCTGTGTATAGCTCTATAACTTTATACTACATATGTAGTCATGCATCTGGCTCGTCAGTTGGGAGCATGGCTCAGAATTAATATGCTTTTAACCCTTGCTTATGCTGCTCATGCAAAGTAGAACATAAAATGCAAAAAGTCCCATGAGTGAATGATAACCCCACAGTCTGGAAGACATGTCTTTTTATCTGAATTAATCAGCAGCGGTGCTTGCGGTTACAATATCCTTGAGGATTCCGTAGAAATAGTTCGAAATAAGCTTTGAAATTCATGAACTTTGTACATTAGTTGTGTTTTTACCTTTATTGTTTTCATGAGGTTTTTTCCCATTAATTTTTGGTCAAAGGAACTTAACTGTCATGCCCATCAATATCTATATTGGCAGTCACATACGATACAAACTTATTCTACATATATAATTATAATTTATGATGCAGAAAGTTATGTTTCAACTCTGGGGAATGCTCAAATGATAACCTCTTACTTAGAGGTTTAAGTGGCAGCTTCCGGGTGTCAGCAAGGACATAAACATTTGTTTATAAACATCAAGATTGAGTTAGCTAGGCTATCAATACTTCTATAGAATGCTCTTTGATTTACACCTATTTATCATTGTGTCATTGAAATGCCTCAGCGGCCATGTTAAATCTCATCAGTATGTTGTTCTAGAAATATTTAGTCAATATAATTTATTGAGGTTAATGTAGTAAACTTCAATATTACAGAAAAAGACAGCCAACAATGGAAGAATTGAGGAAAATGTACTCCTGCAGCACTAATGAGAGTGATTCGGACAGCGACAGCAGTTATTCGGATAGTGAAAGCAGCTGTGATGAGGAAAAACAGTTCCACCTAGTAGTCTTTAATCACTGGGTAAAAGTTTTTCTTGATTGCTGGTGCCATCACATAAGCAGTAAAACTGTGCCTGAGAAGATTTGCTACAAAGTTACAAAACCTTTGATTTCTAATATGCTTACAAATATTAGCAAATATCTGAAAAGCAAAACCAAGCAGAATAAGTAAACTTTATAAAAAACACTGTAAAAGATTTATATGTGCATCTAAATACATACATACCAATGTACATGTAAATGAATGCGCATATATGCCTGTGTTTGTACAAACCCGCATCTACATGTTTATGCATATAAATTTACTATATATACAAACAAAGATGTATAAATGCATGTGCTTGTACATATCCTCATTCAAACTTGCTCTACATCTACCATACACTTAATATATGCAATTGAAATAAAGTTATAGCGACTTTTAGATCTATGAACCTTGGACCTACAATGTATATATCCATATACACCCATATGCATATATATATCTATATCTATAGCTATCTATCAATGTATATTTGTATCTATAATCTATATTTTTCCAAGTTTGTCATCTGTCTGCCGGTTGGGCTGCCTGTCTGTCCTTTGGTATGCCTAGCAATAGCTATTAAAATCTTGGAATTAAAATGTGCAATCTACAGGATTTGAGTTCATGAAGATCCCAATCTTGCCATTGCCTAACCATGAGTCTAAGATGGCTTTTATGATTCACAGCTCTTACAGTATACTTTATACACTCTTTTTTAATAGCAAGCGTTAATTTACGTATTAATTAAAACTTAATGAATTCTACTAACTCTATGAAACACGATCCTCTTTTGCATTTTTGGGTACTTTCATTTCCAGTTTTTTGTAAAGCTCAATTGCTAAATCGCCGTCAAAGTCGATACTTTTCAGGCCGACAATTGTATTATTTTGCATAGGAATAGCCTTTACATTCTCTCTCTGTTTGGTCGGGCAAAGACAGTATGATATCTCATTTTTACATTTGTACCAGTAACATTGTATTCAAAGTTTTGATGAATAGCTCAAGCTGTTACAATAACCTTTTCTTATACACACACACTTCTATGCATGAATTATTATTATTAATTCAGCAAAATTCATTATTTTTAACTTGTTTTCTCAATTCATATTAATTGAATAACTCCCTATTCATTTTTATTGTAATCGTAGCAATACCGACTTGATTTAGCATTTACTTGCTAATTACATGCATTTCACCTTTAATTTTACTTTGCACAAAACATTTTCTCATGACATAAAATTTGAAAGTTAGAATGGTGCCTGTTGTTATAAGTTGAATAAAAAACAAATTACTATGCAAACATTTTTTTTACTTGTTCAACCCCGGGCATTCACTTAATATATATATTTAAAAAAAATGTTTATGCGATATGCATGCTAGTGTGCCTATTTTCTTTGAGATTTCCGATTGTTTTGCTAACGAATTCCAGTCTTACTTTGATTGTTGTTTGAGTTACACGTAGATGGGAAAAATTTGCAAACACCAAATGTCATTCATTTCTATAAATAGACATTAGATGTGCTACCCAGCGTTGTGTGAGTATTAAAATCAGCTTATAGACAATGAAAGGTAATGAAAGTTGCCTGCTACTTGCCATTAGTGTAAATGGATATTTTGAGTAAGCTTACTAATAAGAGCTACCCTCTCCGAGACGTTACGCAATTACGTACTTGGCGTCGTGATTGAAAGAGGTAGCATATTTGCTCCCATATAGCGACATATATCATTTGAATGTATCAAGCTTGTATGGATGAATTGGAAAGGCGTCAGACTGGTGAACCGGAGGGTCTGAGTTAAAATCTTCTGCAATACAGATTCTTTATTTCAAGATGTTAATAGCCATAGCTGGAACTACGCAAAAACTTTGAGAAATATGTATCTAGATCAGATCAAATTCATTAAGTGACCAGCAAAATTTGTATTAACAAATATTGTATTATGTAACTTCATTATTTGTAGGCCTCCAAGTCTAAAGATGACAGTGAACTTACAATAACCAAAGGGGAGGTGGTTAAATATTTAGAGACAGATACAAAGGATGACCGATGGACATGGGTTATGAATCAGCACCGAAAAGAGGGATATGTACCAGCAAACTGCCTTGTCAAACTAACAGAGATTTCAGCTAAATATGCAAGCTAAATCATGCGTGCTCAACTCTGTCTTTCAGAATGTCATCTCAAGAGATAGTTTGCAATCCTTAGCAAAATACCTTTGTAGAACTAACCGAAACTTTTCTCAAAGTAGATAATAACATAAACACGAAAAGAATAGATATATCTGTACGACTATTGCCTGCCTTACGCAATTCTTTTATAGATTTTATAAGAAACTTGTTACTTATTCTGAAAAGAATGTACAATGTAGTTAGAAAATTTTACTTTACGCTCACTTTATAGGTTAAACTTTTAAATTAATATTTATGACATGTTAACATTTCTAAATAAAAATCTTAATTAAACTTCACAGACATATTAGTTGAAATAATAAGAATCATTAAGTTGGCAAGTTGTTTCTATTAGGAGGTCATGTTGGAGTTGTGCCACCATCTTTGTTTGTTTTTAACAAGATCAGATAATTTCACCTTTTCACTATTTATATAGCGATTGTATAAATGAACTTCTTTTTTTATGAAAGCTTTTGTAGGTACTAGCCATGCAGTGCAGAAAGAAAACAACAATAGCAAAGAGAACCACGTATTCTTGTAAAATATAGTTTATATATGACATGGAAGTATCAACAAAGACCCTAGCATTTTTGATACTCAATTACAGATATAATTGCAAAATTGTTCTTTTGGCATATAGAAGTTATTAGCAATCAAAGCTTTACATGTACTAATATCTGGTTGTGTAGATGTTTTACTGTATGAACAGATTATGCTGGTGTACTGTATTTTGATTATGTTAGAGCCAAAGAGTTTAAACATACCAGTGCTATTATTTTTACTTACTATTGAATTATGGAATCCTGTGCTTGCCTAGTTTAGCTATGAAAATGATATTTTAACCAAGCTAAACCAGCAATACAAGTTTTAAAGTTGAAAAAACTATAAACAGTAAGCTAGTAAGCTCTTACAGACGTTGTCAACAAAAAGCCATGGAATTTATGCATGCAGATTTGAACAAAAGTAAATCAAATATGTAAAAGAGAAAATGTTTGCATAAGCATGCAAGTACAAACACGTGCATTCACATACACAAACATGTGCATTCACATTCTCACAAACACATGGAATAAAAATGGGAGTTGTTCTACTTTGCATTTCAAATTCTGATAAACATAGACATACAATAACTTCAAAAAGCAAAAACAAAAGGGAACTGGTAAATTTTAATTACATGTAGCTTGTTAAGAAGTTGATGTTATGAAAAAAGATTACATAATAATACTGAGTGAGATGTGAAACTTTTGGCCGGACAAACCAGGTAATAGCACTTAAAGACAGCGTGACAAGATGACAGCGCTTAAAGGTTCACCAAAATGTCTTTTTCACTTATTTAGTAGTCATAAGCCTAGCTCTAAATTTATTTTTCCTCATCTATAGATCAATACTTCTAGAGTTCCATGTTTAAAAAATTTTCATAGTTTATGCTGGGTATAAAATCATACTAAAGACTTTGAAAGTGACGTTTTTTTGCTCATCATATTTCCAAAAAAAACTTTAGCAAACTTATTTTTATTTTTTGTGAGTTTTGTGTTTATTTTGCTAATATAACTATAACAAACCAATTTTCAAAATAACAGAATTAATTTCTTTGCGAAATTATGTCATTATTGTAAAATATGTTTATTACCCTCGTAGAAGGTTATATTTCTTGCCAATTAAATGTGTAAAATTTGTTTTAGTGAGTAACTAAAATCCACCGTAGTTAAATAATGTCATAACATAAAATATAAGCGAGACCAACTGTCAACCCTATCTCTAGTGTTCCCAAAATATATCTTAGAAAAATACTCTTTAATACAGCCAGTTATTACAAAGGGTCAACCTAATTTGTGGTCAGTAAATAAACTGGTTTGTTACCATTACCAATAAGTTGTTACACAGACCGTTGTTTAGCATGCTACAAAAGTCTGTTACCAAATATTACTCAGTAATATTTGGTAACAGACTTTTATAGCATGCTAAACAACAGTCTCCTATTCAGTAATATTTAGTACCAAAATTATCTGTTCTTTTACAATTTATAATAGTTAGTGTAACAGGCTCACTTTAGCATTATTACAATAATATATTATAATAATATTATGATGGTATAATATAATTAAAAGAATAATTGTACTAATATAATATTGTTGTTTATCATATTGGTGATTATATCATAGTATTATATAATAATTATTAATATACTGTTATGTAATATTAATTGCTAAACTTATTATTTTTCATTTACCTACTTTTGGTATTAAGTTATTTAAAAGTTATTTGCGCACCATTTAGAATAATTGTGAGTTTAGCCATAGCTAACCTGAGGATAAACTTAGTTTCTGTAGCCAATGATCTCACTGATTGAAACTGTCAATATGCCAGCCTATTCTTTGACAACACAGTTGCTCGTAACACGATCTATTTGGAAAGTACAAATAGAAAAGCTCATTGACAGTTCTCATAGGAAGAGACGGTAGTGTACACTGTGAAAGTATTGTACATCAACTTTGTTTTGTAAAACAATGTTTGCTCTTCAATATAACCTTTCTTTATATCTTTGCATAATTACACTTGCAATATAAAAATTATCACTTTTCTAAGTATGCATAAAGAATTTATGTAATTTGAAACATTTAATGATTGATTAAATAAACACGGCGTTATTTAGTATTCCCACCTTTTTGACTATAATTGAGAAAAATGGCGGTACTCAGAAAACTCTCAGGCCTTAATGATGTCAAGATTGTTGTTGAAGAGCTGAAAGGAGACAATGAAATTATTTTAGGAAAAATGAAATCATTATCAGATACGTTAGACAATAAAGTGACAGCTAAAATAAAAAGGTACGTATCAGGTTCACACGCATTGGAACCTGATGATCTTCCTTGATTGTTTTGACAAGATGATATATTCAAATACAATAGACTGAAAAGTTGAATACGATTGAAGTACAAATAACTCATTTATAGACATGAGTTAATACTAACAAAGTAACAAAAAAGCTGCACTCAACCTGCTTACGGTTCTATAGCCAATTTGATCTGCACGTATACATTCCATTTCTACATTTTACGAAGAAGTGCTATCAAGTCTTGGTATAATCTTTCATGTTTAAATTAATGCCAGGCTAGAACAAGAAGTAAATTTCCATCTTAAAAAACAAGAAGAGATTCAGTCCAAACTTGAAAACATAGAGGATCAGATGGTCTCTAGAGCTGAATTCAAACATCTTCAACAAGCTGTTCAGGTAAAACTATATTTTTTCCCTTTCACTAAAATATAAACAGTCCAAGTTTACAGGTTTGAAAATATAGAATGACAACTTCAAAGAGTTGATTATACTTGTATAGTCTGTAAACAAACATTTCGAGCTTGTATAAGAACGACCTTAGAGCTCGAAGCCTAATAATATAATTATTCTAAGTATTTACTATTGCTACCGAGTGCAAACTGAAGTGCTCCAAATGTCATCTCTTGGGCTTGTCACAGAACTTGTGAGTTATAACATGAACCATCTTGCATAGGTAAACAAGGTGTACATAACAGGCACAAAATTTGATTTAAGTGCTGACTTTTTGTGTCAGGTCACCCATTTACTCTTGCTTGTTGATTAGGTTGTCATCAATAAAAAAATAAAGTTATTTATGTAAAACACAGTCGGACTTTGATAATCTTTTTTGTTGCACGCAAAATCTTTACACCCAAATCTGAAGCAGTTTAAAACTTTTATAAGTATGAGCAATAAAATTATGATGAGTGGGAATTAGGTATTCTTAGAAGGGAATATTTATTTTGCAACAATTTGTGAGTAAATTGTCAGTCAGTTATCCGTTTCATCAAATGTCACAATGTCAAATCACAAGTTAAACCAAAAAAATCATGTTAAATAATTCATAAGTATCTGAAATTGTTCAAGGTGTTTGAATAAGTTTGCACGTAATTACTTGATCATTATTACAAAATGATGCTAATGAATAATGTAAACTAGGTGAATGGAATTGTCAACAATTTTCATTTGTTGTTGAATCAAAACTATTATAAAAAATATAATAAACAGTGTGTTAATAGAAACCATTTTAAAATTTAAACCACAGTGAAGCGCGCCACATTTTTTCTCACATAGGCAGCTTTCCCAGAAGCGATTCAGCAGCCGGCATTATAATGGAAAAAAAAACTGAAAAAAAGGCACTCATTGGTCCAAACTGAAACTGTTCAAAGCTCTTCATACAACAATGGTAGTTATTCATTGCTACCATTAAGAATTCCTGCCCTCCATCCTGATATATTTACATAAGACAATATTAGGACACAAATATCAAAACAACTAGCATACAGCAAGTTGCACTTGTTTTAATATAAATACTTTCTATTGCTGCCTACAGTATGTGCGCGGAGTTAAATCAAACATGGATAAGGTCAACAAATCAGCGATCGAGCTTTCCAAAAGAAACCATCATGACATGTCCCATATGAAATTATCAGCAAGAAGGCAAAGCAAGTAGACACTTTGTTATATAAAAGTTAGCTAAAATCCATCAGTTTGCCATGCACTGTCACACAGTGGATACACTCAGTACTAGCTGCAATATTTTACGCTTTTTAAAATCTTTTAGGAATTTTCTTTAGTAATGTAATTCGACATTCCTGCTATTTCTCGAGTTTTTTGAGAACGACGTTTTCTAACAATTGATTATTCCAAAGAACTATCTTACTATTGTTTTAGTTTGCTATTTTTATGCGAGTCAGCATTTTACAAGAAGTTACACCTAAAAATACTTTTTAAAGAAGGCTCAGTTTGTGAATCGCCACTATATTTGGAAAAACTAACGCTCTTTTAAAAGCATGCAAAGTACATGTAAATCTTCAATTTTGCATTTAGGTAAGCATGTGGATGAGCTTCAACATGGACACCGAGATATGAAGGGATCAATGGTTAATCTAAGAGAGTCGGTTTCTGTGATAGATGAAAGTGCAAAAAGAGCTTTTAGTGTATGTATCGGCTTATTGGATCTCTGTTCTCGACATTGTTACAATCTTAGGTTTCAGTGTTACTATTCCTGAGCTCTATGCACTGTAACCAACTAAGTGCTAAATATCACCTAAGTATTTGCAAGGATTTACTTCTAGAACCATCAAAGTTTAGTTTATAAAATAATATTTTGTGATTGACACACTCAAAAGCTTTGCTGAGATTTAAATCTGAGGCCATATTAATACAGTATCAACAGATGAGTGACTTTCTTTAAAACCACACTGATAATTATGTAAAACAATATTTTTGGACAAATGAGAGTAGATGTGGGTAGTTGAATGCTTTTCAAAAACTTTAGATAAAATAGGAAGTACTGAGCTAAGGCGAAAATTTGATGGTTTGCTAGTATCTTCTCCTTTGAACAAAGGAGTAACCCATGCATGCTTCCGTGCCAAAGGACAATCTTCTTTGATCAATATTCAATTAAAGATGTCAGTGATATCAGGTATAATGAATGGAAAAGTAGCTTTAAATCTTTTCACACAAATATTGTCTATGCCTGATGCTTTTGAATTAGGCATGTTAATCGTGTAGTTTACAGTATCATTAAGATTAATTTTTAGTAGCTTATTCAGTCTGGTCTTTAAATAAGTGCTTTGATATGCCAAATGAAAATTAAACGCCTGTAAAACTGCATTTGAAAGTTTACTCGCAATGCACACAAAACGTTAATTAAGTTCTGAACATATCAAATCAGTTTAATAGGTTTTGAGATTTTTTGACCTTTTACATTCAAGGTTTGCCAATGTTTACATGTACAACTAATCATTGACTGTTTAACAAGTTTGTCAATACAGTTGGTTTATTTTTAATGAAATTTGCAACAAAATTGCGCTTGCTTTTTTTGTAAGCAGTAAAATGTCTCAGTTATTCAGTTGTTCTCTTGACTTGATATTTTGCTGTAGCTCCATGTCAAAGCATATACAAAATTGCTCTAATTTGATTTTTCCAGTTTTAAGAGATAAAAAGTTATGGACAGACAAATAAAAGTTCTATTGATTTGATTAATCATATTATAATTGTTTTTTAACCCGAATATCATTCCATACGACAGACGTAAACTCTTTTGAATTATTGCCAGGCAATAATCTAGTCTTTTTTAAGGAAATCAGGAGTGACACCAATTTTTTACTCAATTTTCAAGTGCTCCCTCATAAACAGTTTAGGTACTCCAGAAGACTTGGTGTGTGGAGAAAACTTTGTGTACACATGATCAATTAATGTGGAAGAGTTTAAACTTACTTTTGCTGGTTCAACTATTTTAAAGCCAAACGATTACCTATTTTTTTATGAATTGGGTCCTTGTTTATCAATCAAGTGAACATTTAAATTATCTAGTAATAAATTTTTAGTGCTGCTGTAACACTCATTTATGGAGTCTAAAAATCTTATTATCTAATCTATTGTTGAATGTTGAAATCTATAAACAGACAATACTACGTGTGGCCACGAAATGAAGGGAACGACTTTTATAGGAGTTTATTTTATTTTAATAATATAAATTAAGAATTACAATATGTAATGGTACAATCTACCTTGTTTACTGAGTTGAAAGTTGTTCAGCTGCTATACAATTTTTGTTTGCTAGAGTGCTAAATTTTTTCTGTCAAAGCGTCATATGTGAAACGTCAAATGCATATTTTTAATCTCTAATGACCTTTGTTTGGTCAATGACTGAGTAAGCAATTGAACAATTTAGCGTGAGATCAAAACTGATCTAGTTTTACAAATTTTCTATTATAAAAACACAGCAGCTCTGCATTCAGAAGAATTGAGATCTCTACACATTTTAGACATCAGTTTTAATTCAACCGTGAAACCTTTGTGAAACATCAGACAATCACTTGGCTGCTCGCACAAAACCAGAATTCAAATTACTTTTGGTACAGTTTTTTTTGATCCGTTGGTTTCAGAATTTACCTATTCTATATTTAGAATAAAAATTAGAAATCAATTATAATAAAATCTATTCTAGGAACTAGACAGTTTGTATGACCAAGATCACAGGAATCAAAAACGGTTGACTGAACTGGACAACAGAGTAGAGAAAATAGTTGGGGTTCTACACCGCGAAGAAGCTGATCATGAGAGCAAGCTGGGACTGAAGCTAGAGTATGTACATGTTTATGCTTGGATAGGAAATGGTTTTTAAAAGAAACATATACAGTCACTATAAGTTTGATAATATAATTATCTGTCTCTACTGCTATACATTTTTTGTACAATTTCAAGGCCTAACAGGCAGTAGCTGAAACGATTGTTATTTTTTGCCAATAGAATAATTCTCTGCGGCTTCTGCTGAGTGCTACATTTCATTTATTCAGAACCGCTGAACTTGAATAGATACATGTAACTCTTTTTAGAACATTTGCATGATTTATAGAGCAGTTTGTTATACTACTAAGATTATTGTTATTACTATTATTATTTTTATCAGTTTTGCTTTTTTGCTATAATATGTTTTATTAAACTTTAATAAATCAACTAACAATTGATTATGCTAAATGTATATGGACAAGTCCTGGTTTTATCTCTGCCAAGTTCTTAATCCAAGACATGAAATAAACAGACCAATCCTATCATATATGACCTTGGACGAAATATTAACCACTAATTATAATCTGCTGTCTTATTGCAGAATGATAGAGAAAGAGGTGACCAAACTTTTCAAGTTTTTGTGTCTGATATTGTTTGCCATGGGTCTCGTGTTGTTCTGGTGCGTTTGGTGGCAGTATCGCAAAATGAGCCGTCCTCCCATACATCATGCTCAATCTTTCTGAAAAAGCTCTTCTATCTTACTGTTTTATTTTCTGATGGAAAGCAATTGGAGAACAATCAGCCAGTCAAAAGGGCATTGAAATGCTTATTTTGTTATTTTTCAAACCAAAGTAGATTATACTTGCTGATTAGAAAAAAATATTTTTTACAATGAAAAGAAATGATGCCATAGTAATGTGAAAAAAAAAACTCTCATAGAACAACTGCATTTTTTATTTCCTTTATTGTCTGAACTTTCTGTATTATTGTCAACTAATAAAATATAATTTGACCAATAAGCATTCTTGCAATTGAAACTATTATTATAAGCATCTTTCAAATTAAATTTCAAGTTATTTTTTTGAAATTAAAGTTTAATTAGAAAAATACAGTGACCGCTATGCACAAAGTTTGTTTAACAAAGATGGAGACATAAAGCAGTTTCAAAAACAGCCAAAACATATGGTCTATTTAGAAAAGTTTGATAATTCACACATGCTACTATAAAAAATTTGTAAGAATTTTGCTAAGCTATTGTAATTAGTGTATATAAACATCATTCAAAATAAAACAAACAACTCATCTCACAAAAAAGAAAATCAGTAGTTATTTTGAAAACGGGGAAGGTAAGCCTAACTCAACATGACTGTGATAAAAGACACTGGCTAAGCTTTGAGGTAAAGTCTTATAGGAATCTGTCATTGTAATGTGATTGCAACAAAATAAAAATCACTGCAATATCACAATTTCTAAAAAATTCTATTGAGCTTTAAATTAATCTATTCATTTAGTTCTTTAGGCATTTTTAAAAGATAAATCAAAGGATACAATTTTTATGAGACAATTCCTACACTTTTGTTTTCTAACGTAGTGTTCTATAACATAGTTATTTTAGAAAGGGTGGATTCTTTTATTAAACTTACTTTTAAAACTGCCCAGTTAATTTTGTTCTAGGCATTTAATTTACATTACTATTATCTGGTTTAAAGGCTAACGTATATTTTTAGGCATGGTACCGACGAGCATTATAAGCATAAGAAATATGTCTAAAAAACCTTGGTGCAAACACATTCGAGAACCACAGCTAAGTTTGGTTGCCATAACACTAAAGGTTAAACAAGCTGACGGAAACAAAATCAATAATAATGATACTAACAATGAGCGAGCCTGTCCTTTTGCAAGCATAATCAGTTGGCTAAAAATGTTTTGCGGAAAATAATCTAAGTGGTATGTTTATCTTGTTGGAGCAGAAATGATGTAGAGCAGTTATCAGGTGTGCCGTAATCACAGGCTTACTTAGGAAAAGAAGAATAGCAATGAAAAGAGATAGCTCACTTCCTTCTTCCATCCCATCAGCATTCAGTGTAGCACTTAGCCATGTTAGTTCAAAACATGAAAAATCAAACCAATAATGTAATAATGTGACTTTGAATAACACTTTAGCCAGTAATTTTACTCTGCTGTGTTTTGCAGAATGATAGAAAGAGAAGCGACTAAGCTCTTCCAGTTTTTGTGTCTGATATTGTTTGCAATGGGTCTCGTGTTGTTCTGGTGCGTCTGGTGACAATATCGCAAAATGAGTTGTCCTTTCATACATCATGCTCAATCATTTTGAGCATGCTCTTCCATCTTATTGTTCTATTTATTGACTGAATGTAGATGGTGGACAGTCAACTAGCAGGTTGAAACAACCTTTCATTGTTGTGTTTCATTATCCATCGAAAGAATGACAACAACTATCAAAGTATGCACAGTGACTAGAGCAAAATACTTTTGAGGTAGCCTGAAATTTCATGCCATTACACAAAATGAATACTGCTGTAGAATAATTGCAATCATTTTATTAAATTATTTGTCAAAAAGTTCTGCATCACAGGTTACTAATGAAATATAGTTTCATTTATAAACATGCCGCCAAATTTTCAGGTTCTAGCAATACTTTGCAGATTTTTACTCTAACTTTGGTCGCTCTTTTACTTTGTTTTAAAGGTTTTATGACTATATGCAGAAACTACTTTTACTTTCTTCAAAAAACAAAAATTTATTTAGAAATATAGAGTGACTTTTATGCACAAATATTGCTTAAAATAAATATGAAGCTGTATTGTAAAGCGACAGTAAAACATTGTCTATTTAGAAGAATTTTTTCAAATAACGCAATATATTTTATCATAATTATTGGTAATTATTCTGTTAACTTGCTGTAATAAATAAATTTGAACATAATCTAAAATGATGCAAACAGCACATCTCAAAAGAAAGGAAGTTAGTCATTTTAGAAGCAGAAGAGGTAAGTTCATTTTCACCTAACTGTTACAGACAACTTTGACTAACCTTGATGATGAAGTCTTAAGGATAACACTTCAGAAGAAACTGATAAAAATCAGTCATTGTTTTTTGATTGCATCACAACGCTTCTTATTGCAGCTTTTCACAATTATTTACCACTAATAGCCAATAACCAACTGATACCACTAATAACGTTTCAAATTAACCTATTCATGTAGTTTTCATGAAAATGTTTAAAAGTATTTCAAAAGACAAATAAGTACAATTTCTACACAGTAGCTCCTACACTGAAATTTGTTCTAATATGCGTCTTATAGCACAAATATCACATATTCGGTGTATTCTTTGATTAAATTTTGTTTTAAAATCTTGCAGTTTATTTTAATCTAGATATTCAATTTATAATACAGTTTCCTGGTTTAGAGGCTGACGTACAAAGGTTTTTTCATGGTAGGCGTAAGCAAAATTAAAAAAAAAATGTTGTAAACACATTTGCATACCACATATCGGTTTATGTGAACATAAACTAATAGTTAAACAGATGGTAAAAACAATTAAATTCAATAACAATACTACTAACAATAATGATTAAACCGGTCTTTTGGTAAGCGTGGCCAGCTGGCTAGGAAGCCCTTGGAGAAAAGGATCTCAGTAGGCTACTTGTTGTGTTGTAGTAAAAGTTGTGAACAGTAGTAATCAGGTCCCTCTAAAACAAAAGTTCACAAATGAATGGCACAGCTACTGTGAAAAGATATTGCTTCTTTCGTTCTTCACGTCGACTTTTAGCATATCACTTCACCGTAATTTTGCATTGATGACTCCGCCTGCTCTTTGTACTAATCTGACTTTTTAGTAAGGCAGGCTGGGCTCAGGTTATGTCGGAGCACTTAACTGAAACTTTGTTGCACTTTCTTTGTTGGCTGAATCCTTTCTTCGGTGGTTGGGAGAGTTGTATGTCTCCCAGCTTCCTGTCTTGCCTCTCGGACCTCCTCAGATGGTTTTGCGCATGCCGCTCATTGGGGACAATACTGCTGCTTTTGGTTGGTCTACTGCTTTGTCCAACTAAGGTAGCCAGATCAAATTATGTTGAATTTTTCCTTAGGTTATAGGGTAATAAAAAAGAAAAAAGAAAAAGAGGGATGCTCTAGAAATAATTTTACAAAACCTAACGAATGGGAAAATCCGGAAAACAGACTCTGCGTTTAAATTTTTGTAGTTTTTGATCAAGGCAAGCAATCAAATTTTAAAAATATCTTCTACAGAAAAATTCATCCATTATTTTTTCGAGCTTTGAAACTCCAAAATAAATAAACAACAACACTACATCTACTAATGCACTACGGCTTAAGCTTTTTAATACATCCTGCAGGTTTGCAGTGAATCATTGCACAAAGTATGGCAGTAAACTGAAATATTATTTGCTGTAGCCCAAAAGTTAAGCAATGAACATAGCAACATAGAAAATTCCACTCAAAATGAAAACAGTCCAGTGCTGAGTCAGCACACTTAAATGTACGACTAGGCTAGCAACTGTCACACACAAGTCAACTGTCTAGACTTTTGCCTCGAAAAAGAAAAAAATTACAACTACTATATTCTGAAAAAAAGTCATTATTTTCTGATTGTTTAGCCTGATAGGTATTTTTGTACAATTATATTTTTGCAGTGCTGATGGTCAAAATACAAACACCTAAAGTAATGAAAACGAGTTTTAATAATATACATGTATATGAACTCATACTATGATACTTTATATTACTTTGAAATAACGATAATTTTATTTCAAACAGCATTTTGTTTTAAACTATGTCATTCAAAAATAAAAAAAACATCTATTTGTCACTAGAATCAAGTAAATGTTTTGACAGAAGTGTATAGAATACTTTGCTATGCTAACAAAATTGATATTAGGTAGAAGATTGTTAAAGCGGCTAGCAATGCTATTTTAAAAATAGTTGTTAGATGTTGAACGCAATATGATCACATCGCAAAAGTCAAATTGTGTAGAAAACCTGTAACTGTCGTGTAACTGTTATGATATATAATTTATACTACTGAAATGCTTTGTATTTTATAATGTTACAAAATATACCTTTTGAAATTTTAGAATGTTTTTTTATTGCGTTTTGTTTTAAATTATCTGACTAAGTTCAAAAGCACTCTTTCTCCAAGCTAAAATTGTTAGATCAGCATGCATAATCAATCAATTGTGAGTTCATTAATACTCTACTGCATCAACAAGCTCCTAAATCAATAAAAACTCTTACTATTTTCAAGTGGTCTATTATCGCCGAATAATGCTTTTGTTTTAGTATGTACGCCAAAGTTACCAGCAAAAGGAGTATTGCTAAAAATAGCACATATATATTGATTTGTCTTTGGCTAAATATTAATATAAAAAAGATTGAAAGCAAAATATTGACCAAAGAGACTGAGAGAAGGTTGAGTGAGCCAGCATAACAAAAGAGTTGGAGTAAACAGAGATAATAAATGCCATTTGGACATACATTTTCCAATTTTGCTTTTGTCTTTCCTTAACAGTTTTATTGATGTTTTTTTTGTAAATATATGTTTTGCTAAGTCTTCTACCTGCACTCACTGATAAGTTTTGTTTTACATGCTTTACGCTACTGTGAGAAACAAAACCATCATAAAAAGCAAGACTGCTTGGCTTTGTACGAGAATTAAAATTTAAATTAGGCCTACGTTGTCGCTAAAAAGTAGCTTCTCAAAAAATAAGGGTACTAGATATCTTCCTTACTTAATAAAACTGCTTATAAAAGCACAAGTTAAAATCTTTTAATTTTTTGTAGTACATGTATTTGATTTTGTGGTAAGATCACCAAGTAAGCAACTTCCACTTAAACCTGCAGAAAATCAAATTAGCTAAAAAATGCCTGAATCTAGCATAAATGTATTTCACTGCTGTAAAAATATCCTAAGCATTGTTCAAATATATAACTTGTTGTGATTATTACATGAAAATAACTTTAGAAGATGGTATACTAGTTGTATAATTAGGAGAACTATTTATTTATCAAAATGACTGTTAAAAGCAAATAATCTAAAATATATCTAATATATCTAAAAATAATCTAGTGTTTTTGAAGACAAGCTTAGATGTGATAGGTTCAATTTAACCATCTGCAATGGCATGACTAGCAATGGCATGACTAGCAATGGCATGACTAGCCTTCTCAAAGAAATAGTTGTGCAAAGTTTTAGTTGATTTTATCAAAAATTATCCATATTTTTGTAACAGTTGCAACTTTTTCATATGTTTAAGGTAATCTGACTGCCAGGATGTTTTCAAATTAAATTTGATAAAACATGCTTGCAGTTAAAGTGCTCAGAAGAAAGATATATCTCCGAAATCGCATCAGTAATGGTGTTTCCTGATTTGCCCCCTTTTTATTACATTGGCTATAGTACTAAGTTGCACTGCTTCTTGTCTCTATTAATATATACTTTGTATTTGCTCTTAATCTTTAAAATAAAATTATAATGCTTCAGATACCTTTCTATAGATAGTTCAAATAATTTTAAGATAGGTTACTTTCGCTAGAAATTGTCCAAATTTTTCCTCCAAATGTTGTGTAAACGTATAAGCACCAAATGAAAATCAGACTGTATACATGTATAAGTTTTGTTTTTTCAGTTTCTGCCCCATGATTAGCCTTGCTATTACGCATATGGACCTCATCATCCCCTTCCCTGGAGTGATATTTCTTTTCTATTTCTCTTGTTCTTTTATACTGTAAGAAACACTCTTCATTTTATTTTTTGTAGTTATATCATAGATGAAAATAAACAAACAAACATGTATTTATCAATTAAAAACAATATGTGTTTTGCATATTCTTTTTAGGTTCATGCAATAAATACTGACATATTTATTGGAAAAGTGTGGGCATATCTTTCTTTCTTTATTGTAGGCAGCTTCAGTGTTGAGACTGTGAAAAACTTAAAACATCAAAACAATTAGATAAATAAATATGAAAATTTAAGAATTTTGTAGATATGAAAAAATATTTTCAGTACTCAGATAAAAGAAAAACCAAAAATTTGAAAAAAAGCAGACTTATTTTTTGGCATAAAAAATCTGGCACTTCAAACTACGGCCGTCAAGTAGCTAAATTTGGACAATCTAGTAATAGAAACCTATTTCGAAATAAACAGTTGCTTTAACTAGCTAATTAAACACAACCAATGGAAGAAGAGAAAGAACGATGAATAAGTTTTAGAAAAAAAGATAGTGACAGTCAACAGACTAAGTTACAAACAAAAACCTACAAAGACTACAGACTTCAAACATGAAGGAGTCAGGCGGGTAGTAATAATACCTGATCAAGAAACATAGAGTAGCCATTAAAAATACACAAAAAACCTAATGAGCATAAAAATGAATATGTGCCAAAAATAAATGTTAATATCAAATGCTAAAGTGTTAAAACTAATGGAAGAAAACTAATGGCCATGAACTACTAAATAAGCAGGAAGCCTTTGCTATTGAAACCAAAATCTTTGATCGAAAATATGCTGATCGAAAAAATTGTTTTCTAACCTGGAATTTCGCCTGTATGCTTATAAAAAGGTTTGTGATGTAATGCTGTTTGTCACACAAAAAATTATGAATAATAGGAGAATTATACCATAGACAAGGAGAAATACAACAAAAAAGTAAGAAGACAGTGAGGTAAGCACCCAAGTAAAGATAAATATTTTAGAGTAGTCATCTGTAAAAGAGACATCATTTGCTCTTTTTTTATAAATCAAATTTACTAAAAAGCTCTGTTTAAATTTTGATGGCTAAAGCAACCATCACTTCGCAGCTTATTTTTATGATTTATGATTTGATTTTATCAATACTTGAACAAATTGTGCTTAAAGAAAATCAACATTAAATGTTTATAAATTTTTTATTTTGAATATGTTTACAGAGCTGTATGTATGTTTAATATATTTACAACTAGCTGTGCTACTCGGCGTTGCCCGGGTAATAAAACTGTTTTTGGTCAGAAAATTGATTTCTATTTAACATATAACAACATTTGCCATTCTAACTTTCAAACTATATATAACAAAAGTGTTGTGTGTGATTGAAATAAGTTAAGAGAGAAAATGAAACAAATGTGAAAGTTTTCAAACTTTTGCAGATAAACTTTAAACTTTATATCAAAAGAAAAATGTTTCATGCAGATCAAATAAATTAACAAAAATAATTCGACTACAAAAGGATGAGATGTAAATGTGTAATAATTAGCAAGTAATAGCTAAACTAAGTCGGTTTTACTGTGATTACAATAAAAGATGATTTGGTGATGGTGCAATTAATACGAACTGAGAAAACAAAATAAAAATCCTGAATATTTAGGATTAATAATAACAATTCTGGCATAGAAATGTGCGTGCAGGCGTATAACAGGCGTTACCGTTCCACCAGAATCTATCCATCAAAACTTTGAATGCAATAATACTGGTACCTTTCGGCACTGGTACAAATGTAAAAATGGGATATCAGACTGTCTTTATCTGACTGAACAGTGAGAGAATGTAAAGTCATTCCTACTTGAGATAATACAGTTGTCCACATGAGAAAAATTGGCCTTGACCTCAGATATAGTAATTGTACGTAATGAAAAATGTTTCTTAACAGGGGCATCGAAACGCGTGGCCACATCAGTAAAATAGTCAGCGTGCATTATAGCTATAGCCGGTATGACATACATATCCACTGACATACTTTGAAAAAAACATATAGATTAAATAAAAGTGCTTGTTTAAGTATTTTAAATCTTACTTTTACTGCAGGCTTCAATAATTTTGTTTACAAACTGGTAAATGAATGAAACTCACTACTACGAGTATATAAGTTTTTAGCAAATAAACTACAACATCATTAAAGCTAATAATAGTTTTTTAGAAATATTTGTGCAAAAAATATTTGTTGATAACTAGGTTTAAATCTGAACTATATTTCGATTAAAAGCTCAAGCCAAACCAACTTTAGCTTTCGGCTGATTTCAGTACCAAAAACTGAATATGCGTTTAGCTTTGGGTAAATTAAGCGCTCTATTGGCTTATCATTTGTTGTGCACGATGCTTATCATATTTCAGTGTTACTTTTCACTTAGGGGTGATCAATCATTCCTCATAAGCCTTTTGCGTCTAAAGAACAATGACTGGCTATAGTAACTCTTGACTCTGATATTCTGAGCAAACCAATGGTCTACTTTTCTACAAAAACCTCCTTAACAAAAAAGTAATGAATCCATGAAGCATCAATGCCGTTTCAGCAATTACAGCAATATAATTTAAACATCACAGATAAATATTTTAAAGATTAAAGAGATTTTTTTTATAAACAGAAGCTACTTATTCTAAAATAACAACTACATGTAATGTAAATTATGACAAATTGCCTAAAAGCACGCAAAAGTTCATAGACTTTGTCAATTGATATCTTTAGAAAATTTGCCATTCGGCTTTTGGTAAGAACAGAGTCAGTTAAAAGTAATGGGCACTCTCCTGCATCAACAAGCTCTTAAATCAATACAAATTCTAAACAAGTCCAAATGGCCTGTTATAATGCAAAAGTGCTTTTGTTTTAACACACACGCCAAACATATATGCAAAACGAGTGTAGCCAAAATGATGCAGATCTATTGATTTTTCTTTGACTATAGATGAAGGTTACATGCAAAAGATCAATGAAGAAGTCTGAGAATGGGTCAAATAAGCCAGCATAACAAAAGATATGGAATAAACAAGAATAATCAATGTCATTAGGAGACAAAATTATTTATGTTTTTTATTTCCTTATCAGCTCTATTATTGCTTTTGAGAAGGTAGATGTTTTGCTAAGTCTCTTTACCATCAATCACTGATCAGTTTGGTTTTTACACACAGCACGCTACGGTGAGTTCTTTAGGAAATCTATAAGCGCTGCAGAAAAGGTAAGCCTTTGCTTATGTTGAATTACCTGAACTATGATTACATGATTTAGTACTACATAACGCATGCTTGTTACGTTACTATTTATACAGGCATGAGAAGCTAAGAAAATGCGAGTTCCACAACTTTTCGGCAAGCTCAGCATCATTTGTTTGTTAGTCACCATAGTGACAACATCAAACATTGGCAACGACAGGCAGGATATCAGTTTGAGTGATAATGGAGGATACACTAATATTCTTGTTGTCATTGATAGAGGGGTCCTAGAAGATGAGAATATTATTGTCAAGCTGAAGGTTAGAACTCAAATTTTGACAAAAATAGTTTGAAAGGTGATTTAGTGACTGTAATAGATGGAAGGCATAAAAACAGTCTGTTTAGTTGACACGATGTATTCTGAAACATTATTGTTACTATTTTCATTACCGTTACACATTTAGTGAATAAATAGCTAGTGAGTGGCCCACTTTGAAACTTAGGCTGAATTAAAAACTGTGAATTTATTTTGCAGGGCTGCTACCAAACAATTTTTAGACAGTATAATAGATTTAAAAGTTTAAAGCTGGTCTGCTTAATTGACACATTGTATTCTAAAATAATAAAATAAGTATAGTAGAATATCTGTCAATCGATTAGTACATACTCAGTAAATAAACAGCTAACAGATAGTACATTGATATATTTAGTGCATAAAAAAAACTTTTTAAAGTGTTAACTTGTTTTGCTGATCAAAGAACAACATTTTTATACAATGTTATAAAAATCTTTTTTTCTAAAACATCAGTTTTTACTATGCTGATATGTAAAATATTTTTATGTTTTACTGGTTGAATTTATTTTTGTTAGCATGAGATAATGCCAGTTTGTTATAGCAAATGTAACAAGTTCTTTGGATGCATGAGTGTGATTATGTTAAAATTGAACTGTTTTATGATAAAAAGTATCTTTTAAATTAGTTCTAGTTATTTTTACTGCAAAAATAGAATGTTAAAATAAGCCCAAATCAAGTTATTGTTCTTAAATTTTTCATTTAAAAAAGACTAGTTGAAATCTGTATCACCAAATACTCAAATAGCTGCTTGTAATTGTTTGGCAGAAGCAATGAAGAATACAGATGTAAGGTTGCTTATTACTGCGTGTGTCTAGCTACTATCTTTACTTGTCAATAGGTTATGATTGTTTTAGGAATTTTTATGTGCAATAAAAAGCTTATTTCAGGTTTGTCTTACAAAAGCTCAAAAGCAATGTAGAATACAGTTACAAGGTTACTAAGCGCTCTTAGCTGTCATCAGTATTTCCCATTATGTAATGATTGTTCTAGGAGTACTTCACAAATGCTTCAAAGGTTCTGCTTACTGCAACAAAACAAAGACTCTATTTCAAGAACTTAACCATAGTTGTTCCTGAGACTTGGACTCCAAACAGCGCCTGGGAGGAGGTAAGCCAGCTTCCCTTATTTAATTCTAAATATTTTTATAAATGATGAGTGTGGTCAGAAGTGTTATTATTCTTTATACTAATAAAACTAATAATTTCAGAAAATTTGCTTAAAATAGCTAAAAACATATTTTCATAAGCAATCTTATTACAATATGTGAGCACTGCTGGCATGCAACGGTATCAATCAATAAATACTGCCATATAGTAAACATAATTTATCATCATGTCAGCGCAGTACTTTGTCTATCACTAGTTGGTAAACACACCTCAATTATAAGGTACATGTTTATCAATCTTGCTGACAGCTTTAGCGCTGACTAACAAGAAGACAGAATGCTTTTCCAATCAGTTGCTAGAATCAAGAAATAATTTAGCAGTGGAATATTTTATCATCGAGGTAGCTGTGATGACATAGACTGTCTTTCTAAAAATTGTTTTTTCTCTACACATTAATTTATTAACAGGCATTGAAGAAGCAGTATTTATCGCTGAATGAATAAAAACTGTACTTAAGTCCTTATATCTGCGTTGAGCAAATTTGTTTAGTGAAATTAGTCTAAGCCTGTGCAGTAGATTGCCAGACAAAGATCTGAGCACTATTATTAATACATGCTTTTGATTAGACTTTCGCAATCCCTAGTAAACTCTTACATGAATATTTTTAGTCATTAAATAACTGAAAAATCAGAAGCTGTATAAATTTGTAATTAAAAATTTAGTTTGTTGGACATCGCTTGTAAAAAGTTGTACAGGAAAAAAAAAAACAATAATGAACCCTTCTATGGTTGATTACCACATTAAATTTGCACACATTTAAAGTTAAAATTGGGAAGTCAAATCTAGTAGAAGTATAGCAAATTAAATTAAAAATATTTTTAGAAATTTGACAATATCAGTTTGACAAACACAGCGACTGATTAAAGAATAAATTGATGAGTTGCGAGTGTCCCCAGGTTCACAGTTACTGACTCACAACCTTCATGGGTGCTTTGATATGCACAATTTAGAGACAGTTAATAGTTCTCTATTATAATTTGTCAATAGAATACACCTCTTTCGTTCTTACGTAAAAATGTTAAAAAAAATGTGTACAAAAGATTAACAACTTGCGGTTTGAATTGGTTTAAAGGTTGCAACTAAATGCTTGGTCACTGTATATCAAGAATATACTAACTGATAAAACTTTTACTTCAAGAATATTTTGATAAAAAATCACAAATTCAATAGACGCATAAAACACATAAGCCTTCTTTTCTAGCTCTAAAAGTACATACTGACTTATTGCAAAATTTATGTTAGGCTTCTAAGAATTTTTATTGACGGTTGGTGATTTTAGCGATGAGTGCTCTGTATGTACTTTAAAGTAAAGTAACAAAATTTGAAACATTACCTGGCTTTGTTTAGTATAATTTCTGAAAGGACTGAGACTTGTTAAAAATAGCTAACCCAGGCTGGTTTATCAAACACACAGCTGGTTCATTTTACTCTGAGTAATATTAATAGCTGCTCACAAACATGTCAATATCTTTTGTGTGAGCCCTGCATGCGCATAATGCAACCATTGTTTGTAAGATTTCTAATAATTGTTTGTATAGAAGGAATTGATTATCGTATTCGTAGGTAAATACAATACTGCATGGCACAATGCTAGAATGCTACTTGGGCAAGCCTGATTGTCAAAACAACATCAGACAGTATGTTGATAGTTGAAATATATTTTCACTGTGTTAAACATATCCAAAACTGCAGCAAAAATTTGAATCTGCTGAGACGTTTGACTTTTGATGGCAAAACTTCATTTCAAGTAATTGCACAATGATATCTTTATTTAAATTTGACCCTGGTAAGAATATAAAACAGTTCAAGCTTTTGAAGTGCATTTTTTAAGTGGATAGGAATAGGGGTATAATAATCAATTAATACTAGATAACAGGACTCCACTCTTTTGATCAAATTTTAATGCAAACGCGTGAATTGGTCAGCATAAAGTAACATATTTATAGCTCATTTAAAAGGAGGCATCTTTATGACCTCTTATGGCATCTTATGCTACAGCTTGCCTATACTCATGACAATGCACTTTGTTACTGTTCGCAGCTCAGATGTAGGCTGTATATTCAACAAATTGTAAAGATTTATGCATAAAAAATCTATGCATGTCATTGTGTTCCAAAATAAAAAAACTGCCATTGACCATCAAATATTCTATGTCTCAATTTATTTTTAAATGTACCGCCTTCTTGCCATAGTTTGTACAGAAGCTAAAAATATTTGTCGTTGTTCACAAAAATAAAAAAGAACATGATTTCACAAGTTGTTTATAAAGGCTGTGTTAATACTAAAGCTAAGAAATAAATAAAAACGATAAAGCTTATTTTAAAGAAATCTCATAAAATTAGCAAAACTACACGAGTTTAGAGTGTTTTATTAGTTTTACTAGAATGTTAAAATTAAACTGCCCCAACTAACAAAACATACGATTTCGAAAGTCGACAAACACAAATCTATTCATTATCAAGTTCATGAATAGATCAGAATAATCAGAATCATCACTCTTAGTTTTTATAAAAAAATATCACAGATATTTAGAGAATATGTCAAATTTTGAGCATTCTGTTTTAAAGTAGCAAATTTTTATGATATTTTACACTCACAGTCAAGTTATGTCCACAACTGAATATAATATACTTTTCTAAAGGTCATTAATAGGAAAAGAGTGTAATAATTTTGTAGTGTTGCTAAAGAATATTGGCTTATTTTATAAACTTTTTTGGACTGCTTATTTTGACAAAATGTAAAATCTGCAGAAATTTTCAAAAATATTTTTATTTGATAGGCATGAATAATATAAAAGCTATTTTGTTTGAGCATAAAGGACGCAGTTTAACACTTGCAGACCTGTGACTTTATATATCAAGTTGTTGTTAGAGTCAATTGGAACTGCCTACAATATTTTTATTCAAACCAGCTTTGCAATATCTGGATTGCATATTGCAATATTGGAATATCTGGATTAACCAAATTATCTGCTTTACAAGAGTTTCTTACAAGAGTTTAAATAAAAAATATTTCAGGATGTGACTGTTACTCAGTTTACTTGAGCCTGTGAATCATATCTATACTAGCGTTGATGACTGCCTAGCTGCCTATAAAAATCAACATGCAGACTTTGTCATGGTTCGTGATCTCAACTTTATATAGTGCAAATAATCCACAAATGGTTACTGAACTGCATTTGAAAAACTTTTTCAGGAAAAAAAGGCCTGCAGTTAAATTTACTCACATGTTTTTGGAATATCGTTTAGTGATGCGAGCACCATTGCGAGATGGCAGTAAATAAATATAAGTACTTTACTTTTTACCGCAAAATGGCATTTTTTGTTCATAAAAAAGTTTGAAATTTACTGTCTAATTAAGAATAGCTGTAAAGTTTTAAAACTAATATTTGCACACTAAACATTTTATTAACTGAATATCTATTACCAGCTGACACAACCTCATTTTATGTGCATCACTGGCATTCAACTCAATTAATCAATATGTTGCTAGCAACTAATCAGTGTATGGAAGTATTATTTGAAGAGCTAATGTAAGACTCCCTGCTACCTAACCTAACCTTAAAATCCCACCAGTCATTGAATGACTTTCAGTAGCTTATGCTGCAATTCAATATTAACTTTATTAATGTAGGATACAGTTTTGCACTAGTTTTTAGTGTTTTACAACTATTGAAGTAGTTTGAAAATGCTGAAAAAGATTATTAGTGCTTAAAAATTGAATCAAAGCAAAAACTAACAACCAATTAAAACAATAAAATAATATCACATTATTCCTTGAGATTTCTTGACAATTTTTTTAATATTTTTTAATGAAAAGAGAAATATTACTTTGCTATAGAAACTTACTTCTATTACCGATAAGACTTGTTTGAACTACAAAGAAAGGAACTAACTAAAACACTTTGCAGTCAGTTAGCTTTAAGGTATATGTTAGAAATACAATCTTGCCCTTTTACTTTCTGCTGTGACATCATGAATCCGTTTTTGGTAGTTTATCTTTATGAACTTGCATATATTTACTCTTATATATATTTTGCATATTGTGTCTGTCTTTATTATGTGTCATATCGCTAATACTTTGTTAGTTTGGCCATAACTAAGCCAACGTTTTTGCCACTCTATTAATCATAATGATTTCCTACCCGGTTTTAAGATACGGTATATTGTGAAAATTGTTTATATATAGGAAGCGCTCTTGCTAAGAGAACAGAGTAGTTGTAGCTCCGCGACTAGTGGGATTTCCTTTGAAGAAAAACAACCATACTCACTTTTATTGTATTTTATGCAGCATCTATTACAATCTAGATCAAGCCTGAGTAAAGGCCGGCAAATATTTTACACTGCTACCAGCAGCACTTTCAGAAAAATCAGACTTGTTAGTTTGAATTTTTATCATGCAATATAAGAAATAGATAACCCCAATTATTTACATGAGCCTAAACTCTAAACATAAATGAAATTTAGTTCATTCATATGAACAACCCCTAAGTTGGCTTTCTGAAGTCATTCTGGCTTTTTGGAAATTATCAACTTTTTTAACAGTTTGCTAGTTGCATGTCAAATTTGCATACGGTTCTAACTGCTGAATCATAATAAAGAAGTAAACCAAATATAAAAGAGACTAGTCTATTTAGTTAATGTAACTAGTATCATCTGATGAAAGAGTGATACACCAGGGTTCATTCAGAAAACATAAAGCAAAGCTAGCATGAATGCTTTTTCATTTGCTTTTCTAAATTTCTTTTCATCAGTCTCCTCCAATAGTTTTAAGTCGAACAACAACAACAATAGCTTTAATTATAAAAGTTTACTTGCAGACGTGGTTAAGCCAAACGGCAAATTAACCAATTATATTATTGGTTATCATTGTTATTATTATCATATTAACATTGCTTATTATAATATGCTAGTAAATATCTCTTTTGGAGATTATAATTTCAATACTAGAACTCTAATACTAAGTATTGATTACTAGAGCTTTTCAACAGGGTTCCAAATTTTACTTTTTGTTCTGTCTGACAACAAATTCCTATTGTTAAGCAGAGCATATTGTTACCATTGATATTTAAAAGCATTCACTGAAATAACCTATTTCGTTGAAGAAAATATATCTACTAGATTAGCTTCATTAATCCAAATGTAACAACTGTAAAGCTAAATCAGCACAATTCAACTGAACCAAAATTATCCAGACAATAAATCAGTTGCAAATATAAAATATATACAGAAAGTATTGCCATCTTATTTGCTAGTAATAAAATTACAAAGAACTAGGATTCAAAAAAGAATAAATTTAGAGACAAAAATATAACCCTAACTCTATGCACTGCAAAAAACATTTATTTCACAGTATATAATTTTTTAAAGTGCAAGAAATAATATTTTTGCTTAATACACACTTATCATTAAATATGTTTTTTTAACAATAACAATCTAGTTGACTTCAAATAACAAAACCAAATAAATTTCTTTTACATTATTTTTTGTATTTTGTTGAAAAAATTGATATACCTACATAATGTAGTTCCCAATGCAATCTAACAATGAAAGAGTCTTTTTTGAAAAACTTATACATATTTTTAGCTACAAACTATCACATGCAAATGGTCTGTGTCTTTCTGGAAGCAGCCTTAAAGGATAATTCAAAAAGTTGGTGTTTGAAAAATTTTCCCTTTATTTACAACTAGTCTATAGATTAGAATGGTCTTTCATCTCATACTGCAGAGACAGGGTACTAGCTAATAAAAAAACTATGTTAGTGTTGCAGTAGTCTAGCAAGTGCTGCTAAAAGCACCACAACAACACCAATAGATCATAGTATGTAGCGGGTAATGGAAATAATGTGTTGTTGTATCAGTTGTTTTACATTATCCATACCACCAGGCATTACCAGAAGAGACCATAGAAAGAGCACGGGTAGTAGTAGCTAAGGCTAACCTTGCCTATGGAGATGAACCTTATACTCTTCAGCCAGGAACTTGTGCACAAGAAGGAGACTATATTCACTTTACTCCTGAATACTTGACAGCTAAGTCTAGAGATGACAGAAAATATAGACCAGGTTAGAACTATTTACTCACCACATAGATCAATATGTTTAGCAAATTAAACATCTGGTTTTTATTTTTTAAATTACTTGAATGCATCAATCGAATGAATTACATGTCATTCTATTTGATTTTTTACTACGGTGAAAAGTTCTCAACAATCAGAGAGAGCGGGCTAGCAGCCAGGTTATACTCAAACAACAGACAATGTTTACGCCCACCTTTCTGGGTGGCCTGCTTTCAGCACAAGGTTGATGCAGGCGACCCGTTACACTCCATCCTTCAGTCTTACATAAACAACAACCCACTTTTAATTGCAGCTTGTGGAGCTAGTAAAATTTTCTAGAAAACAACAGAGCAGAATATTAGTTCATGATAATTGGTCATTATTCTGAATGCAGTAAAGTGACTCTGAGCACTACTTTTTTATCCTACATTTACCATCTTGAACTGGTTCCGTAGTCTGAAATAAACAATTTGTCTTTTTGTTTTACATTTATTGGTATGCAAGTAAATGAGATAAAATAAATAAATAAACTACTTACAAAGTACATGTATTGTAAAAAGCTTCGCAAGATTTACTTGTAATACTTCATGAAAATACTTTACCGTTTAAATGCAATTATTTTTTTAACCATCCTTTTATAAGTAACCAGCTATAGTACTCAGTGTTGGTAGCACCGGGTAGCACCAACACCCGGTGCTACCCGGGTGTTGGTGCTATACCCGGGTAGCACCAACACCGCGGTTAGTGCTACCCGGGTGTTGGTAGCAATAACCCAACACTCGGGTTGGTGTTAGGTTAGTATTACAAACTAGCTTATAAAATTGAAAAGTAATAAGAGTTGCTTGACACATGCTATTAGCCTGGCACATTTCCAATGGAAATTTTGAGTAAGCTTACTAATAAGAGCTACGGCTTCTACTGGCGTTGTATCATGAATTTGCATCATGACCAAAAGCATAGCACACTTGCTCCCATATAACGACATATATTGCCTAGCAAATATATCAAGCTTGTGTGTCTCAGTTAGTACGGCAGTTGGAATGGCGAATCGGAGGTTCCGAGACCAAATCTTATGCTTTACAGATTCTTTATTCTAAGATTTTAATAGCTATAGCTAGACATGCATACGCACATACACACATACACACAAACTTTGAGAAATACATACATATATACATACATATATACATACATATATACATACATATATACATATATTAACCAAATACCTGGAATTGCACGGGGATTAAAAACAGCATATAAACAGGGACAGGTATTATAGTTGCCATTGGCTAATTTGAGTAAGCTACTATACGTATTGCTAAACTTATTAATAGAAGCTGTGAGAGCAAGCTTTAGCCCTATTGCCTTTAGCCCTTTAGCCCTATTTTAGCCCTATTATAGAGTCAGCAGCGTATTTTAATTCAGACAATTATACTATCTGCCCAATATATTCATTGTCTCCAGTGTAGCTTACTGTGCAAGCTTGTTGACTTGTAAACGAGAATCTCTGACATCAAACGTTCTGTGATATGAATTTTTCATTGCTAGGTTTTAATCGCTATAACTGGACAGGGCTTTAAAAACAGAGAAACATAAATATTTATATAAAGAAATTGACTAAAGCACAGACATATTTGAGATTGGGCTCTAATAGTTATAATCATTTTTTGCAGAGAAAAGAATAGTGAAGGAGTTTGCCAAGTTAAAGTGGGGACTATTTGATGAAAATATTCCTGTGAACAACAATGAAACCTCCGATTTTTATGTCAAAGATGAGAACATTGAGCCACAAGGGTATGGTTGGCTAGCAACTTAGTTTCCAATTATACACAACTGTGATAATTATGGGCTAAACCATTTGAGAAAATTTATAGTGTATTTTGCTGTGTTCAAGCTTGAAGTTAATCTTCAAAGATTTTACATTTAGGTATATTAATGCACATCAAAATAACATTAGGTATCAAGTCTATGACATTTGTGTCAGGTAAAAATGAAAGAAAATTTTCTTTAACTTTAGTAAAAATATTGATGATGATTATGCTTGAAGGTTTTCTAAAACATTTAAACCAAATTTATGAAGGTAATTTCTATTACAAATGAAAGCTTTAGAAGAAAAGATTAAATAATTTATGATTTTGCTTAATGTTACAGTAATCGTAAAATGTCTGCTAGCTGATTATTCCGTATGTTATGGCTACATCATATCTTAAAAGATAGTATATTAATGATAATCAGGCAGAAAAAGCCTTAATTAATTTTATTAAATGTTTTGTAGAATTTAATTGTACATATGTAAACATCTATGCAATAAAACGTATATAGTATAAGAATATAATATAGTAATATATATAGAATACATATAATATGCGGTAATATATATATAGAGTATATATAATATATATTATATATCTACCAGCGAAATGCTCTGCGGTGCAAGGGTAATAAAAAACAGCTTATAAACATTGGCAGAAAATGTAGTTGCCTGCCACATACTAATGGCCTAGACATTGCCGATGGCTAATTTGAGTACACTCCTATTCGTATTGCTAAACTTACAAATAAGAGTCCTAAATGCATACTTGCTTACATGTATACACATGTATATGAATACCTACTTATGCACATACATGTGTATGCGCATGTATGCATATACCTGTATAAATATGTGAGTTAAATACACATATGAATACATATACATGTATAAATACACTGAGATTTATACATATACAAATAAATAAATATATATATATATACATATATATATATATACAATCTCAATTATACCCGTATGTATTTTTGCCTGCATTTGTATTAATACTAGTTTTGCTACCCGGTATTGTCCGGGCATTAAAAATCAGCTAACAAACAATGAGAGGTAATGAGAGTTACCTGCTACTTGCTATTAGCCTGACACACTGCCAATCAATATTTTGAGTAAGCTTACTAATAGTAGCTACCGGTTCTCATGGCGTTACGCCATAACTTTGTGTTGTAACAGAGCCGTACCGTATTTGCTCCCATGTAGTGACATATATCGACTAAAGAATTCAACAATCTCGTTTGGCCCAATTGGTATGGTGTCGGAATCGTTCCGACCGGAACCGGAGGTTCCGAGATCAAATCTTCTGAGATAAGGAGTATTTATTCCAAGATTTTATTGCTTATAGCTGGAACGACACACGCGTGACCAACTTTGAGAAATGTATATATATAGATGGGTATTTATATACATACTAGCTGTGCCACCGGACGTTGCCCGTGTAATAGAAAAGTATTTGGACAAAAAATTGATTTGTATTTAACATATTACAACATTTGCCATTCTAACTTTTGTCATTACATATCACTGCATATTTCATCACTACATAACTACATACCATGAGAAAAGTTTTTTGTCTTATAAACAATGAGAAGTAGTGAGAGTTTTGCTATTAGCCAGTTTAATAATGTGAGCGAACAGCTTCTCGTGACGTTATGCTATGACCCGCGTCATACATAAAGCAGTTAGGTATTGCTCTGATATACTGAATTATTTTGGTAGGATTGCAATTAGACATCCGTAGTCCTGTGAGCTAGGTGTAAGACTGGTGAACGGCTGGGTCCGAGACCAAATCCTCTTCGGTACAGAATAGTTCTTCCAATATTTTAAGATCTATAGCCGGTTTTCCGACTTACAGACGGACTTTGAGAAATATATATATAGATGTATACACAATGAGCAAAAAAGGGTCTATATGTGTACACAAGTACTTGTATAGGTGTAAACACATATACATGGATATATATATGTTACATTATACTTGTTTTCCCCTGACCAAACATGAGCGAAGCGATTGTTTGGGAGCTTAATGATAAATGCATATGTGCACACAACACACGAAATTTATTCATCAAGACCGTCGCAAACCGTTGTACCGGAATCTCATAAACAAATTTAACCATCTTTCAATAAATTTGTTCAATTATAATAACAGTACAAAACACATAAACTAATTTGAATATGTTACCAAGTTTTTGAAATTTGCAGACAATATCCTAAACCTTACCCATCTGATTGGATTATACATAAATAGACAGATTAATTTGGCCTGAAATCGCAATTAAAACTTGGCAAATCTTTTTTGATTAAAATTAAGACTGGCCAATAAAAAGCCGACAAGGCCGTGCGATGAAGTGTAGAACCACTAAGTCGTTCGCATTTCACGAGAAAAACATGCACATTTCAAAACGTGTGCGTGTGTGTGCGCTTGCGCACATGCACACGCACATACATATGGCATCGTCCAATTGCCAAAGGGTTCTGCAATTAACATAGATGTACTGAAAAGAAATAGGTTCTTTTTTGCCAATTCTACCGAACTCTGACATTTTGGACACTTATAATGAGTACTTTGATATTACCACTGATGTCCGTTCAAAGCAGTGAAAGTAAAGAAAATGACCATGATATTTTTCTAAAAATTTTATAAGATTATTACAATATTTAATTGTAAGAATAATTATACAATTTTATGAGATTATTATGGGATTTAGTTATAAGAATAATCATTTGAATTTACAAGATCAAAATAGATATTGACCGATGGTGTGCAATATGTGACTGTTATTATTTTTCTAAAGATTTTGTTGATGATACTGCAGCTGAGCCCAATATCGCGGTACTGACACGCCGTTTTTAATATATGCAAAATTGCGTAATTGGCATACATTTTCTTATAGATATACATCTATTTCTACGACAACCAGCTAAAATCCATTTAGACTTCTAAATTCAGCATCATTTTTCAGCTATATAAACACAGATCTAGATAAATATCACAACTTCCTAATATTGGTTGCTATGACCAATGATATACAGCCCCCCAGCCTGTGTATATTACACAGCAGCTTGCCATTTTACTTCTAATATTGCATTTCTCCTATTGCAGGAGAGATATATAAAGGTAAAATCTTCTCCTTTTATAATTGCTTTTTGTTGTACATAATAACCCCGAGTACATTACAGCTACCATTGCAATTCTCCTATTGCACTGCAGTGTCATTTGACTGCTAATATTGCATTTCTCAACTGGCAGTACCCTTTCTTTTTCCATTATCACTTTGGTCGTGGGCTGTATGACAGAAATTTCTAGTTACATTATACATATTTTCATATACATGTTTATAAATAAATATATATCTATGTATAGGTATACAGGTACATGTGTATGCATGTGAGCGTGTATACATTTACATGTATACATATATATGATTATATATATGCTATATATAATATTTGCTAAGAATATATATTTATATAAATCTTAAATATATATTTCTCAAAGTATGTCTGTCGTATATGTGTAGGTTTTTCGGCGATAGGTATTATTAGAACAGCTGAGCTGGACAACAATGCAGACTCAAAGTCATGGCTTACCGTCATTGGAAGTCTAACCTTATTAAATAGCTTAGTGGAATTTTTTCTTAGCAATATGCCAGGCTACTAGCTTGAAAGGTACAGTTGTTTGACAAAGTTTTAAAAACGTTACAGTTGTTTTTATTTTTCTTCTAATTTATTTCTGCTACACGGCACACTTCTCTCAAGATAGGTAGTTTGAAAGTTAGAATGACAAACATTGTTATATGTTACATACAAATCAATTTTCTGTCCAAAGACTCTTATGTTACACGGGCAACGCCAGGTGGTTCATCTAGTACTTATATATATATATATATATATATATATATATATATATATATATATATATATATATATATATAACTTATGAATACTTGACAGCTATTCATAAGTATATATATGCATATATATGTGTGTATACACATACTGTATATATATGTGTATATACATACATATATATGTGTGTATATACACACACACACACGTACACGCACACGCTTGCGCACACGTACACACATACATATATATATATATATATACATATATATATATAAATATATATATATATAAATATATATATATATAAATATATATATATATATATAAATTGTTTCCTCACCCCGGATACCCCGTATGGGTGGTAAATTCTGCTCTAACTCAGGTCTCCTACCAGAGACCTGGGAGTTTGAGCACTCGCCTCAAGATCTTAGCTGTTCCCATTAGCGCACTTTTCTGCAACTCACCTGAGTTGATTGTTGTTGGTATTTGGGCAAGACACATTTTATGCGCCGGTGTTATTGCGCCCAGTGCCCCAATGACTATTGGGATTACAGTTGTTCTTACATTCCAGCATTTTTCATATATATATATATATATATATATATATATATATATATATATATATATATATATATATATATATATATATATATATAATGGATAAGTGGTCAGGCCTACTGCTAACAGCACTCTACGCTGTAAAAAGTGTGGAGTGTTATAACTAACTAGAGTGTGGAATAGGTTAATTTTACTTATCTTACTTCCAGATTGATGTTTTACTCTATGGTCACGACAGGTCTGTTTTGTGCTGGTGCACTCTTCAGGTGACTTGTGTTGAATGGTGGGTGGGATTGCCTCTCCTGATGTTGTTGGTGGTGTCTGTAGCTCCGCCTCTGCCTGGATCGTATTAGCTGAGTAGGTATTTCTTGGAGTGTCGGCGTGTATCATTTATTTCGTTTCTTTTGTTTAAGGTGGCTGTTTCTTGCCTGCAAATGATGTAATACTTTTTACTAAGGCACAGATGGCATTTCTTTGTTTGGTTTGAATAAGGTCTAGGTTTCTGCATACTCTACTATTTAATCTTGTAGCTTGCATTGTCATTCTTAAGTTTCCAGATGTGTTTACTAAGTTCTGTGCTGTTTTGCTTGTCACTGTGTGTGAAAGAGGCCGTGTGGTTTCTAAATCTGGATTTGAAGTCGGTTGTGCATAATGCACCTACATAGGACTATGCACAACTGACTTCAAATTCAGATTTAGAAACCACACGGCCTCTTTCACACACAGTGACAAGCAAAACAGCACAGAACTTAGTAAACACATCTGGAAACTTAAGAATGACAATGCAAACTACAGGAGTAAATGGAAAGTTATGCAGAAAGCTAGACCTTATTCAAACCAAACAAAGAAATGCCATCTGTGCCTTAGTAAAAAGTATTACATCATTTGCAGGCCAGAAACAGCCACCTTAAACACAAGAAACGAAATAAACGATACACGCCGACACTCCAAGAAATACCTACTCAGCCAATACGATCCAGGCAGAGGCGGAGCTACAGACACCACCAAAAACATCAGGAGAGGCAATCCCACCCACCATTCAACACAAGTCACCTGAAGAGTGCACCAGAACGAAACAGACCTGTCGAGACCCTAAAGTAAAACATCAATCTGGAAGAAAGATAAGTAAAATTAACCTATTCCACACTTTAGTTAATTACAACACTCCACACTTTTTAGAGCGTAGAGTGCTGTTAGCAGTAGGCCTGATCACTTATCTATTATATATATATGTATATATATATATATACATATATATATATATATATATATATATATATATATATATATGTATAGATATATATATATATGTATATATACATGTATATATGTATATATATATATGTATATATCTGGGAGGTATATATATATATAAATATATATATATAAATATATATAAATATATATATATATATATATATATATATATATATATATATATATATATATATACCTCCCTCTTGGAGAAGAGATTGAAAAATGCTGGAATGTAAGAACAACTGTAATCCCAGTAGTCATTGGGGCACTGGGCGCAATAACACCGGCGCATAAAATGTGGCTTGCCTAAATACCAACAAGATTCAACTCAGGTGAGTTGCAGAAAAGTGTGCTATTGGGAACAGCTAAGATCTTGAGGCGAGTGCTCAAACTCCTAGGTCTCTGGTAGGAGACCCGAGTTAGAGCAGAATTTACCACCCATACGGAGTATCCGGGGTGAGGAAACAATTTTTATTTATTATATATATTTATCTCTATATAACAAAGATATCCAGCTTAATAAGATATCCAGCAGGCATAATAAAGTGGACTGAAGAAGCCATCAAGGAAACATATTTAGCAACTCGTAAACTGCTCACCATGCATGGAGCATTCCACCCAAAATCTAATACTACTAGATTGCATCTCGATAGGAAAGATGGCAGTAGGGGACTCAGAAGTGTACAGCAGACATTGAAGGAGAAAGAGCAAAGCATCAAAGCCTATGCAGCCTCCATGGCCACTTCAGATAATTTGCTAGCTGAATTTCAATTGGCTGCTCTTACAATGGACCTTCGCCCTGATGATGAGGAAATTGGCTGGCACACAAAACCTCTTTATGGTGCTTACCACCGACAAATATCTAAAGTTGGCGATCTTCACCAGACATATATGTGGCTGAACAAAGGAAATCTAACGGCTAATACAGAGTCGCTAATCATGGCAGCCCAGGAGCAAGTGCTCTCAACAAGGCAACTCCAAACAAAAATCTATCACACTAGAGACAATCCTAGATGCAGACTGTGCAAAGATGCACCTAAGACCATCCAACACATCATCAGTGAATGCAAGCCACTAGCAGGAGACGCATAAACTGAACGGCATAATCATGTCGCAGGTGTTATGTATAGATGTTTACGTGATGAGTATCGCCTTAAAAAACCCCAACACTGGTGGGAAGCTTCTGGTAAAGTCAATGAAAATGACCGCGCTAAGATCCTCTGAGACTTCTACACGCGGACTGACAAGCATGTTCTAGCAAACCAACCAGATATAGTGGTGGAGGACAAGGAGAACAAGAGGTCTACTATAATAGATAGAGCAGTACCCAATGACTACAATATAACCAGCAAAAAAAAGAAAAGGTAGAAAAATATCTCTCTCTTTGAGAAAAGATTAAAAAATGTTGGGATGTAAGAACAACGGTAATATCAGTAGTCATTGGGGCACTAGGCGCCATAAAACGGGTGCATAAAATGTCGTTTGCCCAAATACCAACAGCAATCAACTCAGGTGTGTTGCAGAAAAGTGCGCTATTGGGAACAGCTGAGATCTTGAGGCTAGTGCTCAAACTCCCAGGTCTCTGGTAGGAGACCCGAGTTAGAGCGAAAATTACCACCCATACGGGTTAAGAGTTGAAGAAGAGTGTTGTTTCTCCCATACCAGGGTGAAGAAACAATTTGTTATATATATATCCATGTACATATATACATGTGCATAAATATAGATATATGTACATGTTTATTTATATATACAGATGTATGTGTAAATGTATATGCATATTTAAATTTATATATAAATATAGTAACAAGGATGGCAATTATAGTATTAATGGTAATATAATGCAATTATTCATACGAATAGGTAAAATTGGCTATATGAAGAAAGAGAAAGAACAAGAGGGAATGGCAACTTAAGGCCAGCTATAACCAACTAGATTATGAAAACAGCCTATTGAGTTACAGCTATATACGGCATTGTATAGAGACGTGTGAAGAGACGAAACTACATACATTCTTTACTTTAAATAATGCAGTTAGGTAAAACGCAAGAAAGTACAGAAAGACATGATGGGGTAAAAAACTAACACATTTTAATCTATCTAGACATGTGGATTAAAACATCTAAAGTGTACTTTTATTTTCAGGTAGAAACAGTCCTTGAGAATGAGAAAGCAAAGTTGTTGCAGTATATGATAATTAAAACAGATCAGATAATATGCCTTAAATGACCAAATATAGCATATTGATATGGTTGTACTAGGAAATGGAAGAGTAACAGACAAATAATAAGATACAGTGGAGAAGCATCAGAATTTGCAGAATCCCCTGATTGGCAAAAGAGTTAGGGAAGAACGGAAGACATATGTTAAAGTTGTACTTATCATGTTCGAAGGGTTAGGTAATGATATTTATCTGTATTATATATTATTTATATATAGTTATACCTTGAATGCAATGATTTGATTGGAGAAGAACAAAAAGGATGTCGATGGTATACAGAAGATTCGAAAATCATTCCATGCAAAATCAGGTAGTAGTAAAACATTGTAAAGCAAAGAAGACCGATCCAGCTAAGGTTTACATGGATCCTCAAAAGGCTCCTGATTTGCTACCGCATATATGGATTATGGATATATCGAGGCTCCTGATGGTAGGAGTATCGGAGATATTTTCAAGTTTTTTGGAGCAAAGTATGGAAAAGTGGGCGACCAATCTGGAACACAATAGAGAAAGTTTGGGGCCAGAGGATATAAAAAGGGGCATGTTTCAAAAAGGTTTGCCATATTCCCTACTGTCTGCCGTTGTCTAATACTCATGAATTTTTACTACAGAATGTAAAGTTAAGATATGCAATGAATAGAAACACCGGCAAAAAGATTAATTATCTACTTTAAATTGATGATCTGAAGTGTTATGGAAAGATAAAACAAGTCTTGGAAAGCCTAGTTCAGATGGTCCGGATATTAGCAGATGACGTCATAATGAGGTTTAGATTGTAGCAGTGTGCTATGTTGACGAAAGAAAAGAAAAAAAAGATGTTGATTTGGTCATAAAGTTACCCAAAAATAAAATCATGAAACACCTATTTAATGATGACTATTAATATTTTTGTGTGCTAAAAGCTTGTGAAATAAAAATGAATAAAATAAAAGAAAGGGTTAAGAAAGAATACCAAAGAAAACTTACTTTTTACTGAAATCAAATTTAAGTGGTGGAAAAATAATTCAAGCAATGAACACGTCGTCGGTGGCTGTATTCAAGTACCCTGCTGGAATCCTTTGCTGGACACAAGAAGAGATGTGAAACTGGCTGGTAAACCAGGCAGTTGAAGACAATGAATGGATAGCTTCACTCGTGAGCCAATATGTCATGGTTTTACCTACCCAGGAACGAGGGCGAAAAAAAACTTCTTTCAATAGACGAGGCAATACCAGAACAAAACATGGACTGCTACATTATGTAAAAACACTCAGAAAGGCCACAGCTGCTCACTAAAAGTAATGAAGAAAGGAGCGAGGAATAATACAAATATGATATAAGAAAGAATAAAACTAAATATTGGACAGGAAAAGCATTACATGGACAATATCGTCGGCTAGTGGTAGACACTGAATACATACAAGCATACGTGTATGTATGAAAACATATGTAGGCTACATAAAAAAAGACAATAGGGATGATGACAGAAACTCAAGAAAAAGGTGCAACAAACTAGATGAAAAAGGAAACTTAATGGAAAGCAGACGGATGTGATATTGTGTAGACTATGTGGAAAGAGAGAATAAACTACAATCCATATTTTACAAAAATACAGTAAGATAGCAGCAACGGAGTACAAGAAAAGACAAATGGGGTAAAAAGAATAATGTATTGGAATTTATTTAAACAATAAGGATTCTGAGAAGTGGTGTCACCACCAGAACAAAACAGCTTTAGACAATGAGAAGGCATAGATCTTTTGGGATATAAAAATTTCAAAAGATCATGTGATACAGGCTAGAAAACCAAATATAGTATTTAAGGATCAGGAGCTAGACTACACGTAACTGATTGATATGGCTATACTAGGAGATGGGAGAGTAAATGACAAAGAAGATGAAGCATTAAAGAAGTATCAGGATTTGGCAAAAGAGTTAAGGAATATCTGAAAGGCACCTGTGACATTTGCTCCTATTATGGTTGAGACATTACATGCAGTAAGAAATCTAAAAAGGAGCTGATCAAACCTAATTTTGACAGAAAATAACTCTCAAGACAGCAATTTGCAGCACTGTTAAAATTGGCTAGAATACGCAGGAAGGTTTCAATTCTCCCAAATAAGTTGTTTTGACATGATTTCTAAGGATTTCACTAGCGTAAAATCATGCTGTGCTATCTACCAAAAATAATAATAATAATAATAATACAGCAATTGGTTGTGCAGTAAAGTATCATTTACAAAAGTATATGCTAGTCTCTTTTTAAGATTGGTACTGACCACGATTTACCCAGATAGTTAGCTTTAACGGTACTCTAATCTGGTGCCATCCCTATTTAATAATGTTTTAAACATATTTCAGCTTGCTGCAACAGTTAGCTGAATTTTGAAGGCATATATGTAGATAAAATAAATTTTTAAATAGAATATATCTTGTGTACTAAATGTTGTATATTTTACTATGCTAAACAGAGTACACACTGATATAATAAAAATATTTTGCACTTATACATGTATAATAAAAGGCTTGATAGCAATTTGGCTATAATATCAAAAGCATTAGTTTTATAAAAGCACAATGAAAAGCTCTATAGTCGAATATAACAAAGGTACCTTTAAAATACATGCTCAGTTGTTTGTATAGCGACTTGTAATTCCCTAACGCTAAGTGTATTCAAATACAAAGTTATTGTAACTTGGTAAACCACCACTTACAGAAAACTGAATTTATGTAGTTTAATAAAAAATCTAAGTATCTAGGTGTACACGTATGGCTTTATTTAAAACAAATTAGGCGGTATTGTATCTGACTAAAACTTTTTAACTAAATGTTTTTTCATTGAAGCAGCTTTGCCACTAAAGTTGCTTTGGGCAGAGTGCTTAAAGCAAGTTTAGTGGCAAAGTCAACTTTACCATGAACAACTCATTAACACCGTATTGCACTAAGTCTGTTTATAGCAGTCTTTGAAAAACTTGGCAAATACAGTCAAGTTAAATATATCAATTAGTAATACCAATGTCAATGAGGTATGACAGAAATCGTGTATTTCAGTTATATTGGAAGGCTATTTGAGAAATTTATAATTTTATCGGATAATATTTAAATCTGATCCAAAGATTTAGGATGACCTGTTACAGGTTGCTTTAGATCATTTGTCAAATTAACCATGATGCTACCTACAATGCGATTAAATATCACAATAAACATTTATATTATTTACCAATCTTTGAAAAAATATTTAAAAGGCAATATATAGCAGAATTTTTATTTTAGGCACACTTACTTGAGCTGCACTTGCCATATTTAGGTTATGTGATCGATGATGTACCATTAGTTATTGATTTCATCTGCTATTTAATCCTTGATCTGTTTGCAGTTTACTGCTAGATTTGTGTTTTTACAACGGCAGAGAGTGAAGGTATAAATAAATTTTGACCTAAAATGTAGTGCTTTGACCATTTCTACTATTCTGAATTGCTGTAGATGCATCGATGACATACCGTTTGAATTTAACTCTCCAACCTGTGACTTTTCTATTTTACCACCTCCTCCTCCGTGTAAGGCCGAGCCAATCAATGTTAGAGGAACTGCATCCTTGCTTGCTTATGAGTTTTTAGATGAGGTAAGAGCTATTGCATTAGTTCAAGTTTTAGAAAAAGTTCTGTGACTTTTTTATAACCTTGCATCTAATCTATCCAGACCAAAGTAATTACTTCAAACTGTATATCCGACTAAATAATCTTTGGCATCGTCTGCTTTTATAAAGTTTAAGTTTGCTGGGAAGTTCAAGTGATTGGATTTTCCAAGTAAATGTGAGTTTCGTTTATGAATTTTACTCTTTAGCAAATCTGAAAAACCAAGGCTTTGCTGTTTTTCATGCTGACATGTAAACTCTAATAGATTGTAGCAAACAAAAAATTGAAGGGATTAGAAAAGACATTTTAATGACAGTCCGTAACTAATTTTGTAACCACTATAATGTACACTTATTATGAAACCATATGACTAAATACATGAAAAAAATTGCTGATGGTAATAACTTTTAGAATTATGTTGCATCTTCCTCATTATCATAGTTAATGCTAAATGTTAGAAAGGGTTTTTTATAAAAAAGGCAATGATTCAACTTTAGTCATAAACAAATTTGATGTAACATTTGTACACTAAAGTTGCAAAACTTTTAAAGAGGATTGTTGTGTAATGAAAATGTCTTATGGTGGTGTAAAATGAATTTGTGAATGTATCTTTGGCCTCTATTTATTCATTAGCAAAATTGACAAGGTAAATACTAAAATATTACATAATTAATAATTGCAAAGTCATTTTGAAGTAAAGATTCCGAATATGAACATGAAAACATGAGTTGAGCTTAAAATAAAGCTATGTATACATTTGGTAACCTTTTATTAACAAAAATGTATGTGATGCCAGTCTTTGTCTTTGTGAACAGCCGTCATAATAACCTATGTGATACAAGTGTGGTCAACACCGGGTCATGAAGCTACATTTCTTGTTTTATTGTACGTGTTGTCTTTTTTATTCTATCGTTGTTTTACTCGTTGTGCTGTCACTTGTCATCACTCATGTTGTTGTCTTATTTTATTGTATGTCCTTTTTATTATATTGTTGTTTTACTCGTTATGCTATCACTTATTGCCATTTAAATTGTTGTCATACCAATGCACTAGCAATCCTATTTATTCACCTTGATAGCTGGTTTTCTTACCGTTTGCTGTTAGCCGGAGCAGGTGATGTTATTATATATAAATGAGCGGGCTCATTTAGTTGAGCAGAGCAAATGGCCGTTGGCTCCTTGGCTAGTGAAATTTCTTCTTTAATAAAACAAATGGAACGAAACCACACACAATTTATTTCAGCATAAAATAGTCTAGCTCGTGCCAAGTAAAGGCTAGCAAATTCCTTTACACTGGTGGCAACAGTAGAATTGCGTCGAACCCGGCAGGCACCATTTAAAAATTTGGAAATCAAACTTCGGCAGACCTCTTGTTCTGCTTGCAAAAGCAGCCTCAGTAGAAGAAAACCAGAGTAATACGGCAAACACTGGGGGTTCCGAAACTGGCCAAAGTAGCTGTACCGCTATTCCCAAATTCTTAGAGAAACCTGGTGTTTTAGAATAAGCATGATGACTGATGACCCGCACTATGCCAACCACCCCCACTCTGTAAGGTGCTCGATACCGCCAAAAAAAGGCTTGAGCACACCAAGTCAGGCAACGATCGTCTATAACGGTCCCCCTCACTAGGAGAGTCCCCCTCACTAGCTCACTAGCTCAAGTCATGTCTCAAATGAGGGCAAAGAGTTTAGACCGAGACAGGGACCCACTAGATAACGCCATTGGGCAACTTGTCAGATTAAGTCAGAATCCAGAACCGGCATCCCAGTTCAAAACACCCAAGTAGAATGGCGTCGGAGACCCAGAACATTTCATTACCAGATTTAAGAAAATTCCAGCGGCAAACAGGTAGACCGAGCAAGCACACTGCACCTCAGAGAGGCTTTGAAAGAGGCAGAGTTCTGTAGAAGGGCAGTCGGAGTGGCAGCCATCTTTGAAACCATCTAAACCTGATTTGGACTATCTCCCCGACAAACCAGAGCAGAGTTAAGCAGTTTGAAAAAAGAAACCCAGACCTCTCTGCAGAAAAATGCAACAGAAATTGAACAGCCAGTCCAAATAGCCTACGCTGAACTGCCCGAACCGCTCAGAAGTAACATGGCAAAGGAGTACTTCTCAAACTCCCTTAACAATCTCACCCCACAGCGGCACCTCCTAGCGGTACCCACGGAGACTCTCGTGGATGCAGTACAGGCCAGTGGAGAATTTCTCCAGATCAAATCTAGAGAATCAAGTCTGAGCAGAGCCGTCCGCGCTGTACAAAACTTGGAGGCCAATACAGGACATGGTGCGGTATGCAGTGTCGAACAAGACACTTTGAATGTACTGTTATCCACAGTAAAGCAGCTGGTGGAACCGGTCAAACAGCTGCAAAACAAGCCAACAGAGCTTCCAGAAAGTAAGCCTGCAATTTGCTGGGCATGTGGAGGCACGGGAAATCTCCGAAAAGAGTGCCCCAGTCAAAGAAAAAAAGAGTCGTCGGGAAACAGAAGAAGGTCACAGTAGTAGCACCCACTACTAGCTGCAATAAGGCCCCTGCGGAAACCAGGACAAAACGAAGTACCGATTCAGCCAAGGCCTCACCCAAGTGGAACGATCTGAAAAAATCAGGCCGACCCAGAACTCTACCCCAACCACCCTCATAGCTACCCAGAACACAATATAAATAATAAGCCTAAAAGAGTCAGGCATGAGTCCTCTCGAAGTAAGCACTATGCCTTCCTCTCAGATGCCTCGGTGCCCTGTCTCGCAGTGGACAGCCCCCTGCCATCCAAAGAGACTCGCCCAGGCACATTCTCTACCTGCACAAAGGCAGCAGCCTCAAGCAGCCCCCTTTGAGCACAGGGAGCCTGTGCTAGCATGCCTGCTGGGCCGCCCACACTCCACCAGTTACTTCTTCTCGGGTAAAATTGAAGGTCGAGCAGTACACTTTTTGTTGGATGCTGGATGCACCACTAACCTGCTTGAAAAACAAGTGTTTGACCGATTTCGTCGTGGTAAAAGAGAACGATTGGAGGAGAGTAACACTCATGGCCTGCTCACTGCTGGGACCAGGTTACCCTTTTACAGTGTAATCCAGCCCCCGGTAAGGCTCCGTGAAGTGAAGACCAAAGAAGTCTTCATAGTCAGTCAAAATAGTGAAGACGCAATTCTTGGCATGCCCTTCTTTATGGCACGCCAATGCTCAATAGAGTTTTCACCACCCATGTTGAAGGTGGATGGGAAGCCACAGGCTTGTACCAACCAAACGGGGAAGCTCCTTCAGAACAAAGTCCAGGTAATAGAGGATTTGGTTGTGCCAGCTAGCACAAAGGTCGCGGTCAGGTGTAGGTTAACCCCACAAAATCTTTGTCCACTCGAGATAATAGAAGGGTACCCTGAAGGCCCGACTCTAGCAACAACCCTGAACAAGCCCAGAGCAGATCAAAAGGTGTTGGTTAGGTGTCTCAATCCGAACCTCCAACCCCTGACCATCCATTCGAGAACCACCATAGGCACTTACACTAGTGTGGAAGCACCTCCTCTCACTGCCGGCACCCCTCTCCTCAAGGGAAGCTTGGCTGTGCCGATAACCCTAGTCGATGCCAAGCCATGGATTCTCCAGCATTTCCAAGAACTGTACCACGCTGCCAGACCCTTATGCCAAAATGCAGAGCAAGCTGGAAACCTGGTTACCCTATTGACCAAGTATAGGTCAGTGTTTAGCACCGGAGATGACAATATGGGTAAAACGTCGCTCGTGGAGCACTCTATACCTGTGAAAGACGAGACCCGATTTATTCGTCATTGCCATCACCGCTTAGGGTCTGAAAAGAAAGTGGAGGCAAAGAGACAGGTACAGGACCGGTTGGCCAGATGATTGATTGAGCCGACTGGAGGAGCCTGGAGCTCGCCTATTGCGTTAGTAATGAAATTCTGTGTGGATTACGGAAGGCTCACTGCGGTAACAGAACAAGATGCCTATCCCCTCCTCGGATAGAAAAAAGTCTGGATGCCTTGGCTGGAAGCCGATATTGTAGTACCCTTGATCTCATCAGCGGATATTGGCAGGTTTTGCTGGAGGAAGATGCCAGAGAAGAATCAGCTTTCATCACTCAGTCAGGATTGTGGAAATGGAGCGTCTTTCCTTTTGGACTGACTTCTGCCCCAGCCACTTTCTAGCGATTGATGGAAAGCGTGCTGCACGGGCTTCATTGGCAACTACTACTATTATACCTGAATGACATGATTGTTAATGCACCTAATTTTGAGACCAACCTCCAGTGGCTGGAGAAAGTATTCCAGCAGCTGCAGCGAGCTAAACTCAAGCTCAAACCAACAAAGTGAAAACTTCTACAGTCTAAAATGCGGTACTTGGGCCACATAGTAAGTAGCGAAAGGGTTGCCACAGACCCAGCAAAAGCAGAGGTGGTGGGGCAGTGGCCAGTGCCGTGTGGAGTCCGGGAACTGCAAAGGTTCTTGGGTACTGTTGGGTACTACCGGCAGAACATCCCTAAGTTTGCCAACATTGCAAAACCCCTCCACTGGCTGGTGGAGAGGGAAGAGCCCTTGAGATGGACAGGCGAGGAGCAGGCAGCATTTGACATACTGCGCCACAGCCCCACCACAGCACCAATGCAGGGGTATCTGAATCTGGAAAATACCTATATCTTTGACACGGATGTCGGCGGGTGTGGCGTAGAAGCTGTGCTGTTGCAGCAGTATCGCGACCAGAAACAAATGATGGCTTACTACAGCAAAACACTCACTCCCTGTAGCAAAATTACTGTGTGACACGCAGAAAGCTTTTGGCAGTGGTCAGAACGGTAAACCACTTCCACCCATACTTATACAGGTTAGAGTTTTGGCTTTGCTCGGACCATGCCTTCCTGCGATGGCTCTGTCTCAGGAAGGAGCCCTCTCACCAGGAGGCGCGATGGCTAGAGGTGCTAGCCGAGTTCAAGTATGAGCTGGAACACTGCGCATGATCAAAGCACGGTAACGCCGATGGCTTAAGCAGACAGACTTGCAAAGACTGTCAAAATTGTGCTTAGATAGAGTACCATGATGGAGGTCCAACTCGGCGTGCGCTAGATCAAGAGGACCAGGATGAGGCTAAGGTGATTGGGAGAAACCATGGTCTGTCAGGGATTGCCAGGCCCATGCGCGAGGCAGCCGGTTCACCGGTGCAAGTCCCTGTTTTCCCTGCAACATCCAAGGTCAACCCAGGACCGGTCGAGGCCATCCTGGGAACCCCTGCTATTGAGCGGGTGATGACCCGAGGCACTAATAGTCGTCACCAGGAGCCACGTAGGAACTGGGCAGAGGTTGCCAGGGCCGTGCGAGAGATGATCGGCTATTCGAGCCAGCACTCTGCCCCACGGGACACGGGCTAGCTTGAAGTCGGTCGAGACTACCTTGGAACCTGAGACATTGGCTCAGCTAGCTAACCAGTTGGCTCAGCTGCAGAGCAAGGGCAAGAGTGCTATAGCCCTAATGTACCGAGCACTTCGGGGTAACACCAAAGTGCTTTTAGAGCAGTTGGATTTGGGGAGCTAGGAGCTCAGGGTTCTGCATAGCAGAAGGGAATCTCTGAGAATCAGGCAGGATGGCGTGCTGAAAGCCAGTGTGGCCTTTCACGGTTAAATCCGGTGGTGTGCCGTGTGCCCCTAGCTATGAGGGAGCTAGTTATCCGGCAGACACATACCATGACCCACTTCGGAGTGGGGAGGCTGGTAAGTCGCCTCTAGCTTACATGGTACTGGCCCGTACTGACAGCCGCTGTTCGCAGGTTAGTACGAAAATGTGAGGTGTGCCAAGCCGCCAACCACGGAGAGACCAAGCCTGCAGGAAGCCGGCAGCAATTATACGCTGGCCGACTATAGCAGAAGGTCACCGTCGACCTGGTAGGTCCCCTCCCCACCACCGCGAGGGGCATTAAGTGGATCTTAGTGCTCTCGGATCACTTTACCCGGTGGGAGGATGCCATTGTCATTCCGGAACCCATGGCTCCAAGGGTTGCCAGTGCCCTCAATGAAAGATTGTTCCGCTACTTGGGGCTTCCAGAGCAAATCCCTACAGACCAAAGCTTTCAATTTGAGAGCAAATTGATGGAGGAGCTCTGCCAGCTCTGGAAGGTGAGCAAGACACGGAATAATTCTTACGATCTCCAGGCCAATAGGATGGTAGAGAGAAACAATCGAGGCCTTGGCGACTCTCTGAGGGCCATGTTGTTGAAACTAGACCAAAAGGAATTGAATGAGTTCTTGCCCCAGCTCGTGCGGGTGCATTGAGGCACCCCCCACACCGTGACAGGCGAGACGGCTAACTTCATGATGTTTGACAGGCAGTTGCGTCTGCCCAACTAGTTAGAATGTCACCACCACCCACGGAAGTGCAATCAGCCAGCGAGTATGTGCTGTGGAAGCAGCAGAGGCTGGAAGAAGCGCATGAGGCTCTCAGAGAGGCGCATATGGATACTAGGAAGGCAGACCAAGAATTGCCACCGCTCTTCGCACCTGGGGATTGGGTGTGTTTGGTAAACAGGCGGCAGCGAAGGGGGGCAAAATCTAAGCTACAAGCCAAGTTGATGGGCCTTTACCAAGTCATAACCACTTGGCCCAACCCCACCTATGTAGCGGAAAGACAGGGCCAAACCTCGACTCAACATGAATCCAGGTTGAAACCCTATCATGCCTGTCTAGAAAGCTCTGGCCGCGCACCGGCGACGCTTGAGCCTCGAAGGTGGCCAAATATAAAAGGAGCACGAAGGGCTCGGCCCTCATGAAAAAGCTGCCTGCAACCTTGCAAAAGATTAATGGAGTTCTTTTCCCAAATGAGTCTAGCTGATAAGCTCGACGAAAGAGGATTCTACAGGTGACTCTACAGACCCATGCCGGAAAAGAAAACTTGCAAGAGGGTTCGAACTTTGGACCTTCTGCAGCACCTCCCCAAAGCAAAATTAGAAAGGAAATAAACCCTTCCCTTCTGGAAATCCCTGGTGAGTTAGCTACAAACCTGGACTCTGGACATCTAGCAATGTTTCCCCAAGCCGTGGAAAACCCCATCACTGCTACAGAAGATCTAAATCATTGTTCATCCCGTACTAGAAAAAAACCGGAACGATACGGTGATTGGGTCAATCAGACAATGAGAGAAGACGACAACCTAGCCACAGACCAGATGACTCGGGAGCTTAGTCCAGACCATCAAACCACTCTATTAGGACAGCTTCCAGCTGGTCCCCATATTCAGGCCATGCCGCGATAACTTCAAGAAGAAAAGAGACAGTTCAAAAAAGCAGCCCGCAGTACCGGAAACAAGAATCACTTAATCAAGAAACTAGCCGCTTGAAGCATCATGTTAAGCAGCTTGAGACGAGGGCCCGGCTGGTTGCTCCCCCCATGTTGTTTTATTAGATAATGCCTCTAAATGAGGGAAGTGTGTGGTGGATGCCGGGCAATGACGTTACATTTATTATTTTATTGTATGTGTTGTCTTTTTTATTTTATTGTTGTTTTACTCGTTGTGTTGTCACTTGTTGTCACTCATGTTGTTGTCTTATTTTAATGTATGTCCTTTTTATTATATTGTTGTTTTACTCATTATGCTATCACTTATTGTCACCTAAATTGTTGTCATACCAACGCACTAGCGATCCTATTTATTCACCTTGTTAGCCGATATTCTTACCGTTTGCTGTTAGCCGGAACAGGTGATGTTATTATATATAAAGTAGTGGGCTCACTTAGTTGAGCAGAGAAAAAGACCGTACACTCCTTGGCTAGTGGATTTCCTTCTCTAATAAAAAACAGAACGAAACCCCACACAATTTATTTCTGCATGTAATAGTCTAGATCGTGCCAAGTAAAAGCTGGCAAATTCCTTTACACTATTTTCAAAGTTACTCTTTGGATTCTTGCTTCAATGTGTGATGCTACAGAAACTCAGAAATTGTACCAATTGCACATTACTAGTATTAAAATACAAAAATAACAGCAAAGTTTTAATTGGCACAAAAAGTGAAAAAACCTGGTTCTACTCAACTTCCCTCTGACTTGTCGCCCTTAGCCCTGATGAGTCAGGCTATGAGGCAAAACCGCTAGCAGATCATGTGGAGAACGTATCCAATAATGGCTACCCCAACGGGCATATTTTTATGCTTTTTTATTGTCATTAACAAGAGTGTAATTGGGACTGCTGTACTGGCAATGTCACATGATGTTCTCACGTTAATTGAAAGGCCAATAAAAAGCTCAATATGAAACTTATCGTAGCCTATTTATGACAAACACTTCGGGTTTTACCGAAGACCCTGTGTCAAAAATAGATGCTCACTACTTTACAGTTTTGTTTCGGTTTAATCTAATTGGCAAGTCGTAATCTTATCATGTGACCCAATACTTTGCAAATAATTTCTACAGTATTTTTCGATTATCACAAGTGACCAACAGACTCATCATGATTATCAGACAATGATATGTACTCCTTCAAGCTAAGGCTAAAAAATTGAACAAATTTTTACAGTAAGTTATAGGATATCACTGCTAAAAGTGACAGCATTACAAGGACGATAAAACAAATGCATAAGAACAATGAACATGGTTTTATTGAATGCGTGAAGTATATTTGTGAAAAAATTTCAACGAATAAGTTTGCATGAAAGTGTAAACAGAAACCATCTCTCACAACTACATAACATTCGAGCTATTTTAGAAAGAGAATCTAAACTACGGCGGTCTCATGTGGCTGCAATTAACTGTTCGTTTTTGAGCTTTAAAGAGCTTGTAATCACATTTGTACATACAGTCAAACATGGATAACTCGAACTTCAAGGGACCGAGCAAAAGTGTTCGAATTATCAGAGCGTTCAAGTTATCAGAGCACTGTCACAAGTCCATATATTTACTTATTTATTAGTAGATACATGTACATATACAAACTATAATATAAATCAAAAGCACAAATGGCTTGTTTCAAATTAAATGCTTCTAATGTAAAGTTTAAAACGTTTTTATGAAAAAGTATAGAGAATTTTCTATCACTTGAGATTAGTTTGTTGTTTGAGGTGATGTTATTGCCAGAACGTTTTTCAGATTGGCATTGGCAAAACTTGATCGTTGTTGAAATGCTCAAAAGAAAAGACATTTTTTTCTTTTGGGGTTTTACCCACGATCAATTTTGCCGTTTTTTCTTGAAGTTTATGCAAAGATTATCTTACTTTACCTGGGATTCGTTAAGAGCAACACTCCGAGGCAGTTCAATTAGAAGTTTTACGAGGTTTTACGTACATTCTATATCACTCAAGTTTTTTTAATAGATACTTATTGAATGTACACACGTATTCTGTGTTTAGGTCAAACGATGAATAGTTTTTTGTAGCTCAGACAACGTTAAAGTTTAATTACAACAATTTTTAAGACGTTTTAAACATTCAACATTCCGACGTTGATTCAACACAGAATCAACGTCGGAAAACTATTCATCACGGGCTAGCCGGGTCACGCACTCAAGGAATTTCGCCACGCACATACAAAACAAAAACAACATGTGATTTTTGTTTTGTATGTGCGTGGCGAAAATCCTTGCGCGCGTGACCCGGCTAGCCCGTGCTACTCATCGTATAGCAGTATAAATCAAATTTGACCAAACCTTTAGAAAAGTCGTTGACAAAAATATTTTGCCGATGGTGGTAATAACGACGCTTATGAATTACGAAAAGATGAAGTTTACCTCTCTGGCTTTGAATAAAGTGATTTTCTAAAGCGATAACAACCGTTTCGGTAGCCGTTGGGCAAAAAAACAGTTCGAATTAACAGTGTTGAGTTCGAGTTATCTATAGCAATTTATTATTACGTGGGAACGGACCAAAGGAAATGTTCGAATTAACCATGTGTTCGAGCTATCCGTGGACGAGTTATCCATGTTTGACTGTATTTGGCACCTACTACACAACAGCGTAAGACATGGTGAATCTTTTGATACCAAACACTTGTAATGTGAATTTTATTGCAAGTCAACATTTAAGGTAGTTCATTGCTAGAGAGTAAAGACAGTGCACCAGACTGCAGCCTACAGAGTAAATAGCTCCAATGATGGCCTGCTAATCACATGTAGTATTGAATAGCGTCAATCAGTTATCTTGCCTTGCAAGTAAATGTAAGCTTGGGTGGATGACTCCTATGTATTCAGATATCAAGTTCTTGAAAAACCCTTTATAATATTAATACTGCTGGCAGTCATGATAAGGAAATAAAAGAGAATCTTGCTAATTTTCAGTAAGATCCGAACAGTAGCTTAAAACTAAGATTATACTTTAGTTTAGGCTCCATTGGATGCAGTTTATAGAAATAGTATAATACTATTATTATGCTAGTATAATAATAGTATAATACAATTGTTGTATTGTATATCTTAGGTAGCATAGAAAGCCTGCATCAAGTAACTGCTAAAAAGAATTATAGTAGAGTGCAAATAATAAATGTGTGATTTTTTAGTTGCTGGGTAATTTTACCAGATAAAAGTTTTAAAATCAAAAATATCCTGCCAAGCACTAGCATTTATTTTTGAAACTTTTCTGGTAAATATTATTAAAAACTTTCATCAGAAAAATGTGATCAAAAAATATTGCTTCGCAATTTAAAGATTTGTCAAAAAGTGATTTTTAAATATTCTTACTTCCGATTTCTAAACAAGGTTAGAGCTTTACAGGTTTTATGAGTTTAAAAAAAGTGAGACTGGAAGACTTAAATAAATTAACAGGTTGAAAAGCAGTAATTTTAAGCCAAAAATTACTGGTTTTTTAAGTTTGCTAAAAAGGACAAAAGTTTGCCTCGAAGGTCAAATTGTAGTGTTTTTACATGATAAATTTACTTTTATTTGACCAATAAACAGTTCTGCAGTAGCTATAGACTTTGTGACTATTCTATGATCATTTTGCTTAATGGTAAAACCAGAAAAAATAATATCATCTTAACCCGATGTATTTCAATTATAATTTGAGAATAGAAACAATCCTGCATACTCCATGTTGTTAATCAATTACTAATGTATGTTAATGAAACTTGCAGGTTATTAATTTCTGTGACTTTGAGGGGACAGGCATCACTCATAGCGTTCTCTCTGACAACTTGCAAATGAGAAACTGTGAGATAAGTGCATGGGAAGTTATGAGAACACTTGATGATTTCGGTGAGTCATTGCTGTTTTAAGATTTAAGCAAACATTTGAAAAAATGTTGACTAACAAAAATGCATTCAATAGTAAACTATTAATTAACTCACTTTTTCCAACTTATTTAAATCCAACATCATTTTTTTATACTAGTTTTACCAAAACACCAACAAAGTTATATTATTAAATTACAACTACACTAATGTAATTTGTTAGTACTTTAGCATAATGAACAAGCTTAAAATGTTTTATGTTTTTGCTGTGCTTTTACAACCTTCAAAATTTGACAAAAACTGTAAAGACTTTTTTTAAACGAAAAGATAAAAAAACAAAAACAGAAGCTTAAAGTCTAATCTAAAAGATTGATCATACATGTGTTTACTAAAGATTAGTTTTAATTATGCTTTATTGCAAAGTTTTAGGTCTCACCTGCCATAAAAGATGGCTGCTTGCATTGCTCTGCTTGCAAAAATACTTTAGACGAAGACGACTTTTTCTATTTAAATTTTTTAAGAAAACTAAATGATGGAGGACTCCCAACAAAGCTTTAACTTTATCGTACAATAAAAGTAATACAGAAACGCTAATCACAGGTTTCATTTTATCAGAGGTATTTGACAGAATGCTACACATTAGCAACAATTATAATCAACTAATACAAGAAGAACAAGCTCTAGCAACTTTAGATACTCGGAGTATTTGTAAGAAGTTTTTATTATTTGATCAAAAACTTTTAAAAGATTAAATAAATGAAATATGATGAACCAAGCTGCTGTTTTAAAAATATTTTCTCCAAAGTATTGTTCAAAACTTAAAAAGCCCCAAACTCTGGAAGCTAACTAAAACTTTGGCATGTGACAAAATTATTTGAAAAACTAGTTTTTGGTTTAAAAATACTAATAGAAGTCAGACTATCTTTTGCTAACCTTGCAAATTGTTGCAAACCTTTAGTTAAATATTCATTACCAGTATTTAAACACAGCTTTAATACATAAGATATTTGAGTTGTAATAACTGTTGAAATTCAGTAAATCTCATTAAGTTATCACTGAAAGTTGCCTTTCCGTTCTCAAGAATTTTGAAATTGTATTATATACCTTTTTATTTTTAACTTTCTTTGCGTCAATAAAAAGTTCAAACTTATTTTTAGACAGTAACTTTGAAGTGCTTTTGAGAAATATTTTTATCAATGATATGTGAAATCTATTGAAAAAAACACGTAACTTTGCATGTAGGTATAAGATTTGATGTGTGACACTATTAGTTACACCTTAGATTCTCTGTTGCAGATATAGACTATGGTCAAAACAGAGCACCTGATTTCTTCCCAAATACTGAATTTAAGGTAGTTCAGCACAAGCCTTTAATAAACACGACCAAACCTTTTGAAGGATGCAACCAGGATGTTGTTTGTCTTTGTATGGATGTGTCTGGGAGCATGTTGGTAAGAAACGTATTTTTAATTTCTTTTACTAAAACTCAATAGCTAGCAAGAAAATAGATTGATATATGGATAGCTTTATTAGAAAAACTCAAATGGTACCAGCTACTCCTCAGATCAACTCGAAATTACATCTACCTATTTCTTAAATAATATTTTAGTTAAGGCTTGATTAGGAATTTTCTTTGAAAAATATGTAATTTGTAAACTAATTTAAAAATCTTGGTTAAATACAAATTAATGCATGAACTCAGGATTTCTTCAACCTATAGATAAGTTACAGTATAGCATATTAGATGTATACTGGTTGTAAAAAGGTGGTTAAGATAAATTAAGTTAAAAACCTGAAGTATCAAAAAGGAGCAATGATTTATTTTGAATTCACATTAACCAGGAAAAAATATGTAAAAAAGCAGTAGATCATTAAAGTATATTGATAAAAGAAAATTCATGATAAAAGTGTGAGTTTCTAATACACATTTTTTTTTCAAACACAGTAAAGTATCATAACTGTAAATGCTTACCATACTAAAATTAAACTACTTTTAAATGAAATTTGGTTTAGTACATCATAAAACATTCAAATTAGCTAATGAAATAGATTAAAATTTTTTATTTAACAGACAAAAATATATTAAACACATTCAGTTGGTTTCAAAGTTGACAAAGTAACAAACTTTAAAAAAACTTCTAGAGATAGCTAATACTGGTCAGGAAACCTGAGACACAAAATTAAGTTTTTTGCATCAAAAGATTCAGTTAAAATACACAGTTAGAATACACAGCCAATGTTACCACAGTGCAATTATTGCAAACTGAAGGATTTAATCAAGCTCAACTTAAGGTTATGTTTGATTGGACAATATATTTTTTAAACTGACTTTTTACAAACAATCTACTCACTTGTGATGTTAAACGCAGTTAACAGAATCGCCTGACTAAAAACAAAAAATACCTTGAACATTATGTTTTTGTTATGAATGACAGCCAATAGTTCTGGCTGATGCAAAACTTTTTGACAGATTGTTCTGACTTCACCTAGGATAAGCTACCTTTTAGAAACACAGCTTTTTTCATGTTTAATTTTGTGTTTGACATAAAGTAATGACTTGCAATTGAATTTAGTTTAAAATAGTAAACTAAGTGGATTTCTTCAATTTCATCAAAGCTACAAAAATACAAACAAATCTAGAATATGTATAGTTTTTATCTTTTTTCCATTGTAAACCTATATTATAAATTTATTTATTAGAGGGAAGAAAGGATCATAGTGATGTCAGAAGCGGTACAGCTGTATATTCTGAGCTTTTTACGGAATGGGTCTGCGGTTGGTATAGTATCTTTTGCTAGCTATGACAGCTTACATGCTGATATGACAGAGATCACCAGCAGATCAGTAAGAGAAAGACTTATGAGCAATGTACCCACACAAGCTGGTGGTGGAACTAACATCGCTGATGGGCTGAACCAATGCAAGAAAGTAAGTTGTTTAAAAACAGCTCTAAACAGTTTTCAAGTTTCAATTTACCGCTTTAAACTTTTTGCTGTTAGGTGTGTTTAGCAATGTTCTCATGCTAGCAAAGGTTGTACACACTTTTTAAATTTATACATATTTGAAACCTTTAAGCATGCTTAAATTTATTTTCTGTAACATTAGCTTTGAAAACATGACTGTTCAGTTTTACGATTCTTTCATAATAAAATATGTTTGCCGAACAAAAAAGCACAAGGCTACAAAAGCTAAACAAGCTTTTCATTTCAGTTTGTTGAAGCAATAAAAGTTTTTTGTTAAAACTTTTTAAACATTTAGAAATTTTTATTCTATTGTAAAGTGTGAATCAAAGTAAGAGATCTGTAACAAAATTATAATTTAATACTATCCTAACTGGAGCAAGATTTTTAGCAGTCATATCACTACTGCCTTTTAGTTTCTCACCATTTTTGTTTGCTGTTAGAGCAGTAATTTAGGGTTTTCTTTGCACAAAAATGAAATCAGATAGTTGCCATTGTCAGTTATGGTCTAGATTTCTAAAAAATAGTTGGCAACAGCAGTGCTGTTAAATATTTTAAGAAATAATAAATATAAATATTTATGTTGCTGATAAATATTTTATTGCTGAAATATTTATTGATAGAAAATCACTAAGATCACTAAAATCACTAAATCATTTCGCGAGCAGTCAACTCTGCGAATTATTAAATTCCGTGAATAATTAGTTCTATTTTTTATCACAAGGGAGAATAACTACTGCATCAAATTGAAAACTAGTCGCTAGGCTAGTTTTTAATATAACTACTAAACGTAGGTGAGTTCCAAAATATTTTTAAAATCGTTGCCTAGGCTTTGAGCTAACACCATTGCCAATGCATCACATTTATTTACAAAATTATTCAAGGTTGTCACAAGATAGGCAGAATGGCGTCATAGCGAAAATAGCCACTAGGCAGAAGTACTAAACGTAGCCGAGTTCCAAAACTTCTTTAAAATCATTGCCGGGGTTCCGAGTTTTATTGCCATTGCATCAAACTTTACAAAATTATTCAAGGTTTTTACAAGTAGTTCAGCATGGCTTCATCATCGCAAAACAGCTCTCCTAGTCTTTATGCATTGAAATCAACTCCATCAATCTCGAATACCGAAGTTGAGGACGATCATGATTCTGATCTGGACATTATGGTATGTATTTGATGTGCTGAGCAGATACGTTTTTCTATTATTAACTGCATTAGTTAATTCTTTTGTTTAAAAACTGATCGCTTTCATTAAATACTTCAGCTATTGTTTTTGTACTTCCTTGACACTTGTTAAGATTTTTTTCTTTTTTGTGTTTACTGCAGATTGAGAATAAAACAACCTACTCCGATTACGAAAACTAGAGAGAAGTAGTAATATTCATCAAGGCAGGAATATTGGCAGAGAAGCAACCAGTCAACCTAGACCCCTTCATTGACAACAACTCCTTGATATCGCTGCAGCAAACATGATTAAATTATATATTTTATTTCATGTATAGATATATTATAATTTATTACAAACTTGAGTGTACAAATAAAATTTTACAAACGATGAATGGAGTAAATATAAACAGTTTAGTCTATATTGCGGTTGTCTAGAGCAAAAAAATTAAACTGATACTTTTGATAAGTGAATACTAGCGTGTAATGGCGCTCTCTGACTAGTTATTTTGGTAATAGCAGCTCTACATCGCTGTTACTGTCTTGGGTAGATGTTAAAGACGATTCTCTTGCTACTACATGGCTTGTAAGGAAGTTATCATCAGAACTCTCCTCGTAGCTTACTATTGCAAAGTTCTGCCGGCTGGCCAAAGATTTGTGCTCGTAAAGGCGTTTTTGCTCTTTTTTTAAATCAGATATATTCTCCTCGTAAGTAGCTGCGGTCACTTCTATCTGAATTTCCAGACTTCCCTGAATGATTCGTGATCTTCTAAAAATGACATACACCACCCTTGCAATCATTGTTCTTCCGTGTATGATGAAAAATCTCTCTCTCACACTAAAACAAATAGTGAATTGGTAGGAATGGAAAACATGAATATTGCGTTTTACCAAAGAACCAAAGTAAGATTCAACTAATTTAGTAAATGTGAAAAACTCATTACTTACCACAATATGTTGGTTCATCAAAGGCCTCCAAATCTGTGAATATTCGTGAAAACTTCTGAACGCAACAAAGAATTTATAGCTTAGTACGATCCACCTGTAGTTGTAAGCTAAATAGAAAACGGAACGCGCAATGCGCGCAGCGGCGCATGCGTAATGTTAACTCTATTGCTAGACGTAATAGAGTTAACTTTTCCTAGAGAGTGGCAGTTTTCAGCCGCGAATAAATTCATCCGCGAATATGCATGAAAAGACTATTTTCGCGAAATATAACTCCGCGAATAAATTCATCCTGTACGGTAATAGAAAATTTTTTGTTGGATATTTTGTAATCATAATAAGAAGTTATTTTCTATTTCATAGATGTCAGAATAACTTAAAGGTTGACTTGCAACAAAATTCACATTACAGTTATTTGATGAAAAGATTCACCATGTCTTACTCTGTTGTGTTGTAGTTGAACAATATGTAGAAAGGTGATTACAAGCTCTTAAAATCTAAAAAACGAACAGAAAATTGCAGCCCCACGAGACTGCCGTAGTTTGGATTCCCTTTCCAAAACAGCTCAAATGTGATGTAGTTGTGAGCGAAGGTTTCTGTTTACACTTTCATGCAATCTCATTCGTCGGAATATTTTTACAAATATACTTCACGCATTCGATAAAACCATATCTATTGTTCCTGAGCATCAGTTTTATTGGCATCGTAATGCTGTCACTTTTAGCAGTGATATCTTATAACTTACTGTAAAAGTTCATTGAACATTTTAACCTTACCTCGAAGGAGTACATATCATTGTCTGATAATCATGACGAGCCTGTTGGTTACCTGTGATAATCGAAAAGTGCTGCAAAAATTATTTGCGAAATATTGGGTCACATGATCAGATTAAGTCACATGATCAACCTTTAAGTTTTGACAAAGTAAGTCATGTGAATTGCTCTCTATAATAAGCCTTTGAACTTTTAGCGTTTTCTAGATAAATAAAACATACAATTGTTCCCCTTAGAAAACTACGAATAATTGGTCTAGCCCTTTAGCGACCGCGAGGTTACGATGGAAAAACCACTAGCGTACCAGCTAATAACTGGTGCGATTTGAGCTTTCGACATGACCGCATAGAAACTGCAGTAACTTACATCAAAGTTGTGGCAGTTACATAAATTGACATGCATAAAAAAGCTGAGAAATTTTTCTACAAGCTGATCCTTTTTCTATGTAGCTAGCTTGTAAATATTTACCAACAAAAGTCTCAATTTTCTGAAGCGATAAATTTTTTATTTTTGTACGTCATCTTTAATTGTGTTTTTTTAATTGATAAAGGCAATTGACAGTGTTGTCTAAATAATTCTTGCATAGATTCATAACTTCACAACAATTTGCAAAAAAAACTGGACGCCAAAGAGCATTGAAAGTGTAGATATAAGCAGTAGATGAGCAGTAGAAATTAAAAGAACTTGAAATGCAACACGTGAATGTGATTTGATGCAATTGTAAATGTAATGGCTTCTGTATTTGTTCAAGATACTACAACAATATACTCAAGGGAACACAAGGAACACCAGAATTCTTCTCCATAGCGATGGACAAGGAAACATAGGTGATGCTATCCAAGAAATAATTGACGAAGGAATTATTCTTGACACAGTCTTGTTTGAGTAAGAAAAACTAATTTTTTCCCTTTTCCGATTTAACCTATTCTGTTAATTTTTATGGTTTTCTAAATCTAACTAGCTGTGTTATCTACATTGAAAACAAACTATTTCAACTATCCATGATGCAGAAGCCTGTAATTTTCAACCAATTCAATCATTGAAAATATTACTTTTTAAAATAATATTTTCAATGATCTTTACTATAATAATAAGAGCTGTGTCTAATCTTTGGTCTATCTAAAAAATTGATATCTCACAAGACACTTTGATGGACAAAAATTATTCCACCAATGATGCAAATTCAGCTATAATGATTTTCAGCCAAGTGAGCTACTATCAGCATAAGTTACCATCATGGAATAATTGTACACATCTTTATTACACATTATGATATTTCAAAGCGCACAAGATTGCTAATGTACTAGTTTTAATAATAGCAGTAGTAATACTGACAGTCTTGTGCATCTGGAAAGATAGTAATTTATAATAAATATGTGCACACTTATTATTTAAATTAGTAAGGTAGTGTGAATCTTACCAATTTAAATTGGTAAGGCGTGACGCATATGGTTGCACACTTGGCTGGGAAACAAAATATCTGGGTTTGAGTGCTGCGCGGTACAATTTCTTCCTAATGCTGTTAGCATGGCTTCGAACAGATGGGCAGACAGATGCACATATGGGAACGGGTTTTGTAATAGTAAATAGTAGGACTCATAACAAAGAGCTTGATTACGATACCTATAATCATCCTTACAGTCAAGGAGGCTATCTGGCAGACAAAGCTGTTGAGACAGGAGGCAATCAGTATCTGGCAAGCGATGATTTTGGTCAAATTAATTTGCTGAGATTTTATGAAGAGACTGCTTCTAGGTATTGCAAAAAAGAGGAGAGAGAAGCGGTGGTGAGTTCACCTTGTGTGTCTAAAAACCATTAATGAGTGCATTAATTTTTACTAGAATAACATACCTATTCATCCGTTAGTGTTTCCAAAGACATGTGATGAAAGTTAAGAAAAAATATTGCACCTCATGAGAAACAAAGCCAGGTATGTGGATTTTCCACCAAGTGCGCTGCAATCTGCCTCACTCAACCACCATTCCCCATCTAAGAATAATTGTATACATAGGTATTACACATGAACGTTTTCTACGATTACCAAAATTGCCGATCTACTAATATTAGTAACATGGAACGATTCAATGCACAATTTTTGACAAATGAAAAATTTCAACCAATAATTGATTTAACTTTTAAACATTCATTGATGTGGGTACTTGCTGTCTCAGCTGTGCTTATCAGATTTTTCTGTTGGTTGATATAATTTTCTGAATATGAAATGTTTCTAATTCTAATAGAAAACCAATTTAAATTGAATGACCAAAGCATTAAAATTATTACCAATGAATAATTTCTTGTTACCAGAAACTAAAAACATTAATGTTGAAGACACACCTGTAAAACTTGTTTCAATTCTAAAAAAAACTTTCTACCATGACTTTAATACAGCTATCATTTATTCAGTTTTTGTTTACATGTGTTTTCAGTCTGTGAACTAAAAGTTTTTGGTTGAGAACCTTTTGTATCTGTCATCCATAAGCACTAGAAAAAGCCTTTGAGGTTTTTACACACAAGTTAGTTCGAATTCTATAGAGTTTCATTAAAAATCAAAATGATGACACTTGCTTCAATGTCTATGATTTGGTGACCAAGTGATTAACTGTATGGCCTTATCAAAAGAATTAGCTTTCAAGTAAGTGCAGCAGCATGTCTTGTTAACTAACAAGCTAATGCAATTATTTCTAGCCAAACCAAAACTATCCACAGTAAAACATTTTTATCTATTATTATTTATCATTTTTTATTATTTTTAAAACCTCTTTATGTGTGCTCAAGCTTACTCATTTACTTCAGCTGGCAAAAAAACGATGTGCATCAATTTCTGCTTTAGAATGTTTGTCAAAATGATGACTTCCAATGAACCAACCATTTACATGCAGCTAACCTGGCTTAAGTTTCTAGTGATTAACATAATTTTATTCGGCGACTACAATCAGAACTTTGCATATGATCTGAGATATTTAAAAAAAACATTCACATGCATTTGTTGCCACATTGAGGATGTAACTGCCAGTTTAGTGAGGCTGGTTTTAACTTAGTTTAACAATTTTTTAAATGTATTTTAGTGATTAGACATGGCCATCTATATCATAAATTTAACAAACTATTTTTTCATACAAGTTTATTTAATTCCTACTTTTCAGGTTAAGAGTGAACAAGTAGTGATCAAATCTGGACAGTCCAATTACCATGGTATTGCTTACTTTGATGCAACAATCGGTATGAATACCAAACTGGTTTTTAAAGCAGATGTTGATGTACAAGTAAATGTTTCTGCATATCTAAGTGCAACTGTGACAGAAGACTCCAGAATAAAGGCTGTAACTATTACTATTGAAGATTTGGTGGTAAGTTAAAACATTGAGATTCATAAGCAAAACTGACTAAAAGTATAAAGAAATAAACAAAAGTAAAGTTGGGTATAGATAGCTAAGTGTGCAGAATAAAATTTCAGTAAATGATTAAACAGGATAAAACATAGTGGGTTGTAAAAGGCTTTTAATGAAACCAAAACCTATTTCTTAATTATTCCTCTTATTTCCTAGAAAAGTGTAAATACTGCTTTCAGCTAATATATTCCTAAAAAATTTAGTAATGATAAACTTAATATGAACCAAAAAAACAAAATAAAATTTCGGAATATGTCAAATTAATAATAACAATTCGATGCATAGAAGTGTGTGTATGTTGAAAAGGTTGCGGTTTCAGCAGAAGATATCCCTAAAAATTTTGAATACAACAATACTGGTAAATACTGGTACCAAAGTAAAAATGACATACTGAGCTGTCTTTTTTGAACTAAAGAGAGAGAGAGAGAGAAAGAGAGAATGTAGAGGCTATTCCTACTCGAGATAATACAATTTTCCGTGTGAACAGTTTTTACTGATTTAGCAATTGAACCTTGCAAAAAATTGGAAAATGAAGTTCAGGCAAAATGATAAAGCGTCATGTTTCATAGAGTTTTTAGAGTTTTAATTAATAACTCTTTGAAACTCTCTCGTGTTTCATATAATTAATGAAATTTACATTATTTCGTCTTTTAACATATAATTTGGAAAAAAGTTAAAGGTTTTGAATTGTAAGATTCTTTGTGGATTGATAGTTAGACAATTTGATTGCAAACCTGCGGCTGCAATAATCTCGAGTTCCAATCCAGCAGTATGCGAGAGTTTAATTCCAAGATTTTAATAGCTATTTCCGGACAGACAGAAATCTAAACAGATGAAGACAGATAGATGACAAACTTTGCAAAACATATATGAATATATATACATTTATGAATTAGTAAATAATTAGATAGTGTATATACTTATATTTTCCAGCTACTGTCAGTTTCTTGCTTGCGTAATCATCAGACTGTAGACTTCATATACACACATATATATAGCTATAAATCTATGTATATGTATATAAAACTGTTTCCTCACCCTGGATACCCCGTATGGGTGGTAAACTCTGCCCTAACTCGAGTCTCCTACCAGAGACCTAGGAGTTTGAGCACTCGCCTCAAGATCTTAGCTGTTCCCAATAGCGCACTTTTCTGCAACTCACCTGAATTGATTGTTGTTGGTGTTTGGGCAAGCCACATTTTATGCGCCGGTGTTATTGCGCCCAGTGCCTCAATGACTACTGGGATTACAGTTGTTCTTACATTCCAGCATCTTTCAATCTCTTCTCAAAGAAGGAGATATTTCTCTACCTTTTACTTTTCTTTGCTAGTTATATTGTAGTCATTGGGTACTGCTATATCTATTATAGTAGCCCTCTTGTTTTCCTTGTCTACCGCGACTATATCTGGTTGGTTTGCTAGGACATGCTTGTCAGTTCAAATGTAGAAGTCCCAGAGAATCTTAGCGCGGTCATTTTCATTGACCTTACCAGGAGCTTCCACCATTGTTGTGGTTTATTAAGGCCATACTCATCACATAGACTTCTATACACAACACCTGCGACATGATTATGCCGCTCAGTGTATGCGTTTTCTGCTAGCTGCTTGCATCCACTGATGCAAGTGGATGCAAGCAGCTTGCATCCACTTGCATCAGTGTTGGAATAGGTTTATGTTAATTATCTTTCTTTCAGGTTGTTGTTTTACTTTGGGGTCACAACAGGTCTGTTTCGTGCTAGTAAACTCTTCAGGTGACTTTTGTTAAATGGCTGGTGGGATTGCCTCTCCTGGTGTTGTCGGTGTGTTTGTAGCTACAAACACCACCAACAACACCAAGAGAGGCAATCTCACCAGCCATTTAACACAAGTAACCTGAAGAGTGTACCCGCACGAAACAGACCTGTCGTGACCCCAGAGTAAAACATCAATCTGGAAGAAAGATAAGTAACATTAACCTATTCCAACACTCTAGTTATATATATTTATATATATATACATATATATATATGCACATATATATATACACATATATATATAAATACACATATATATACACATATATATAAATATATATATACATATGTATATATACATATGTATATACATATGTATATATATACATATATATATATATATATATATATATATATATATATATATATATATATATATATATATATATATATGCATGTATAACTGACATGGCAGATATTTTTAACTTTTGTTGCTTAGATTTTCTAGCACATATAACATTTCAGGAATACAACCTTTCAGCAACAAGTGGTAATATTTCCTCTTTGTTTAGTTTCCCTGTAGAAGAAAAAAAAAATCATTTACTTAAGCTCTCAAATTACTTTCTATGTTTAGGATGAAAGCATAAACTATACCATCACTAAAAGAAATCCAAACCTAGATGCCTTAGTAACAGTTACTATAACATCTGCTCCAGTCCCGGGAGTCGAAGCCCTGCAAATCCTTCACAAGGTCAATTCAAGAACATTCGAATTTGGGCCATCTACACAAGTAAGGTTTGATAAGTAATAGACTAATATTCATATTCATAGTAATACATGAACCTATAAGATATATAAAAACTAAAATAACGTTATAAAAATTGGCTGTAAAAGAAACCTTTACATAAGTTGGGTGTTACAGAAAAATTTATAAGGGTTGGTAGTCCACGAAAATTTTTCTAGTTGTTGGTTTTCAAAAAGGACTTTAACCCTGTGGTGCCTGGTGTCCCATATTTGGCACACCAACTTTGAACCAAAACTAAGCCCATCAGCAATGTGAAATGGTCCTTTTTTCCTTGTTGCATGGATGGGTGGGTCTTCTTTGTTATGGCACTACATTTTATAATGATTGGTTACCATACTAAGGCTCCTTTCTTAGTTCTTGAAGTCGGCCATTTTCTCGAAAGATTTGTACCTGTGAACACCCTGATATTCTTCTCTCCCATTCACCAGTTTCAAGGTATGTATTAGAACAATTGTGGTTTATTACATTAGCATATGCTTTACTTTTTCAGTCTATCATAAATTTGTCTCAGAAATAATATATTTAATATGTTTAACAATTAGAGAAATGTAGATGTGTCAAAAATGGCACATTGGGAATTACAAGTCACTCAATATTCCAATGTGAGGCGGCTTAGTGAATTACTAAAACAGCCATTCGTTACTAGAGTATTACTGACAACTGAAAAACAGATATCATAAATCTTGAAAGGCTGTTGTGCAACCATTTACAAGACAGTGTAATATTAATTTCCTTTTTTATCTAATATTTAGATTCTAATGACAGACAAAGAAAAGTAACTCACTGTTCAGAATGTGCAGGAAATAATTGATGGGGATGAAAGTGACTTTGGAGAGTTTGAAGAAAGTGATGATCAAGATTTTTTACCCGCACGAGATCAACCAAACGTATCTGTAAGTTTCCGTTTGAAATGATGCTAATGAGATGTGCATACATGTATTACAAACCCACATGTAGGTTGCATGTACACATAAAATGGCTTTCAATTGTACTGCAGATCAAAAGTTCGTTTCAATTATAATGCAGATCAAAATTGTAGTGAAAAAATTTTTTTATATTTGCTAATGCAAACAATGCTGCCATCAATAAATTGTAGGATGACAACTCGAGTGGCGAGGAAGAAAGCAATCTCTTATTGAATGAATTGGCAGTACCTGAAGCACGCAAACAAGACAAAAGCGTTCAACAAAGCCGACCTGTTAACAGGTTGAGGAAAAAATATTTTGTTGCGCCTGATGTAGAGTATGCAGGTCTACACACAGCACCACCTCTAGATATTGTCACTCCCCTACTTTATTTTCAAAAATTCATTGGTATTAGCATGATAGCAACCATTGCTGAACAAACAAACTTGTGCAGTGTGCCGATGGCAAGAGCACTGTACAGTGCCAGAAGTGCAATGTCCTGCTCTGTCTAAACAAAGACAGAAACTGCTTCCGGGCATATCATCTTTAGTTGGTGTTTAATTATATTTTTCTTACATGTGTGTGTGTTACTTATTATTGTCATTAGATTATTACTTTGTAATGTACATGTATGTTTTTGTTCACAGTAGAGCTGGTTTTTTATTATTTGTTTACTATGTATTCGTCTATTGAAAACTATTATTATTATTATTGTAAATGCTATTATTATATTAATGTATTATTATAATTTTAATTTTCTTCGGTAAGTATTTGCATTGAAAGTGTTCATAACATGATCTCTGTGTTTATTTGGCATATCTGATTAGTTGTATTTATTACCCAATGTTCCAAATTTGGCACATTAAAAAAAATGCACAAAAAACAACTCTGTTCTTATAATGACATGTGGTATGGTTAAAGGGTGTCTAAATAGTCTGAAAGGCAGGAAAAAAAAATTTTTTATAGCATTATTTCTAGGTCTGGGTACCACAGGGTTAAAAAAGTTGGCTGTAAGGGAGCAGTTGAACACCATGTTGGTTTGTAAAACAAAGCGTTTGCTGGCTGTGCATAAGAGGCTAAAAGCAAGCCCAATGCAAATGTTTTTTGGAATAAAAAGTTACAACTTTTTATTTAGAGTAAATTCAAATTAAAGACTTTCTCACAAACTTTCAGAGACCACACTCCATGATGATTTGAGCTATTCAGATTAGATTGTAATTAAAATTCTAAACAAGTAAATTAAATTTTTTAAGGGATTGGAAAGCGTCAGCTGGTCTTGTTAAGTCAACCTAGGTAAAAAGAGATGAAGGTATAAATATATTGAGGTATACAATGTAGAGGGCATGATGTTATGGATATATAAAAGTATATATATTAAATGATTGCATTATCTAAGTTTTTTAAAGTCGCAATGTTACTTGATTATATTTTTACATGGATACATGGTAATATCGTTAAAATGGTAAAAGGTCAAGTAGTTGGATAGTTTAACGGTCAAAAGGTGATAAGGCTATTAGTTTTAAAAATTGAATGACTGAAAGTTTTTATGTGTGCAGCTGTAATGGCCAAATTGTATACAATATGGCTAGAGACCGATTTTACTACGCCACAGCATTAAAGGGTAATTGCGTAAAGCATCCGTCGTAAAAGATATATTGGTTTTCTAAAACGATTTAAATTTTAAATTTAAATTTTTTTTAAACTAATGACTGTTACTTGCAGCAATATACGTAAATCATGAATAAACTGCTTACTTTAATTCAGCATCTTCTAATTTTAGCTCATATCTTACATTGGGGTGTTTCAAGGATTTTCTCCGGTTTCTAATCTTCAAGTCGGTGTAATTCTGGAAGACCCGACCGGCACGCTGACTGATATACCACATAGTGATGATGGAACAGGTAATTATTACTAACCCAAATATCATTCCTTACTTAACATATCCATACTGAATTTCTTCAAAAGTCTTAGAATGACAATAATGCCCAGGCTCACAGTGAGGACAAACTAACTTACATGTACTCAGCAACGCTTGAGTTAGTTTTGCGTTAAACCTATTTTCATTATATGTTCTTCTCTTTTATTCACTAAATAGAACAATAGCGAACTGTTTATTTTTTATTTAACATTTTGCTTTATATGGCATATGTATCTCCTGAAATACATACTTGGTCTGAATACAGCACTTTCCTGTAAATTTGAGCTTGTTTGTAGATTTATGAGAGCGGTACATGCAACCAATGAAGTTACATAAGATACAAATTGATTAATGTAAAAGATCTAATAATTTTGTAATATGTTCAAGTATGCTCTACAAAAATGAACAAAAATCCAAAATCTTTGATATGCAAAACAGTTTTTATTAAATTTGGGTCAATACTTAGCATAAAGGTGTTTTTTACAGTTAAATTTTATTTTCAATCAAGGAATATCAGCATTACCTAGATCACCAGTGAATTAGTGAATTTATAGCACAAGTAACAAAGGTCATGAATCTACAGAAACAGACTTTTAATAATCATTTTTAAATGATCAAACTAATTAAACCATTACAAAAAGTAACAGATTAAACCCACATCACCTGCTAGCTTTTACAGATGAGCCATTTTCAACAGATATTTGGTCATTCTAAATTGCAACAGCTTTCGTTCAAATTTTTTCTCTAGTAAACTTCTTAAAGTTTAATGTGGGTCTCACATAAATTATTCTTTACAGTGTTTGATGTTTCATAATTGAATTACATTAAACAGATTATCAATGATTTTGTTAAGGTTAACTTTGGTAGGACATAATGTAATAAATCTCAAAAATGTCATTTCCATTAAAAAAAGAATTTTTTTTGCCTAAAGGTATTTTGAAACTTTTACTGTAAGGCCAGTAGTTGAGCCTTATTTTAAGCAATTTCGGATAGTTATACATCATAATAATTTTACACATAGCAATAAGTATCTCTACTATTTTGGAAAATATCCCTACTGAAGACATGTGGCATCCCTACACCACACCCACTCTAACACAGAGACGCTCTTAAATACAGACGATCAAAATATCACAATAGCAACTGGTTAAATTAATTAAAATTTCCTGAAAAAACATAAAAAATTACTAAAACTTTAAAAATTAGAGCAAAACTATTTTTTCTGCTGATCAAAATTAGAAAATTTAAGTTATATGTTAAATGACTGCAAGTACTATTAGTTTGAGGTTTCATTTCAGTTTGGACAACTTTTTGAAACTGGAACCGTTTTGAGCATTTCCAGTTGGCTTTTTCAAAACGAAAAAAACATTTAAAGGAAATGGGCTGTTAATTTTTACAGATTACTTTATGCACAGCTTTTAGTGATTCTAAACAATTCTGTAATAAAACATTCAAAGCGATACTTTTGTTTTAGGGATGGACGCTGTTCCAAATGATGGATTTTATACCGGAGCTTTAGGAAGTCACAACATTATTGGACAGTCCGATTATAGCTACTATGGACTAGATGTAAGTGTTTGTTATCGTATTCTTGTTGCATAAACATGAAAACCATAAATAATAGACAAAAATAAAATATTTTTTGTGCAAAAAGAGTTGTTATACTTCTTACAAACCTCATTTCTAGAGTTGAACTTCTTTTAGTTTTGAAAATTTTCTTTTACTAGAAAACAGCGTAAGAAATATTTTGATACAATTTACATAAAGTTTTTTTGTTAAACTATCTTTTAGTCAAATGAAATTCTGAAATTAGCTCTGCAAAAATCTCAAAGCTGCCCAAATATGTGGTAAGATATATAAGATCATTTGACTATTTGAAAAAGAGGGGCATAACTTTCCTAGCTAACCATCTACAATTGTATTTTGCTTCCCATGCAATTGGACAGTTTTTAAAGTAATTTCTTTATACCAGAATTACGTTTTCAGTTTAGTCTAAACAAAAGAGTTCAATGGTTGTACAAGTTTAGTTACCTACTAGCATTCTCTGCCAGATATTAGTTGTTTCCTATAATTATGTGGGTAACAATTCTACGCCCCAAAACCAGCTAGTCCACATTATCAAGTTGCCCAAACTAATGATTCAGCACTGAAGAAGAATACCCAACAATCTTTTTGATTCAGTGGTAGTACTAAAGAAAGCTTCAAGCATTTGCATGAGACTTGGCTTTCAGTCTAATTTCAATTACCTGAATCGGTCTAATAGAAAACAGAAACAACTTTCCTTGCAACCAATTAATTTTTATGCTAGGAAATGACTAAATATTTGTCCAAATGAAAAACTGACCATAGTGCTTGCAAGATGTGACAACTTTTGCCAAAAGTAGGTATAAAGAAAATGCCAAATTAAATAGTATAAATCTATATATACAATGATTTTAAAACAGCAAATAAACAAATGCTTAAAGTAATTTTCAGCAGCCTCAAAAATGAGACACACAAAAGAGATTGACCAAAAAATAAGTCTAATGGGGTTCTACCATTATCTTTTTAAACATAAATGCTTCGCTGGTCGAGTCGATCTTTTATGTTTGCAAAATTAATATGTTGACAGTTTTAAAAGCTTGCTTTTTAATATGGTCTGATGAAAACTGTTCCAATACTGTAAATTAATCATCGGAAGTTAAGTGCTACTAATTTCTGACAGTTTTATCTACCCAGAAGCATCAGATGATGTTGCAGAGGAGCACTGGCTTATTTTCTGTTCCTTTTACTATTGTTAGTAACAACTATGAGCAAGCTCTGAGTCCAATGTGTTACTACTACGACTAGTTTTAGCATTAATGTTGTCATCGCAGTTGCGACTATTTAAAGTGGAAAGATGATAAATGCTGTCACTATTGCTAGCTGTTAGAATTTTCTTATTACAACTACATGTATCTACTGGTTGGAAAGCCTCTGTAGCTGCAACACAGCTGGAGTGATTTGTTATTTTGTGATCTACTGTCTATAATCTTTTTATATTGTATTATATGTGATCCCATTACAATATTACTAATCTACTAAGATAGAATTTAATTCATAGCTTTAATATGTTTTGGAACATGGATAGCATGTAACATAATTAGGATAGTTGGCATTATTTGTTAAAAAAAATAAATATATAAAAGTTCCTTTTTGATTCGTGAAAAATTTCTTTGCTTTTCCTTTTTAATAAATTTTTTTCTATGTGTAGATTTTATTAGTACAACTTTTCTAATGTAATCATAATGTATAAAAAAAACCACTTTTGGCAGACTATCCGTGTAACATGCCAGTTTTTAATTAGTTGATTAACGCAAGACATACTAACTTACATAAAAACTGGCATATTATTTTATTTCAAAGTTCACCAATTTATGATTTTGTAGCTATGAAATATAGAAACATAAAAAGCATACGCAACTATATAAAATATAGCTTTAAAAAATCATAATATATCTTTGAAAAAAGTAGGTTTTTAGAAAGTTTAAACTTTCATACAATGTACCTTTAAACAGTAAGTATGGTAAAATTGAAAAAATAATACTTTACTATTTTTCATCACCAAAAGTTAGATGTTGCAAAAATTTTACAAAAATTGATATCGTTTTTTTGCTATAAGAAGTTCTTTCTCCCACAAAATTCTGTTTTATGTATTTGATAGAGCATGATCTATTTTTCCACTAAAAAGTGTAGTCCACTATCTGGAAAAGTAATATCATCAAATCTTTGCGCAAAATTAATGCTTAAAAATGACAAGAAAAATATTGAATGTAAAATATTCTTTTTTGGTAAGTTAAAACAATAGGTTGACGAAAGTTGTTAATATAATCTGTTCTTTTTAAATACGTGGTCAAAACAAGTTGTTAGTTTTTAAAATACACAAAATAAAAAAACTATCATAAATATTTTGCAAAAAAATTGACAGCATTAGGAGGTTTTTCAGCTTTTTATAGCTGTTACCTTTATTCAAATATTTTTCTTTCATAAATTGAAATTTAAAACCAAATTTTTACTGAAAGTTTGCATTGCAAAATTCTGGCAAAGATGTATAAAAACATTTTTTATGATACTGGAAACTGTTCGTTTAGCAGGGAGCCTTTTTATAAATTTCTTTCACCTTCTACCCAGTTGTGATCAGATTTGTTGATCAAACAAAATTTTAAAAATGTACACACCTAGGCTAAATCATTTTGAAATTGCAATAATAAGTAAAAATTAATTTTGACAGATTGGCATATCTGGAGAAGGAGTTCTTCCTGAACAAGAATATGTGGGAAGAATTCAAAAGCGATGCACTCAGTGTAACAAGCTTGGCACTGTGTCCAGATCTCTCACAGGTAAAAGGTTCTGAAGAATCTAAAGTTTGTTAAATAGTTCTTTTATAGTTGGTAGCACATAATGAGCTATTATGTTGGGCTAGCAATAATAACCAAAAAACGTTTAAACTTTAAGCTAGAAATTAAAAATATTTTTTTACTACTATAGAAGTTTAGCAACATGAGTTTATGTGTTAGTCTAAGCCTACATTTTACTGTGTGTGTTTGTTTGGCAAAATTATTGTTACAATTGAGCTACTGTAGCTTTATATTCTTAAAAAAACTACAATTTTGAAAAATACATCAAAAAAAAATTTAAAATGTTTTTATTCTAAAGCATTACGTTTGGGCTATGACAACACATTGTCAAAGTCTCATAGCATTATTACTAAAAATCAGGGCATAATCATTTCACTATGTTCATGTATTACTAATATTTTATCTATGATTTTAGAAGTTTGAACAAATATAGCTTTTGATTTATGGCATTTATCAAAGGTAAACTGGTGACATCTAATGAGCCTAAAAACCTCTCTTAAAATCAGAACAATTTTAAATACTGGTAGCCAATCATAAAAAACTGTTGAAATTAGTTTATGGAAATAAAGTAAAAGTTTAATTTGCTATCTGTTATGTTTCATCAAAAATTTTATAAATAATTATTTTAATTAATTTTTACAAGTTTGTTAAATCTATTACACACAGTGCAACACTTTTCGCATCAGAATTTTTTTTCATTTACAGTAGCTTTGTGAGATTATAGCAACATGGTTTGAATCTGGAATTTTTTTTCAAACAGTTTCTTCTTTTACGCAAATAATTTAAAAAAATTTGCTTTTGGCAAAATTATCATTACATTATTAATAATCTATTAGTTTATTAGTTACATTAAACTCAAACAAAACTATGAATAGGTAAAAGAAAAAACGTGCATGAAATTTGCATTAATCAAAACAGATGGCTCAAACAAATGACCAACAAATGCTTAAAGACCTGAACTGTTTTTACAAAGGAAAATAAACACATTACTAATATTTTATTTACTAGTAAAAATATGACATATTGATTTATAGGCCTACTAGGATTTGTTACTTGCAAAATATTTTTTGTAGACATGTAGAAATTACTAGAGGCTTGCAACGCATTACTTGTAAGACATGTGTTAAAATATTTACTATCATGGAATTTTACAGCTATGTTGTATATATTATGTAGATTTTGAAACATTAATACTTTTGGTGAATATTTTTCCTGCACAATATAAAATATTTTGAAATATAATAAATAGAAAGAAGAATATAAATAAAAGCCAAAACATGTTAAACACCTACTTTAATGGAATAAGATGGGATCATGATTGGGCTAACTAAAAATAAACTGTATTGTAAGTAACAAGTAACTGGTGACTAAGTAATAACTTTTACGCAGCAGTATGTCGTATTGCGCATTGTAAACTAGAGATGTAAAAGGTATAGAGGTTTCATTAAACATTGACAAAATTTAAATGTATAAAGGGTAACTAACCAACATCAAACTAATTGTTATTCTATTTGATAATAAAATACCCAATTTTTCAGGAGGAGTCTTAGTGATAAACAACTGGTATCCTGTCCCTGACACCACACCACCAGAAAAGATTAAAGACTTGACTATTGTTGATACATCTGAGCAAACTCAAATATTTTATCTAGTCTGGACGGCACCTGGAGATGACCTTAACATCGGCAAAGGTTGAAATATTAGTCTTTTTTAGGCGCTTTGACAGCTTTAGATGATTTCTTAAAAAATTTATTTGTTACTCATTCTAAATATCAATCAACTAGTGTTATATTAGTAATAATTATAATAAACATTATTAATTTGATTGATTAAACTAAAAGTATTGCATCTAGTGTACATAATTCCTTACAAAGTGGCAGCTTTCTTACCAGGCTGACATAGGATTTTTCTTGATTATTTGCACTCCTTTGTAAGGCCTATGTAAGTGGCTAAGTGACTTATCCAGCTACATGTGAAAATAACTTTCCATAAATATCAGTAGCAGTAAAAACACAGCGTTCTAACTTTTAAAATAGTTCAGACACAAAAAGGTGATATCAATTTTGAACACTTTTTTGTGAAGATAATTTTTAATGCTTTCTAAATTGTTAAGGTTGTTTATATTCAGTATCTGGATATGAGTTTGGAGTAGGAGCAAACGTCACAACAGATAGACTCATAACCCTTGATCCTCGAGCAATCCTGAACAATGTCTCAACTTATCTCGTAGAAGCTGGAACTCTGCTTCAGATGCAGGTCAATGCTAGTAAGTTGCCTCAGAATAATAAAAGTTATGATTAAATGTTTCAAAATATTAAATTGTTTTTGAATTATCAATTTTTCTATTATAGCTCTTTTGAATCTTATGATGGTTGATTATAAAAACATTAGGCAAAAATAAAAATAGCTAAATAAAAACTTGGTATTAGGCAATTAATTTAGTGTTGAAAAATCGTTTGCCATTACATCAAAACTTTCATAGTTTAAGAAAGACTAATTTAGGGTAGCAAGGAAGCTAATGAAGCATATTACACAGCTTGAATATCTCTAATCAAGGTTCATAGTTATGTGAACTAAAAGCATATTAATTACAGTCTGTGAATAGGATTAAACTAATATGTTAACCCAAACTGATCAACTCTCACTCTTGTCTAAGCACCAGTTTTAAAGCTCAAAAAGCTTTAGGCAAACTAATTTCCTTTTCACTATTGAATTATAAATGTTCAGGAAAGTTTCTAAGCCCGGGTTTGATCATGAAATAAATTAAGTGACCATGAAGTTCCAGTTACTGAACTATTATGCAGGTGTACTAACTCCACCAATGTTTGGACTGCCTGAGTCAGCTGACCTCAGAACCTACTACTTCAGAATCAGGACCTATGACTCTAGCAACAACTATGCTGCATGGTCAAATCCAGCATCCGCATCCTTTGTTGACCCAGAATTCATAGCATCTCTTTTTGTAAGTCATCTTCTATTTTAGACATTATCTAGAAAGTAAAGTTAGTTGTGACTGACCAAGTTTCTGACTCACTGGTAAATTTTAGATAGAACTTAGTTAATTTGTCTAATACTCAAAGCTTAAATTACTACATTATTTATGTAGAGGTGAAATAAATAAATGATTTTTAATTATATTCCAATATGAACTCATCAAATTGTAAAAGATTTTAAGCTAACCCTTTACTTTTTCTTGCTAAGAAAACACCAAAATTTGGTAATCGCTAAAGAATAATTATTCTTTAAATGAAACATGTAATAATTAATATTGCATAGTTAATTGCATAAACAATTTGCACCTGTTTTTCAATTGCCTCAATTTTGTTTTTTGTCTGGTGCAAGCTTAGCGAGTCTTTATATGTATTCACTAGGTCCTTCATTTTGTCCAGCCCAGATCCTCTTTGTTGTTCTGTGTTGGCCAGTTTTTGGTTGACCTAGTCTTGTACACAGCAAGCTCTATCTTCTGCAAAACAGTATCTTAAACAATACAGAAAGTGTTTTGGTAATTAAAGTATGATGTACATAAAGCAATTTTATGAGCAGTGGACAGTGATAAGTTAGTTTCACAGTTAAATAGTTGAATGCAGAAAGCAAAGCAGTTTTGTTGACAAAGACTTACAAGTTCTATTAGAGGTTTATTTTCTATTCAAAATTATTTATTAAAACCGCTTTACTGACAAAAGATGTCTCAAACATTAAATAATTTTAGTATTTTAAAAATATTATTGCATTAATTAGTATGTTTTATTAAAAATTAGTTTTCGTCAGCTTTGAAATGATTGAAACCCGTAAAGAAATAATGATAACAAATTAACCACCACAAATTATCAACATAAACTAAATTCAAACACCAAATCCTTTGTTCCTTAGTCCTCTAAAACGTGGAAAAACTTTGAATTCTAGTAACATACTACTTTTGTTCACTAAAGTTAATAAAATCAAATATATTATATACTATGCATTACCTCAAAAAAATAAATGTATCTAAAGTGATTGAGAACAGTTCATTTTTAAATTGTCTCATACAACTTAGCCACTCAGTAAAATTATGTTTCAAGAAATGCCACACTATAACCAACAAATAGGAGAACTTCATACAAAGCATCAACTTGGTAGTGTAGAAATGTCTCAGTTAACTTTTTTTTATTGTGTGTTGTCATTTTTTCACTATTCTTTCAGGCATCAAGCACTAGTAGCCAGGCACCTACAACTGACAGCACAAACGAAGTAAGCAAATGCATTTTATAATCAAATTCATAAGTTGATTCTTTTCCAAAGCAAAACAAAACTTATGGTAAAGATTACTGCTACCAAAAAGCTAAAATCTAACTATTTGTAAAAATAGAATTTTTCTAAATTTTTACCAATTTTCCTTTTAAATAATTATCGTTGACCATCAACAAGAGAAAAACAGTAGTAGCTTTATTTAGCCTTTTCAAGCAACTCAATTCATCAAAAATCATTTATAACTGCTTCTTTTTTATTTCTTCTGAATAAAACTATAATTCTATTAAGCAAGTGTTACTTTTAGAATTTACTCTGATTTTTTTACTATAATTTCCCCTATATAGTTCAAAGTGAGTTTTGCGCAGCTCACTAGTTTAAACTTGTAACATGATTGCCCTATACTGCCTGTTTGCAGGAAACCACTAATCAGGCAGAAGTGTTGACAATTGTTGGAATTTCCCTTGTTCTTGCAGGATCTTTGATAATTGGTGGAGCAGTGGCAGCTATTGTTGTCTACACAAGGTCTGTAATTCTGTCTAAATTAAAGTCTGTTTGTAAACATTGAAATGAATTTTGAAATATAGTTGGCAGGCCGATTGTTTGCCAGTCTGATGTTCAAAACCCTTTTCTGCTTTTGTTACAGGATAATTGAAAGTGTTACAGAATGAATTGAATAATTTTTTGCATTAAAAAATTATATCAGAACAAATTAGGCTATTTACATTTTTCCACTTGAACAACAATTTAAATTTTTTACCTTATGCTCAAAACCTTGTTTTCCTTTCAAACTCAAATGAGGTTGGAAAAGGTTTTCTAGTTTGTTGGGACAGGAAAATGTTTAAACAATGATTAGTTCAACTGACTATGATCAGTGTCATTGCTGTCACATGATGTAATGCATGTTCTATTCTTAAGTTCAACCTTTTTAGCCTTTTCAAAATATTTCAAGTAATTGCAACTCATGTTACAAAATTTTTACAGTAAACCAATTTTTATTCAGTCTGGTATAACAAAAAAGGAAAATAAAAACTAATGGTCATGCTCTGCTAATATTAACAATTTAACTTGAAAATTTTCTACTTGTGATGTCAAATCACTAACCAAGCAGGATACTTCTACACAAAAGCTAATGAATGTTCACCTGCCACATATAACATCATCTGATCAAGAATGCTTTTTACTTACTGTCTAAAAAATAACTTCAGTTCATTCATTCATGTTTTAGAGCAGTAGCTAAAACACCAAAAAGATGAAACTACTTGCATGTTTGTAACATACAGTTCAGCCATAAAAAGAATGTTCAGGATCATTTATTAACACTTGATTTTTTTTCAGAAATTTTATTCATCCTCCGGTTTAACAATTATGTAAATTATTGCTAATGCAACCTGTTGGGCACTAAACAATTTGGAGATTATGGTAGCAACATATGTGTTCAAATTCGAATTTTTCAATATATATTTTGTAAAGCACTCTATTTTTTGTAAAAACCTATCTTTTATGTTTTTATTCAAAAACATTTTTTAAAAACTGTGCTTGTTATATTGAGCTAAATGCATGTTCTGATTTTTTCTAAATTTTTATAGTAATGCTGTTAATACCTTTTGACCGTTGATCTTGAATATGAACTAAAACAAATTAACAAGAGTGTATCTGTTCATGAAAACTTATTTAAAAGCAATAAACCGGTTCTAAACAAAAGTTTGCCAATAATAAATGAGTCACCTGAAAATAGTTGCAGAATATAATGACATTAAAAACATAGAGAACTATATTGCTTGTAGGTTGTCTTTACAATGGTATTATGCAATTTTGATGAATATTTTTACATTCTGTAGGAACCCACGAAGAGGAAATACCGAACTACCATTAACTGTCTCTAGCGGGCAATCCACGTGAACTGCATAAAGGCATAATTAGAGCTGTAGATAACAGTAGAGGATGACCGACTTTTTTAGATTATATGTGACATTTCTTTTAAAGAAAAATGACATTTTGGTAGTTTTAAACAGCACCAAGTTTAATACCCAAATTTCTTTCTCTAAAAACATATAGTGTGTACCATAAATATTTTAATCAATAAAATCTTTAACATATTATTTGGTGTGAAAACTTCTGTTCTGTTTTTGGAGTTTAGAGTTCTGGTATGCTAATAAAATATAAATGGTTAGTTGTGTGTCTTGTTGCTCTGTTTCTGTGGTATTATTGTACAAGCAATTTATAATGGAAGTAGTTTAGAGCTTTCTAGTAAAAACTACAACACAACAGTAAAGGGTTTTGATTTGCAAATCAGCATATACTATATTACCTAAAATAAATTCTAGTGAATTACTGACATAAGCTACTCTTTCTTTAGTAGAGAAACATAAGAAAGTTATTTTGCAAACTATTTTAAAATATACATAATTATTTAAAAATAAAGAAAGATGATGTGAAGTATTTAAAATTATAGCAACTGTCAAAGTCGTATGATATGAACTCACATAGGAGAATGTGAAGTTAATCAGAGATAACCTTGAAGCATTTGCAGAACACTTCAACAAAAGAGCTCTGACTGTCAGAGTTCTCACTGAACTTCTTTCGCACAACAATAAAATTAGTTATGAGAAAGCTAACTCTCCCTTAATCGCTGTCAAACCGAGGAACACGGGAATATTGGTGAAAAGAGTATTCAAAGTATTTATGTAAACATGAAGTACAATATACATACAGTGATTTTACAACAAACTGTTGTTCACAATAATAATAATTCATTATTGTGCTACACATTCTAACAAGTGTCACTATTGTATAGTGTGTAGGAATTCTAGTATATATGGAGAAAACTCTAAAATCTAACTAATTGAACAAGCTTTGTCTGTTCGAAAGGCTTTTACCTATTAGTCGCCAGTTAACCTGGTGATACCGTAAATAATTATAACAAAATTATCCGCACAAGCGCACAAGAAACAAATTTTCTTTTGTATTTACCTCAGGGATGTCAGCAAAATTTATGTTGCTTGCATCATCATTGTACAAAAAGCAAGCTACATGTACATCTGGGTTATGAGTTATTTTTACTAAGAAACTTAATAGGAATAAAGAATATTTGTTAGTTTTATTAAAAAGTTTCTTTTGATCCAAAAATCATAATATAAAAGACACTAAACCAATTAGTACTAAGAGATGCTAATATACAATAGAACTATCTAGTAAACAGAGTACAGCGATACAGCAAACTAAAGCAATGTTGGAGCTATAAACATTTTTGAAATACTTTTTTTAGAAGATAATGGATAGTCGCACGGAGTTTGCATGATTAAAGGATAGTAATCTAAGTTGAAACTGAAACTGAAAACTGAAACTGTCTGATCATGGCAGAAAACATGATTTAGTTAACTCATGTTTAAAATGAATAATTTCAAGGGTCACAGGCTATATAAAGTAAGCAGTGAAAAAACCTAAAATGATTTTTTTGAAATAGGAAATATTTGAAACTTATCTATGGCGTTTCACATAAAAGCACACAATTTTTTGATCTTGCACTGTTTTTTAAGCGCTTGCACAATTTTTCTGCTGATTTGGAGTTTTCTGCTCAGTTTTTTGCTAATTTGGAGTTGAATCATTATTTTGTTCATTTGAATAACAATAAGAATCTTTTCGAAAAATTTGCCCATAAAAATTGTCAAATTGTACAAAAACAGTTATGCAGACAGTTTATTTAACTACAATAGAACTTGCATGAAATAAACTTGAATACGAAACTACTTCATACCTTAAATATACAGGCACAGGCAAATAGAATTAAGTTAGTTAACAAAAAATGGTTAATCATAACTGCTACCTTCAAATGAGTGGTCTGGAGCGTCAAACTTGTAAAAAATGATTTATAGCGATGTTTCAGGTCATTGATGTTCCTTTGCTATTGGTTAAAACATAATAATGTCACCTTGCTAGAGTTTGTGAGATAATGCTCTTATCTTTGCAAAGCCTCAGTTTGCATCAAACAAATAAGGCGTTTAACTCCACTTTTGGTAAATAGTCAACAACAATATCAAACTTTCGTAAAAATCATGAGTTGAGAAAAGTAATCAGAGGTAATGCCGAACGTATGCTAGATATCGACATTATTTTGAACTTTTGAAAAACTCAAATAAAAATATTGTAAATAAATATTTTTTCTTTTCACGAATTATAGCCGGTATTATGCTAAAATCACTTTGGGTGCAGTTTTGAAGGTAAAATTTAGCATCATTGTATTTAGTGTTGCTTTATGGTTCATGCAGATTACTTTCGGTGAAGTACGCTTAATGATAATGCTAAAGTTATGAATACTCACTTTTTGTCACACTGAAATTTTACTTGCTACTGGATAATTTTTATGCAACGCATTTTTTTGCTTTATGTTTGGTTGTAAACAACAGACAGCTTATTGCATTACGACTCACTTCAAGGGCTACTATTTTTACATATTTTAAGTACATTGGGAAAATAACATACCATTTGATAATACTGTGTTTGCTCATTACTTTATTGTTTTGCTTCAAAGGCTTTATTACGTAAATAAAAATGTTAAACTATCTGCTATGTCTCAATATTATTTATTAAATTTATAGTTATAAATATTTGATAGAAAGATATTTCATGACAAAAGCCTGTAAACAACAACCAATAATCTTTGCTCAACTTTACTTTCAGTCATCAATAATTTACTTGAGGTTTAGTTTCATCATTTTTAGAAGTAAAATAATGAGTTCAAGATTATTGAACTAAATTCATCGACTTGAAGAATTGATGAATTTAAATTTTTTTGCAAAAAAGCGTTATAAAGGTACGATTAATTCGAAAACTATAAAAATACTCAGCTACATATAAGTACATTGTAAAATTAAAAAGCTACTCAAAAACATATAACCAATATCTGTTTACTACATACAATTGTAGTCTACGCAACACAATAGGGCAAAAATATATCAATAATTATTTTATATGCAAATGAAATATGATAATAAATAAGAATTCTACACTGTATAAAAGTATGGGGTAGTCCTTTAATGTAGAAAAATGTTCAACAATAGGAACTGGTTCGTAAACGTTTGATGTTGCCTTTATACCTGTTGATCAGTATCGAAGAGATTGTAGGACTGCTTTATCTGTCCTCCATTTTGTGTTGAGTCTCTAAAAATAAAGAAGAAAGTTTTGCAGTAATATTTAAAATTGGTTTACTTGGAAAGTTTTCCTGAGACGGAGATAATTTCATTCTCAATAAAATAAAAAAAGTCAAAAAAAGTTGCTCAATTTAAGTTTGGTTAGCGAATTCAAATGTTGGAATAAACTGACTGATCAATGCTCATTCATAACAGACTTATTTCTTGTAAATAGATAGTCAGAATTAAGTTTAAAACCATATTTTCGGCCATAATTAATGCTAGCTAAAGTTGAACAATCTAACAAAAAATTCTTTTCTAATAATTTTGAGTGCTTGCAAAAATGCACAAAATTTAATCCAATATTTGTGCAGAGTTTCAAAGTATTGCTTTATAAAGGGTTTGATTAGCATCAATTGACTCAGTAGTGGTCCATGAAGTGCACTCGTGTCATGCTAAAAAGATGCTTAATTGCTCTATTACTGCGTATTTATTAAATAGAAATACATAAATAGAAACTTGTTAAATTCTCCATTTATTTACAAATTAGGATACAGTGAAATAAAACTAAGTAGGCCATATCAAACTTAGAGTTGATAAAGCTTGTGTTGTTCACGTAATCAAGAGTTAAAATTATACCAAATCTTTTAAAAACCTTCCACTATTTCATTGGAGCAATAGGATTTAATTCTGCTTCAAGTTAAAAACTGTAAAAGGATATAAATAAAATTGCAAATATCGGCTGATCTAAAATATTTTTTCTTTCTAAAGTTTGACTAATTCCTTGCAGAAACATAGATAGATTACAACATTTAGTTACAGTCACTTATTGGTGTTTTAGGAATTTTATAAATTTTATACCAGCATCACAAAATTTTAAAATAAATTTGCACGCGCACAAAGCAGATTTTGCATAAATCTCCCTGAAATAGTTTTTGCAAGGCTGAATTGACTCGTTAGAAAAATTATGCAAACATAAAGGTAATCATCTTTCTAAATTATATTACCTGCCTTAAACCTTACAATAATAAGAATCACATGTACCAAAGCCAAGCATATATTTAGCCATACTGACAGGTCAATGATTAGAAGGAGAGTTGTGTTTGCGGTGTGTTTGCGATGTGTTGTAGGCTGTTTATGGTGTGCTTGTAGTGTTTTGTTATGTGTTAGGTTGTGTGTTTGTGGTGTTTTAGGGGTGTTTTTTTAATGTGTTTCTGGCGTGTCTGTGGTGTGTTTGTTGTGGGTTTGTGGTGTGTGTGGTGTGTGTGGTGTGTGTGGTGTGTGTGGTGTGTGTGGTGTGTGTGGTGTGTGTGTGGTGTGTGTGGTGTGTTTTTTGTGGGTTTGTAAGTGTGTTTGTGGTGTGTGTATGTGTGTGTGGTGTGTGCGTGTGTGTGTGCGTGTGTGTGTGTGCGTGTGTGTGTGTGTGTGCGGGGGAGTGTGTGTGCGTTAAGGAATATTTGACTAAAACATAAAAGTACATATGTATGTTTGAAGTTCTTTTTGAATAGATGTGCTTCCAAAACTTTGCGGCAATGATTTTTCAAACCATTTTACGGTTGTTGCATAGCTTTTTCATATCAGGCATAGCCTTCTCCATTTTCAAGAAATTTTTTTCACTTACTGTTGGTTTCAGTAGTGATTTGTTTAGTATTGTAAAATATTGTGAAGTATTGTATTGCTAGGTTTTTGATTTTCAAATGTAAACAAGTAATGGTCTCCGATAAGTTTAGAAAAATAATTTCTAAACCTTTGTTTGAAAACCCAAAAACGGCGTTTAAATACTTTCAAGACAAACTTTTTATAAGATAAAAATCACTATGACATCATGCATCAAGGTTGACATTACTAAAATCACTTACTCCTGTTTAACTTTCATGTTAGCAGATGTCTGATGTGCAACAATAACTGCTATTGCTACAGCGAGCGTTACACAACCAGTCAAGAACAGAGCAACTCCCAATATGATGATCACAGAAGAGGTTGTACCTACCTACAAAAATGCTTAGATATTACACATTCAAGTTTCAATTTCTTGCATAAATTACAAATGCAATAAATGCAATAATTCAAAATGCAATAAATGCAAATGCAATAAATGCATTAATTCAAAATGCAAACGCAATAATTCAAAATGCAATAAATGCAAATGCTATAAATGCAATAAATTCAATAAATTCAAATGCAATAAATGTGATAATTCAAATTACTATAAATAAAAAGGCAATAAAAGCAATAATTCAAAATGCAATAGAGGCGAATGCAATAAATGCAATAATTCAAAATGTAATAAATGCAAATGCGTTGTGGAACCTTATTACTATAGTAGATCTATGTCATACAATTCTATTTCATTTTAATGTTGGCATCGTGAGGAACTTTTTGGCATAGAATGGTGTAAAACCCTATAGCAAATATCTAATGCAAACAAGCCCTGATAAAAATCATCAAAATTTGATATACGTACTGTACATATTAAAAATTAGTAGCAAAATATTAGGTTAACCTTAGTAAGTATAGTTACCTACAGTAACATTAGTATGTTTCAGAATTATGAGCTTCAGTGAAGTATAGCATCATAGTGTAATATGCACAGTACGAATCATGGAGAGTTCTTATTTTAAAGCAGATGTGTAACATAGGTGTCAAATGTAATTTGAATGAATTTTGCTTACTGAACACATACATGTACTTCAAGCTAAGTTTTGTATGTAACAGGCAAACTTGGAAAACTCAAACTTCACGGACCGAGCTAAGGTGTTCGAGTTATCAGAGTGTTCAAGTTATCATAGCACCGTCACAAGTCCAGGTATTTATTAGTAGATAAATGCACATATACAAACTATATATAAATCAAAAAGCATAGATTGCTTGCTGCAAATTAAATGGTTTCTAATGTAAAGTTTTAAAAAACTTTGTCAGAAAGTATAGAGATTTTTATATTTCTTGAGATGTGTTTGTCGTTTTAGGTAATATGACTACCAGGATGTTTTCAAATTAAAATTGGTGAAACTCGGTCGCTGTTGAAATGCTAAGTAGAAAAGACATTTTTTTCTTTTCAGCATTTTAACCAAGATCAATTTTGCTGATTTTACTTCAAGTTTATCCGAAGGTTACCTCGATTTCATTTGCTTTTGAAAGGCCATCGCTAAGCGGATGCTGGGTAAAATTTAATTTTTTGTAAACTTTTAAAAAATTCCTTTATGAAAATTTTTTGCTGATGATAGTAGTAACGAGGCCTAAGGACTACTAAAAGTTGAGGTTTATCTCTATGGATTGGAATAAAGTGATATTCTAAAGTGATAACTACCATCTCGGTAGCCGTTTGGCACAAAAATGTTCGAGGTAACGAAGTTGAAGTCGAGTTATTTAAACCAATTTATGATTGCGTGGGAATGGACCAAACAAATCTGTTTGAGTTAACCATGTGTTTGAGCTATTTGATGGTGAGTTATCCGAGTTTTACTGTATTTCATAAAACTTCAACTTTGTCATTGGTAGAATGTTATCACTTATCTATTTCTGGTTTTATTGTCAAAATAATTAGTAACGAATAATGTCGACCTAAGTGAGATCTACCACAGTATGTCTTTCATTTGCCATTAGAGAGATTTTGGCAAATAGCATATCAGCATATTTGTTATTCCGATTTGCAATCAGCACACTGACGGCTAAATTCAAACATTGCGAGGAATTTTTAGTGGATTTCGTATGGCGAAAAACGTTTTATATAGATGGGGCAAAAATCAGCATCTGTTCTACATTGCAAGAGACATAATCGTTCAACAGGGTCATCATAATTTGAAGGCGCACTGTATTTTTATTGTTGCTAAAAATGGTAATAAAATATATCACGCATTCTGAGTTTTGAAGCTCGCTGATAGTTGTCTAGTTACAACTGAAGTCTGAATAAAAATAATCTAGTCATTAGTGAAAAAATAAAAGCTTCAAAATAAAAATTTTATAATCTTTTTATATACTTCGTAGAAATTCACCAATTCCTCACATCTCTGATTTATTGAAAGATTCTTGGGACCTGTTTTTTAAATTGTGGAAATCTTATATTTTTATGTTAAAACTGACAAGTCATTGGACATATTTTTTTACTCGGTTCCATTATCTGAACGCAAACAATGATTGTTCGTAACAACATCAATCAATTAACAAACTAATTTAGAAATAAATTTGGTGAGATTACATAAAAAGCCAGTTTGTAAGGCTTTTCATCTTTATTAATAACACAAAATTAACACTTTAAATAAGAATCACAGCTATAGAAATTGAGTAACAACCCCTTTGATTAATTTCTATCATTTTTTTGTAATTTACATTTGCAGTCAATTGAATGTCAATTTCAATTTTTCTACTTCATAACCAGGAGAAACAACATATTTTGCCAAACAATCTTCTCTTTACCAAAATAAGCCAAACATTTGTAGTATTTGTATTGATTCCTACATTAAAATTTGAGCAAATGAAAAACTATTATCACTTTTGAGTTTATTTTTGTATTCATCATGTAATTAGTTCTACTGTGTGTTGAACACAGACTTTGAATTAAGAAACAACTAAATTTATACTCAAAAGGTAAAGATTTGCCATCATTCACTCACTTCGACAACTTCTAGGGTGACACTTTCATTCCCTTTCATTTGTGAAGGCTGGCTGGTTGTTGTTGTGCCCTACAGCATTAAAATATGAGGCATTATCATAAACGTACATGTACATTAAGGAATGAATAATAAATTTCGATATTTATTTAATACAAATAACTCTTTGGTCAAGTTTAATTTCATTTACTTTAAATAACACTAAAATTAAATTAATATTAAAATACTTAGGATCTAAAGGTTCATTTCTAATTATGGTTTAAATTTTTACCAAGACTAAGAAAGGAATAAAAAACACATCCTTGTGTTTTTTTAATTATATATGACTGACCACTTTTGGTCAACTTTAGAAGAACTTGCTGTCATCATGCGCTATATTTTTAATAATAACTACATCATGAGATTATAAGCACAAAAAAACATGTATTTGCTTGTACTGTTCAACCTGATTACAGGCACTCTGTTGTTTCAACCATTGGAACTTGATATTGCAATAACTGCGTTTCAACATATAAATAAAGTGGAATGTTTTAATTGTGAATCACTAAATGAGAATCTATCCAAAATATTTTTCATAAAAACTGTCAGGATTAACGTGTTCTTCAAAAATCTTTCAATATTTTTACAGTATCCATGCAACCAATATGTTACTGAAAGAATACTATCACATGAGTATTTAGTATCAAACTCACTAATAGAGCTGTGATTGTGCGGGGGTCCACGAAAGAAGCAGACACTGGGTTAGACCAGTTGGCATAGTTGTTGCTAGAGTCATAGGTCCTGACCCGAAAATAGTAGGTGCTGATGTTAGCTGACTCCGGTAACCCAAAAATGTCTGGAGTCAGGGCATCTGAATAAATAAATATAAAGTCTGGACACAATTTGTTGAGACCTCAAGCATCTAAAATGAAGCATTCAACCATTTGAGCTCTCAAACAGTTTTAAAGGCTCCTGAATATTTTTCAAATTTATTATTAATGTATTATTATTAAGTAGTAACTGTTTGAGCAATCTTTGCTCATTGTTTCAATTACTTTCATCATGAGTTCACCATGCATATCTGCATAAATATATTTTAATAGTGTTTGTGTTTTTTTACATCCTGTGATGTACAGCCTTGGCTTACACCAATTGATATCTTTGAAAATTAAGATTTCAGCTTTCATCAGTAGGCCGCATTTTATTTGCTTGCTAACATTCTATTGATTTAACATAGATTATCCTGATTCCTAACCATATCCTGGTAGTCCAGTTCCTATTACTAGTCCTATACCTTCTACATAACTACTACACACAATACATGATATTGTGAATGTTGCTGCCCCACCCCTTCTCTTCTCTACAATTAACCAAACCACTTGGGTAAACTGGCTTGGTATATAGTTCACAAATATGCATTGTCAATGGTACGCAAACAGTTGAGTGGCTCTTAACAAGACTGCCAGGTGCCCTCTTTCCTTGGCTCATCCAAGCTCCTTCTAAATGATTGTAGCTGTTAAGCTCCACCCCTTCTTCAAGCTCGGCAAATTGTGGGTATGTGAAATGGCTTTAGTCTTGGTGGCCCGACCAACATTAACCATGCCGATGTTAGCTGTGATAATTGTAGTTGTACCCGATTACTTAATCTTGATTGGCTGAGTGTGCTTGCAGCTGGTTAGCAAATTTTTGGTATGCTGACTGATTGTCAGTGAGCTTAGCTTAGCTCTTCCTGGCTTCCGCCACAGTACAGCGTTGATTACTACTTTACAACATTTTGTTCCGTGTGCAAGATTTTAGTAGTTGCATGTATAGAACATTTAGCTATAGCGTTTGCGCCAATGACTATTATAAGGCGGGTAATTGTGATAATTTTCTTAAGATTCATGCTAGTTTATTAGCATTTACAGTTGGTTTGATTGTCGCGATGTTTTAATCTGACTGTCCTATTAACAAAAATACCACAAGAATTCGTTAAAACAATAGAGTATATTCAATTTTTTTGGAAAATTTGATAAAAAGCTGTAGCAAAACTTTTGAATGCAGGTAAAATAGTCTATCTTTTCAATTTTTACATGAATAAATTAAGTTGGGCATTATTTGATTGCTCATAAGAAATCAATGAATCTTTAGGTGCCACAAAAATTTGTGTTCACTTTTGGCTTTAAAAAAACATTGCACGTTATTGGAGCATTCTACACAAGTTTCTTTTTGCAATATATCCTCTTTACCTCTTGTGACTAATGTTTTTGTTTCTAATAAAATTTTAAGTCACATAACTTTATAACCAGCAGCAACAGATCTTATCCACAGTACTGTTAGTCCAAATGTTATACATGCTATCTCTGAGTAAGCAAAATTTTGCACAACATTGTGCATTAGTAGCATTTGAGTATACATAGCAAACTATTCAAGTCAAAAACAGTCTGATTGATACAAATTGGTAAATAAACCAATGAACAAGCACCTCACTTTTAAATCAGTTAACTAATAAGGAAATTAAATTTTTAGAAGGTTATTTTTCCTTGTTAGGATTTAGCATTTTAAATTTCTATCACAAATTTTTCGATCTTTGAAATGGAAAAAATAATGCTATTTGTAACAGAAATAGTCATGATAAACATTAATAGACAAACTTCACAAAATTTGGTTTTTCTTTGCAGTTTTTAAACCCATTTAGTTATTATTTATTTTTATATTCAATGCCGTACTTTCTTTTTGTTTTCTTATTCAAACTTTTGCAACATATTGTGAAATGTGAAACATCAGTTCTTTCCAACAAATTGCGCAAAACAGTGTGAATCTTGCTGACAAACTTACCAGCTCTGATCTGAGTATCAAGATAAGTTCCCGCTTTTACTAAGAATGTAGAAACATCACTTAGAATGGCATCAGACCTCAGGTCAAACATATCAGATATTGAAAAACTGGTTCCAACTTTAAACTCATAGCCAGACACTGCAACATATTAGAGTCTTGTTAGCTCGACAGAAACATAAAACTAAAATATTTGATCCTGGGAGTATCTGTTATAGAGTCATCACATGTTGCAATCCACATGAACTATATTTTACATATTTTGTGACAAATTCTGCTAATGCTGATATCCTGTATTATTCTGAATAGCTAGTCTATTATCCTGTCATTATTCAGTAGAGTTTTTACTATTTGGTGTTAAGTTGTTATTGAGTCAGTCAAACACACACTTACACATCCTGAACTATCACCTTTCCTACATATTACAATGACTAATAGATACTGCAAGAAACTCGAAAGAATTATTTTTACATTTATGATGGTAATACCTCTTCAGAAATTTTTATGCTGCAGCTTGAGCCTTTCAACAAACGAACTTAAATGATTTTTGACTAAAATCAATCAATTTTTCTTTGATGCCAAAACAAGTTTCAGCTTGATGAGTTTTTATAAAAGTTTTTGCTAACAACAAAATGCAGTTATTATATACACTTTGATTGTAGAGAAAAATAAAAATAACAACATAAACAATTTAAGTTCAGAGCTAAAATTTTGTTTATATGATAAAACTTTCTAAAATAGGCTGTAAATTTGAGATCAAACAAATAAATTGCAGTTTCACAAAAACTTCAGGGATAAAGACTTTTTAGATATAATATTTTTAATTTTAAAATGTAATGCATGGTTTGATATGATCTTTTGTAAAAAACTCTCATTTAAAGCTACCTAAAATTAAGATCTAAATTAATATAGAATAAATTTTGATTATTAGGAGGGGAGAAGAGAGTTCAACTGTTGTGACCGTACTCAACATTATTATGACCTAAGTTATTATTTCTGCCAAACAATTTTATAGTTGTTTTCAACAATGTTAAATTTTCCACCTTCTAAAAGCAATGGCAAGCTTATAACAAGCTGTTGAGAAAATTTTGAAAAAGCATGGTCTTCACAAAAAATTAATTTTCAGTTTTGCTTCACCTTACGTTTTAAACTCTATAATACTTTCAACATAGCATCCAACCAATCATTTGACTAAAAATCAGAAGATGTGTTATCTCCTCAGAAGTCAGCATACACTTTTAATGCACAAAGTTTTTTTTTATGTAAATTATTTATTAACCAAGGCAAAAGATTTTCATAATTATACTCAAGTTAAAGTTTCGATTTGGCAAAAAGTTCTTATTAAAACTTAAAGGAAATGAAAAGTATTTCTTTTAAAATTGAGTGTTTCAACATGTCATGCATAGTAAAAAATTGCATTGGTAAAATATGTTTTATTATAATCTTTGATGTCACAGTCTTGATTAAATAGGTTGTTTTAAATTTCCGACCTTGACCAATGTCAAGGTCTTCTCCAGGAGCAGTCCATCCGAGTGTGAACAGACCAAGTTCTTTGGAAGTTTGCAGAACAATAAGGTCAGTGATAGTCTCAGGAGGTGTATGGTCAGGCAATGGTACCCAGCCGTCAATCACAATAACACCACCTAAAACAGATAGGTTTTAAGTATTAACCATAGAGTAAATATTTTTTGTATATTTTATTTAAAACAATAATCACTTAAAATAGATTTTAATTTCTTTTATACTTTTTGACTCACCAAGTATAGTATCATAGTATCAAGCTTTTTAGAAAAAAAGAATTCTAAAAGTGCAGCATAGTTTTGCTTGCTGCACAAAGTGATTTAGGTTGCTCATCGTCTTTAATTTATATTGTTTATCTACAGATGGTTTCAACTTTCTGATATACTGGTAATTTTGTGCAAATTTGTTTATTTTTAAGCAGTAGCAATATTAGTTTTTGCAGCTTAAGGAATTCGATGTTGAGAGCCTACTCTAATGGTATTTAATGTTGCAACTTTTTTGCCATAACGCTTTTGAGTTTTGAATACATCCTTGAGACACACACAAATATTTTTTTCTATTTTTTCTAAGTTTTTGACTATTTGACTATTTTGACTATTCTAAACTTGCAAGGTTTATTGGTTTTATTTCATTTTTTTAATAAATCATTGTATTTGTCGTGGGGAAAATGGAGAAAAACAAAAAATCTAAAATTTTTAAAATGGTTCGAAAATTTTCTAAATTGTTTGTTCAGACTGTAACTAATAATTGTTCTTTTATGTCCAATTCTTTACCAATCATTTTTATAAATTATTTAACCTTGAAAATAATTTACATTCTTGTTTCAAATTTCTCTGAAAGAAAGTTTATAAAATGTAAATGCATTACAATACTTCTTTCTGCAAGTGTTAGTTAAAGTAAAAAGTAGCATAATTAATGATCTTTCTTAAATTCATTACCAAATTTTTTTGTTTTTCACTGCATCAGAAGACCTGTTAGTGCTTCTAAATAAACAGCTATACAGCTGTACTAAAAATCAACAAGACCAAGATAGTCTTTAGACTGTTTTTCAAACAGGCTAAAAATTGCAAGTGTAAAATTAGCCAGCATGCCAGGGTTTGGTGATAGTTCTCTTATTTTAATAGCTTGCTGCTATGATAACCAACTTCCTGCCTTATAACAAATGAGTTTTGTGAATGCTAAATTTTTTCATTTGATAATTTTACATTTAATCAATAGACTAATTGCAAATTTGTGACTTAATAAAAGTTACATATAACCATATGCAATAAGTTTATGGATGAGCCAAAAATTAAATGAAAGCTTATCAAGTTCCCATTATACAAAAGATTTTCTTTTCTAAGATATGTAAAAAGAATTGGGAAGAACTTTGAGTTTTTCTGCTTTACTTTTATTTAACAGTGTTTGTTCTGCATCAAGTTATAGAAGAGCTCTTTGAAAAACATCAAAAAGGTTAAATAATTTAACCGGAGACATATATGCTTGTTGACTTCATTGTCCTCAAAAGAAAACAAAACTAGAAACAAAAATAAGCTTTTGTTTTACCCTAAAGTAATTTATCTTTACATATTTTGTCTATGAGTCAAGTTGATAACAAGTTATGCATTATATCATTTTGGAATTTGGTTAAATTGCCTAAAGGTAATGTTTAACAACAAAATTTTAATTATAACAATTCTAATAGCACCATGTAATTGGTAGTTGTTTAACAAACCTTGTTTTTGACAAACGTATTCATTCCAGTCTGTCATTTGTTGAAGTAGAAGAGAAGTGAGTAATTGATCTTTGAGTCACAAAAGACCTAGTGCTCAATAATGCAATAAAACTACATTTAAAATTTTTCTTGCCCTAAACCTAATAGAAATCTAAAGATTTTATTGCAAAAGAGAATTCTGGCTCTCTAATTTTACATGATACATCAAAAGCCCTATACCTGTTACAGATCTTGTGACATTGCCCAGACTGTCACAATTTGAACATCTTTTTCTTCGCTTTCCTACAACTTCTGGCCTGGGTATGATGCCTTCTCCAGAAATGCTTAGCTGCAAAGGATAATAAGGCCGATACTTGTGATGTTCTATAAAGAACAGTTTCAAAATACAAAAACCAGCAAAACCCATTGTTGTAGAAACCAAAGATGATACATTTTATGACTGTACTGCCTCACAATTTTACCGGGTTTGCAACACCCGGTAACCTAGCTAACTCAGGTACACTAGTTACATGTGAAATGCATTGGCAGATGAGGTGACACAATAAACAATTTTTTGCCAAATAGTTTGAATTCTCTAGGTTACAAAAACGGGATTAAATTCTTACTTTTAATCCATAAAATTTTTCTCCTGGAACTCCGCTAATCTGGTGAGCACCAAGATGTCCAGTATAGAACCCATCATTTGGTATCGAATCCGAACCTAGAATGTGTCATAAAAACTCATCAATTATAGTAAGCTGAAATTCAGTGACTTATGCAATAATCTAAATCTAATCTAATCTAAATTTTAAACTTGTCCTTTTTGCGGCTTCAAGTCAAAAATGTAACACAAACTTGATTTTAAATCTTTTCAAGTCTATTTACTCAGTGCATAAAACATAGCAAATCCAATAAACTAGATAAGCAGCTTGGTTATGCAAACTTTGATTTCTGGCTGGAGCAATAAACTTGAATTATCACTTCAACTTATAATACTTTTTATTAGAAATAGAATTATATAAATTACTCATTTATGATTTTCAGTCAGGTAGGCGATTGTAGACAAATCTAAAGTTTAGGAAATCATTAAACACATTAAGTCAATTTTTCGTTAATACGTAGAATATAAAAACATTATTGTACTCTTTTTAAATTGATCAACAACCTTGGAAGCTAGAAAACAATACCTGTTCCATCATCATTATGAGGTATATAGATCAAGGTGCCATTTGGATCTTCTAAGATTCCCAGTACGGTCAACTGTAAAACTGGAGAAAATTCTTGAAAAAGTCCGGCGTAAGTTACGAGCTAAAATAAAATTAAAATTCGAATAATACAATCAATACAATAATACATTATGTCTCCCCTTTGATGTTTAGCTGAAAATGATTATATGGTAACTTTTTTCAAATTTCAGCAAGCCTGTAACATGTTACGCGCTGGCTAAAACTGTATTGTCATAAAATAAGTTGTATATTCTACATTGCCAACCAAAAACTAGGATAAAAAATCAATCTTTTTGGGAACAACTACATTTGCCTAAAAACCAAAACAGTTCTTACCAAACTCTTGAAGTTGGCTGCCAAAGTTGACCTACCTCAGTTGTTGCACTAAATTGAATGTTTCTACTATTCATTTTGTTGCTGACTTCAATACTTGGAACACCAGGAATGGAGGAAGAAGTCACAGTGACTATTACTGATGCAGGAGCAGTTAGATTAGCTTTAGTGATGATATAGTCTATGAACCCCACCTGAAATTATCAATTTTAGCATATCATTAGCATCTCCAACTAAAAAAAGTAAAATTTTATGTTAAAACTGATAAAGTATTAAATTTTTAGACTTTTTTGAGAACAGGAATAAATGAGCTCTTCAAAATGTTATTTTACTCTGGCTAGTATTTAGCAGTTTATTAAGCTGGTCTGTTTATCAACCTTTTTAGTTGGTTTTCTTTCTGTTATTGTTTTTTATATTATAAAAATACTTTTTACTTATTTATGCGAGCACGTGCGCACATTTAATGCTATTGCAACAGTAAAAAGCTTCATTAAGACAATAAATTTGCTTCAGTTATTTTATAGCCAATCTGATTATTAAAGAACTGTGATACACTGTATGTGAAAATTACTATTTTGGTCACGTTTACATTTGTTAATGCTCCATTTTTCACCGTAAAAATATTTTGAGTATTTTTTGTTTTGATATGAGTGTCACATGCTTTGACAGAAGAAACAAACATCAACACCCAAAACAAATGATGAACTATTTGATTACGTTTATAGATATATTCTTATTTCTGTCAAGTAATTGCTTTTTGAATAATGCCATAATTGTGTGGCTGCTAAAATTTATTGCTTTCAATTTTATTTCTATTTTAGTATTTTTAGTCAAGTTTTACTTATTGGTCTTTATTTTTGATTTGTCAAATTTTTTATTGGCTTATTAAAAAGCTCTTAAAAGGGTTGTATTTATTGTAATCTTAGTTTATACATCTACTGCACAATTATTAAACAAATTACAAACATATACATTACTACAAAGCCAAAAGCAACACATTTCTATTCGTGTACATAATCCGTGCTCATAGACCCTAACCAAAAACTCTCTAAAATACGCTTTTCTCTTTTTACTTTACTTCCCTTCATTTTCTTGGTAATCTTTTTATTAAAATTGCTGAAAGCAAGAAAATTTCATAAAAGCCCTTATATTTTATTAGTAAAAACTGTTTAAGGCTCTTCACCATAACTCCACAGACTTACTGAAATCACAAATCACAAATCAAAATTAACATACATGTACATGGTTTGCATTACTCCAATTGGACTCCATGAACCCCTATTATAGTATTTTATATCTTACTTACAATGTCACTCTCAACTAGGATGGTGATAGTTCTCAGGTTGACATTGTCTGTCACAAATGTTTTTAGATTTCCTAGTAATTCCACACTCACATCCAAGTCATATTGAAATGAAATCTTGCTGTTGCGTCCAATTGTCCGGTCAAAGTATGCTCTGCCTTGATGTGTTGACTTTCCCAATGGTATCACTATTTGCTCATTTGTTATCTGAAGGTATACATCAAAGTGAGTAATTGTTGTTTTGTTATTTTCCAGTTTGAACGTAAAACTTCTATGCAAGAAGTTATAATCTTTAGCGTTTTAAAAAACATGCTTTTCATTGACATTGACTTGCTCAACTTGAAGCCTTATGCTGTTGCCACACAGATTCTTGTTACAATGTTATTAAAATTTTGTTACCTGAAAAAATCACATAGTTTTCGGTAACTTAGGTATGCATTACTGCCAGGCTTTAAGAGCAATGCTGCTGTTGGAGTTGCGCTCTCCTCTTGTTATCAACGCATAACAAGCGCCTAATGGATTGACCAGTAAAATTGCGATGCTTCATGTAATGAAAGAAAACATAATTACTACATAGTTTGTGTGGTATTCTTTTTGAAAACAATAGCCAACTTTTGCAAATTTTTAACAATGTGAAATGTAAAAATGTAAATTTTCACAAAAACTTTGGTATGAGTTTTGCAAACTTAATGACATGACATCACTTTTAATACATATGATGCAATTCTAATGCTCATTAAACTAAAAAAAAAGGTTCATCAATATTATAGTACAACTATGCAAAAGTGAACTGTCCTGCTCCATAATTATACTGAAGCAAACAATGACAAAATGTTTTTTTTGACTTAAACATCAGTTAAATAAGCCTGTCTATTGAGTTCTTACAACTTGATGGCAGCAAATCAATCTCAAGTAAAGATACAACTCTCAAAGCACAAGTATTGGGCAATGAACACAATTTGCTATATTTGGGTTTAGCAGCCATGAAAGTAAAAAAATTTCAAAAAAATTTACGTGAAAATGTCTAAAGAAATTCAAACAAACCAAAAACCGTCAAAACCTTTAACTTTTTACCAAAAAATTATTAATCTGCCAAAATACTGACTGTCTGAAAAATGTAGCCAGTAAGCAAGAGCTTTGAAAAATAATAAATCCAAGAGTGCAACTGAAATTTGGCAACTATGCTAAACATAAGTACCATGAAAAGTACTGTGGTACTACGAAGATACTAAATATAGATAAACTTCTTCAAAACCTTTATAGATTTCCTCAGAAAATACTGTGGTTTTTCTATCATTTTTGATTGTTTTTGATAGTTAAGGTAATATGACTGCAAGGATGTTTTCATATTAAAAATAATAAAAATTGATTATATTGAAGCATTTTGGAAAAAAATAAGTGCAAGATAATGTCATCAAACGTTATCGTTGCGATAGATGACATCAGCTGGGGTGTTCAAGCTATACAATTATGAGTTTTTATTCGGTCACCCTATGTTCTACACTAGAAGTCATAAACGTTTTTTGTTGACTTAAACAGTTTAATTGCTATTGAATTTTATAAATGCTAATATTGACTCATTCTGGCAACCATATCACGTCAAATGTAAAAAAAATGCAAATGATGCCAAATAAGTATAGTTTTCAACAAAATATTACATAACTATTGTGTAAATTCATTTCCAAAGGCATAGCTAACAAAAATATACCAATAACAATGTAGTGCACAATTCTAAAAATCAACAGCTCTTTTATCAGCTACTATATTTGCTATTCTTGTTATTTGTTACTAGCTATTATTATAAACTAAACATTTCCGGACTAAAAATTGATTAATATAGTCACCAGAGTTTCTTTGTGCTCAGAATCACAAGACCTCATTGCAGTTGCCTCATAGAACGCCAAAAGACCTGTTTTTCCTTTACCATCACTAGCCAGGTATTCAAGGCCTCCTGTTAACTCAGTACCGTTAGAAAGAAATCCTCCTTGACTGGAAAGTAACAAGATTTCTTAGCACAATTCTTAAAACTAGTTATTCACAGGTTGGTTAGAAAAAAAGTTGCAAACCAAAACCTTTTAAAAATAAATTCTAAAGCATATATTGTGTTATAGGATTGGAAGGTACGAAGTAAGAGTTGAAAAGTTCATGTGATGCTCATTTGTGTTCAATAAAAGTTAAAATAGCATCAAAAAAATGTTCCAAAATAAAAGCAAACATAATTAATTAAGCAAACACAAATTGGTTTGATTATCAGAAGACTATTTTCAATTTAAAAACATGTAATTCAAAATCCCATAAAACTAAGTGAAGACATTGCAGCATAAAAATTTCCACAATCTAGCAAATGCTTCAAATATTGAAAAAAAATTTAGGATAGGTCTTCATAAACATTCTAAATGCCAAGCTCATTTTTAATTTCATTTTAAAGTCATTACAGCTTTTATCAGTTTTGCTGACTGTGATAAGAAAATCATTGGCCTTTATGTTAGTTAGTTAGTTAGTTAGTAATGTTAAACCAGTACTTTGATCAATAAAGTACACTCACCTTGAAAATATTAAAATTAACTTTGTTAAAAGAAGAGCTCACAACTGCTAGAATTGAATGTGGAATGCAGAGCTTAAACTCACTCAGTGACTGGAAATATGTGAGTAAACTGATTGAATTACTAAATGAGTATTGCAGAAATATAAACCTTAAAGATGGTCGGTTTCTCATCTGCTTTTAGTAGCACTAGTTACGGTAATGTTCTTCAAATCAGGTAAACGGTTTTAACTCATTTGCGACAGACGAAACTTTATGCGATCTACTTAAAATACCACTCATTTCTCTGAAAAATGCTATAATTCAACTTACTACTACAAGAAACTGAATTGAGATAGGTTTTCCATTCTACTTTGAAACTAACTAGCCAAGTCTTCCCTTTCCGATGGTACAAAATTTAGATAAAAATTTTATATTACTTACATGTACACGGGTTTCTCAAAGAAGGTAGTTTTAGAAAATTTCTGAATTTAAAAACCTACACTTGCTGAAACAAAATTAGAATTTCATAATAAAATGTTGAAAATAAAGGTAGTGTAGCTAAAATTATTGTTTGGCTGCATACAATACACTCTTATAAATAAAATGTTTATGAATAAAAGTTAGTCATAAATTTAAAAGTCATGAAACTCTAATTTTGGACTTTTCTTCGCGAGTATCATTCTTCAAACCAAAACATAGCTAATCTGCATGCTAACATAACCCAAATAAACTGTCATAAACAAGTTTCAAATAATAAAAATATGTTCAATAACTCTGTTCTTAGCTTTTCAGACGCCATATACAGCTTTAAGAATTAATATGATCCTATTGAAAGTGAATGATAATTTTAGTCTGACTATGGCTGACTGCCTAAAAAGTACATTTTTATTTGAGCATGACGATTTAATGTGTCAGAATTAAATAAAAAAGAAGACTTTGAAACGCTAAAAATTAAGTTTTAATTTGATTTATGCAGTCTTTCAATGTCTTACCACTTCTGAATCTGCATATTTATGTTTGGAGTGGGAAATAATTGATTACAAACGATGAAAGTTAAAGTCCCAGTGATGATTTCCGGTTTACGAAAACGTCGTTAGCGGTTTAGTATTTTGGTTATAACTTTTGCCAGAGATATTATTGAGGCATATTGGTAGAATTTTCTGATTGGCCAAAACTTGTTTTTCAAACTAATAAAAATTTTCTTCTATAACTTAAAAATAACTCTAGTTGTAATGGGTAAATTTCCAGAGCAAGATAATTCGTGTTGGTAGAGTAGTCACAATATATTTCGCGAGTTCAATCGTTGTTGGTTGCAAATGAATTAAGAAAAAATAGAATTTGTAAAATGGTTTTATGTGTACATTAGGGTCCACATCATTAAACTAACAGCTTTTCAGGTGTTTCAGTAGCTTTATTACTTCTATAGTTTTTGTACGAGCAAAACACATACTGTCATGCACACTTATATATATATATATATATATATATTCATACATATATAAATCTCAAAGTTTTGTCGTTTGCACATGTGAAGTTAGGCATGTCCAGCTATAGCTTTTACAATATTTAAGTTAAAATCTCACCTCAAACTGAATTTAAACTCACAAGGATTGCCACTGCAAGTTTGTAATCTAATTGACTAACCGCGAGTCTACAATGGCTCTCACGATTCATAGCTCTCACTTTATGCTGTATACACCCTTTTTACTAATTTCAAACGCTAAATGACGTTTTAATAGAAACTCTATGAACACTATGAACATGATGCTTTTTCTTGTTTTTTGTGAAATTTTATTACCGGTTTTTTCGTAGAGTTCAATTGTTAAATGGGTCAAGGTTAGTACTTTTCACCTGGACAATTTTATTATCATAAGTAGGAGTAGCCTCTAAATTATCTTTACGTTTGGTCAGACAAAGTCTGGCAATAACTAATTTTTACATTTACACCAGTGTACAAATGTACCAGTGTACCAGTCGAGAGGTACCTTGTTGTATTGTATTATTGTTGTTCTATTGTATCATTATTGTTGTTGTAATTATTGTTGTACTCAAAGTTTTAATGGATAGCTCCTGATGGAACAGTAAATATTTTAATACAAACACACGCACGCACGCTTCTATGCGATATTTGTTATTTTTAGTTCAAAATATTCAGAACCTTGATTTTGTTTTCTCACAGGTATTTATTGTATCATTACCAAACCATCCTTTATTGTAATTGTAGCAAATAAAACCTAATTTAGCTGTTACTTGATAATTGTTTCATGTTCACATTTAAACACTTCAATAGCTGTTTTATTTTATCTACAAAATTTATTATTTGAATTTATTTGACCTGCACAACAAATTTTCCTCATGGTATAGAAGCTGGAAAGTTACAGCTGTTTGACAAAGTTTGAAAACCTTTAAATATGTTTTTTTTTAAATTTATCTCAACTGCACCAAACACCTTTCTCATGATATAAGGTTTGAAAGTTAGAAAGGTAACGATTGTTATACCGTGAATAAAAATAATTTGTTGGGCAAAGATTTTTATTACCCAGACAGCGCTAGGCATTTACCTAGTGCACAAATACATACAAATTATACATTTGTATATACCGAAATATAAATATTTAATAATACATATACATAATAACAAAATGTATTAAGATGAATATGAATATATATATACAAATGAACATAATTATAATTTATATTTTACCTTTAATATATATACATATGTTTAAAATATGTATAAAGTCATACCATATCATAACGTAAGTTATAACATGTATGTATAACATGTGCATAACAAACATTATATCTATATATTATATATAATATATAAATGCAGATATTATTATTATAAAACATATATACTTATGCATAATAAATATACACAAATAATATATATTAAATAACATACATCGATAATATTGATATAAAATATATTATTATTGATTAATGATAATTGTATAATATAATTAGCATATTATTTAGTTATACATTCATAACATATATAATGAACACAATTATATATTGATAATATTTTGTGTAAATTGTATACATTATTGTTAGTATACTTAATTATATTTATTTATAGTATATATAATACATAATATATATGCATATGTATAATATATATATAATTTAAATTATATAATATATGTCACTTTGTTTGCAGTGATTTCATTTCAAAAATAATGGTTTTTAAAATTATGTCATTCAAAATTATTTCACAAAAAACCACCACAAAAAACTTTCACCGGTTGGGCAGTTGAATAACTGTTTCATATACGTTTAGTATTTTGAAATACATTTTTCAGGCAAGAGAGCAAATATTAGTAGGAAGATTGTTAAGGCAGCTATCATTGATGCTTACAAATTAATTGGTAAAATCTGTATACAATTTATTTTGAACGCAAAATTAAAAAGAGTTGAAAACCTGTTAACTGTTCTGCAAAAATGTGGACACAAACTGAGAATAATTCTGCAGTAAGGCTTTAAATTCACTTTAAACTTAGTTAAATTTCTGGTCTAAGACTCATAGGCGCATTGCTATAACATATTTTTGAATTTATATTGAGTAATTGTTTCAGCTGAGCCATATATCAATTGTAGGAGCATCAAAGTTCTTAAAGTTACTAGATTTATGTTCTTGCTTACTCAAACAGAACTGTATCGATAATAATTCCCTCACTGACAGCCCTTTCGACAGAGTCCCCAACCTCTCCTTGTCCATCGCTGTGAAGAAGAATGCGTGTACCTTTGAGGTCACCTCCTGTGTAGTCACTAAGTATCTAAAATATAATCACAGCTTAAAGTGTGAGAGAATATTAGAAAGTGTTGAAGATCTATTAAAAGTTCTTCCACCATCTTTTTATTTTTGAAGTTTTCATGAACAAGCAAGAAAAAGTTGCACAATGAAAACATTCGAATATTAAAATAAGTGGATGTTTGGAAAAGTTTGTTATTGCATCACTCATTGTCATCTAAAAATGAACTTACGCAAAATTTTTAGGTTTCATCCGGAAATTTAGTTATTCTTTAATACTTTGCAATTGCTTTTAAAGTTTGAGATGATCTGACTGCCAAGATGTTTGAATAATAAAATCAACATAACTAAATTGGTATTAAAACGCTCAGAGAAAATATGCAGAAAATTATGTCACTAGCTGCTATAGTAGTTATTATAGTTAACATCAGCAACTGAGTTGATGTTAGCGTGTTATGCGCCATTATTCTGTCAGTCTATTTACAACTACAGGTTTAATAATTTTGGTTTGCTCAATGTGGGCATTTTCACGGTGATCAAATTTCATCGATTTTATTCTTTGAGAGATCCAGGCAATTAAATCGCCACAAGCATCGACAGCAAATGCAAATGATAGAAAATTGTCAACACTTTCTAATAAAATTAACTCCATTTTCTTGCATTATGATCGTCAATATTTTTTAAACTCAGGAGTTAGACAGCTGGAAACAACCAATCGAATAAAATATGCAAGTAGTTAGTTTGAATTATTAGCTATACAAAACTAGCAATCAGTGTTTTAGCAAAAGGTTTTGTTGTGATCAAAATTCCTCGAATTACGCTATAAAAACCCTTTGATATAATAGGTTTTTTGTTTCGACTAGTAAATACCCAAATCTTTTTTTAAAAAGACTACAGCCATTTATGCTGACACGATATAATGCTGTAATTTAATCAACAAATCAACAAGACTTAATTAAGAATATAAGACTAAATTAGAACTTGTTTTAAAATAAAACATAGTTTTACTTTGGTAACTGTGATTAGCTGTTTACATTTAAGTCAGTCGTTCTCAGAAACTAACTGTACATACAATAAAAAAAAACTTGAGAAGACTTATGATATGGTATTTTACATAATTATGAAGTTCTAGCAATGGGCTCTCAAATAACACTCCAGTTTTCCTTATGACAAGTACATACGGTTAATCACCAAGGATGCTTTTGGTACAATTGTAATAATCCTTTAGGGCCAACTATTAGGTGTCTCAATGTCTATTCATAGGATAACGTTTTTAATCAATTGATAGAATGACAGCTGGTGCCTTATAAACTTCTAATGTGATGCTGAAAGTAGTTTATCTATGCTATTAATTTGTAGACAGAGTTTGATATTTTCTACAAAATATACATTCTATTTACATGTGGGTAGGCATTTATGTAGGCATAAACAAGTTTTTATATGAAAATGACTCTTTTTCATGTATTTCATACCAAATTAAAAAAAAAACACTAACAAAACGTTGCAAATAACCTAAAAATAACAGGCAAACTAGTGTTTTAAAAATTCACTCAACAATATTTTTTGCTATTTGTTTGACAGGTTTAAATTTATCAGAAAATAAAGAATCTAATGCTGAAGTTTTGGTTAACAAAAAAACACTGACAAATCTTTCAAAAATAGCTTAATATTTAAATGACCCTCAAAAACTTATTCACATTTAAAACAATTATAGACAGCAAAATAATTGTGAAGATATGTTGCTGAGCATAAAAAACCAATATTATTAAAGATATGAAGATCTCATCATATTCAAACATTTTCTTTGTCTTTTGTTTTATTTTTCATTTTGTTTTAGTTGAAGAAAATTGTTAAATAGCGTCAAGAAAGGTAAATTAGAATGGTGTATTAATGTTTTGAAATGCTGCATCTTAACTTGAAAGCATAAAATCTTTTTATTTTTGTTGATTTGCTAGTTGTTGATTGGCCAAATGTCATCAGCGCTTCACAAGAATAGACAAACAATTTTTTTTTATTAAATAATGCATTTTACAGGTATTAATTATCATACAGTGTATGTGCTGTAAACCAACTAACAAAAACATAACTCTTGACAATAATGATTTTTAAGTTCTATTACTAATCCTTTTGAAAAGATCTTAGAGAGCAACATATATAAAATTAGATAAAGACAAATTTTAATTTGAGAAAGAGTCAATGCATATTAGTTCATCATGATTAGAGAATAATTGCTTACTTGGTGGCATTTAGTCAAACCAGCACCAATGTTAGTTCTGCCTCTGGCTGTTGTAGGAACCTTTGTAATTAAACTTGCCCTCACAGACTCACTGGTAAGTTCTGTTATGTCAGCGTTTAGAATCTCAGTGTTGTTGAAGGACACAATTCCTACTGCTGAGCCATTCCTCATATAACTCATAATGTAGAGCTGGACAGCCTCAGACATCACAACTATCCTGTTGTTATCCTGATCACAAATGGACTCAGATTATGGTTACGATAAAGACATGGGTGAATTTTAGATGTGTTTTTGCGTATATAAGCTGCAGTCATTCTCTTAGATAACTAATTTGTAAGTTTTTAAAAATTACATTATCATTAATTATCACAACAAGATTTTGCCACAAAGAGCCCTCATTAAGCAAAATTACTTATCAGTTGAAAAGGAGTTCACACAGAACTGTCGTAGATTTTACCAGAAAGTCATGGTATTTTTTATCATTTGCAATTGTTTTTGTTTGAGGCTATCTGACTGCCAGGATGTTTCAAGAACAAAATTGACCAAGCTTGGTTGTCGTTGAAATGGTCGAAAGTAAAATATGAGCAAAATGATGTAATTTTTAATCATTGATACAATTAAAATTGGCTTTTGTTTTCGAATTGTAGCATTATACGTGTTTATTCTGTCTGTCTCTTTGCAACTATAGACGTCATAACCACGCTTTTGCTTGATCTGAACATTTCAATCACCATCGAGTTTGATAAAATATTTATTTTTGAACATCCTGACACTCAGATTACCTCAAACATCAAAAAATTGCATATCATAGAAAACAAGCAAGATTTTCTGGTAAAATCTACAAAAATTTTGTGCAAGTTTTTTTGACAGATAAAATTGGACAAGTTTTATGATTAATTATTCTGCCCGTTTTATTATAATAAAGTAGGTACAAAAAATAATGAAGATAGATTGACAGCTGCGTCACCAATCTAAATAACTATCAAAAAATGCTAATCATACGAATAGTAGTGATACAAATGATAATGTTGTAATAAGAGTAATAACACTAACTAAACTACTAATATTTACCTTATTAAGAGCTGTCCCATCTTTTCATTTATCTGTCTAATGTTATGCTAAGAGCCTTAGCAAAAATGATTGTTTTCTCCTATAATTCAACTCAGATACTCAATTTTTCAGGCCAGTGCACTAACTACTATACCACTTGCATTTTAGACTGCAAATTTTTTCATATGATTCTGAATTAACAATCTGCCATAAAATATGTAGAAACTAAAATATGTTGCTTAAATTAGCTTCTACGTACACTATTTCAAACTCAACAATTTACTTCAGATTGAGGCATTCATTTTATTATAGAGAGAACTTATTTACATATTGACAATCGATACTAAGCTAAGTGATAGAGAAAACCGTAAGCAGGTTCCTTCACATGACAGTTGCTTTTGAATTATATCAATTTTACGTTTGAGTCATTTTACAACCCATTTTACCATTCTATTAATAGTTTTATATAAAACTATTATATGCAATTATAAAATAAATTTAGATGAAGTCAAGAATAAAATTAATAATTCCTAAAGCTGCTTTTGAAAAAAAAAACTATTAGAGAACACCAAAAACTTTAACGAGCTTGTACCGCTTAGGGTTTGGACTACCGAATGTCACACTTCTTATATTATTATAGGTTTAAGGTTTTAGATAGCAGAGAATTATGCTGACCAGTATAAAACAAATGTTAGTGTTTTATTATATCTACGGTATAACTGTGTAAAACCACACAGTTCAACTTCAGCTGAAATCTGCTATTTTGTGTGTCAGATTGATACGGCTGGTCGTTCACTGTGTTTTGTATACTGTTGAAGCTAATTTTAAAATACATATTTGATCAATTTAGGTTGTTTACATGAAATGTTAAGTTTCAATAGTTAGCCAGTTCCTATGTTACACATAACGAGAAAGTTTTCTTAAGTAACTAAATTGGACTTTTGATGACATGCTGTCTTATTAATATTAGTAGACTGTACATAACCGATCTGCATTTTACTATTGAAACTCAAAAAAAAAAGAAAATAGTTAAGCAGAAAGTTTGATGTTTTGACTCAAGTAGACAAAGAGCAAAATTTCCATTGTAATTTCTGTAAAGGAAAAATTATTATATTGATAACTGCTTACTATTTGCAAAACAATAAATGATTTTGTTTGCATTTGATCATGATTTAATTGTTTTCCCAATATTTTTATACTAACCACGTAAAATGCACTAAAGTATTTGATCGATCTGTAAAGGCAAATAAGTGAGTCTAAAAGTTGAACTTTGGGAGTTACCTGGAGTTACCTGGAGTTCAACTGGAGTTACCACTCCAGTTGAACACTAAAATTGTTGAAATTTTTTCACTTTTTATGTAATGTTGAAACAAAAGCTGATAAAAAATTGTCGATCTGAAAGAATCATAATCTGAAGTGTTCTGCCAGGATAATTTACAACTATTTGTAGCACCCAAAAATCTCTGTCATAATTTTTAGCAAATTTAAATAGCTAGAGTTATAGATGTAAATTTGAAAAATGTTGAAAAATTAGCTTCGTTTACGTAAAAATCTAGACACCAAGTATACTGTAGCAAAGACTTTTGTGGCTGTTGAGGCCTCTGTAGGCTATGCATACTAATTGTTTTAGAATGCATATGTATGCATACTATACATATGTACGAATACGTACACACATACGCATACATATGCATATGTACGAATACGTACGCATATATAAATTTCAGTGTTTCTTTTTTGATCTTTTGTTAAACCCTGTGTCCAGTCATAGCATTTAAAATCTATCATTGAAAAGTATGCATGGCCCTGATTTTGATCTTGTGTTTCTAGATCTAGATGAGGCTACCCTAACGATAAAGCTACAGAAAGACATGGATTAAATGAATCATTTACTATTTGCCTAATGGATTCATTAGGCAAATAAAAATTACAAATATTTTAAATAATTATGCTTAAAGCTTTTGCTCGGGGTTAATAACTAGCTCTGTTGACCACTACGTACAACAATTGTTAAGCTGGTCCATATGCGATCTTTGTTTTAGTAAGGATTTTAGTGAAGATCTGGCTCTCCAGGCAATTTAATTGATTTCATGAGGCAATTATTTTATTACGCTGGACATTTGGCTAGTATCTGTGCAACGTCGGGCATTTGAATAGTATTTATATATATGTATTTTGTCAGTTTAATATTTTGTTGGCAGTTTATAAAATAACTTAGCCCGGTTAAACTATTGTTTTCGCGCAACTTGCCAGAATCTGTAACAGCTGCTTTATGTTTTTTAACAAACAAACCAACGATATGCCAAGATTTGTTAGTTTAAAAATTGAATAACTTTAATTCTTTCTCTTTCATAGATTTAATAACCGAGGCATTAAAAATGAAACCAATTCAACTTACTCTCATACTTCTTGAGACATCTAAACACAGACATACAACATCTTGCTGACAAGCTCTACTGGCTGACTTCACTTGTGCCACACGAAATGTAGGCTCTGTTGAGAACTCGAGGGATCTGTTTTGTCCATAGTCAGTAACTGTAGTATTCATAATGAACAATGTAACAGCAACATAACATACAGATGTTCTACATGTAACATTTTGTATTAACTGTTCACCGAATATTGTCCATAGCTACAGCTTTGAGAGTTTTTGGTTTAAAATTGATTTGATGTCAGTAACTAAAGCATGTAATAGTTAACGTGACCTATAACCTAGGTCACAGTAACTGCTATAACTTATTACTGTGATCAACAAACTCTAGGATTTTAGTAAGTTGTAACTATGGTTTAACCCCTTCCTGTAAAGCATAATTTTTTAACTTTTTTCTGTTACTTCCACAGACTTACTTTTTTGTTTATCTAACTAGCTGGTTCAAATTAATTAAATATTAATTTTAACTCAATAGAAATGATCTGCAGTAACCTTTGTTCTTCAATTATTTTTGAACTAAATCGAAAAGTTGTAAACTTCAGCACTTTTGCTTGTTGTCCGCCTAAACTTTAATGTAAAGATTTACAGGTAGGTGAAAAATATTTTGTTACCCAAAATAACACTTTTTTCTGTTGAAGCAATAAACAAACATTGTGAAAGTTGTTTACTAATTCAATTATTCAGTAAATTTAAAAGTTCTATCACAGCTCCTTATGCTTACAAATTTGAATAAAGTTTAAATATTCTGTGGTAGACCACCATTTTATAATCAGCACACACTGAGGCTTATGAATAAAAACAACACTAATTATATCTGCTGAGCACTCTTTTGATCATGAAGTGATTAATAAAACTAAATACAATAGAAAGTTTGGTTAATAAGATAATTACCAATTACATGTATTTATGCTGCAGAAGAATAGTTTTTATACCAAATTTGCAATCGAAGCGTAAGATCATTAAATACCGCTGATTTTGCATTTTGCTATCAAAGTGGGAAATTACTGAATACCGCTAAGGATCGCGATGGTGTTTGATAGTGTTTATTGTATTACAAAGATATCTGCATGTGCGTACATATATGAAGTGGTTGATGCAACAAAATGCTGTGACCCTTATGTGTTAAAATAATTTATCTACAAATGGTGAGTACATACTTTGAATCTTTAAAATATGGGTTGACATCCATGAGCTATTTTTGAAAAAATCATGAAGATTAACATACATATCTACATTACAAGTTTTTGCAACAAAACTAGTTTTGCCTGCTACTGTTGGCTTTGTCATAAAATATTCACAAAGTTAGTTATGATCAAGGAAACAAAATTTTCATTATTCAAATACATGTACTTATGATTGAGAACTAAACTTTTGTTTTATTCAAATTTTCAGATGTTACTTTGCCGGAGTCAAATGCCAGCTTTGCTGAAGTTGTGATGGGAGCCAGCAAAGTTCAATTCTGGCTCACTTGAATGTTAAAAGATTTTCCAAACACAGGTAGCTAAAATAGTTTTCAAGTTGTTGTATTTGAATGTAGAATATTTTAAAACCAACATCAACTCAAAAAGAATTTACCAAAGTCATCGAGACTTAGCATCACTTCCCAAGAACTCTTACTCTGACACAGTTTATTCTGTAAGTTTGTAGAGAGAAGGTTGTGGGCAGTTTTACCATCTTTAGAGCAAAATTCGACAGCCTGAAAATAAAAGTACAAGAAAATTGAAACTATTTTTATGATAGAGAAAAAATATTTATTATTCTTAGTTTATAGGCTTGTGTTAGCATAACAAAAAATTGAATGTTTTGCATTTTATAAACTTCTGCAAATACGTGACATCATCTCAAAACACACGGAAATCAGCCTTTGACTAGTGTAAATTATTGATGAAAATATTTTTATATACCGAATATAAACCCTTTTAAATAAGATTTTTTATATACATGTATTCTAAAACTATATACTTTAAGTTTTAACTATATTTAATATATTTACAAACATTTTAATACAGTCAAAGTAGCTTTTAACGTAGTATCATTCTGACATGTAATAGGCACAACGGCTAAAAAAATGAATTATGGGGACAAAAACATAATAAGCTACATATTGGTAGGTAAAATTTCACCTCTTACATAGCCATACATAAACAATTGGAACTCAGACAGCATTACCTGCTGTATAATGAGTCAAATACTAACACAGAGGATAACCATGCTTTATAACACAACGCACAGACAAATCAAGTACACCCATTTGGCCTTTTTCACGATTTTTATATTTAAAGTGTTTCACAAATTTCATATTTTTATAAAAACTCTGTTTTATTTAGGTTTTTTTCTAAGTGCTGTAGCTTCTTTTAATCAACCTAATGGTTAAGTTTGAACAAGCAGAATAAAGCTTGACAGTAAAAGCGATTTTATCAGAATCTGTTGCTCCTTTAGAATGCAACAAAATTCAGAGCTTTCCATGGTTTACCAACATTATTATTACGATTGTACTAGAGACTAACTTTATAGTAAATCTATTTTAAATAATAATTGTTTTTCTAAAACATGAATTATTAGGTATTTGTTGTAGCTATATGTTGGAATTAATTTTACCTACAACTATTGAGTTTTTAAATCGTGCCATCAAAATTATCTTAAAAACAGATCGGATTTGTGAAGAAATCCGGCTACATGTATATCATCAACTTCTCTTGCAATTCATTAGATCCTTTTCATGTGCTACATAAAACTTCAAAGATGCCTTTTTTGTTGTATAGTTACATTATGTATCTGATATTTATTGTCAAAGCTTTGATTTTCGCTTGGCATAAATCTTTATGGGTATGTTCTGCATGTAGACTCACACAATTTAGGGTAGTAGAAGACTACACCAAAATTATCTCTCCTTAAAATTCTAAAATAAACTTTGTTTACAGTAAGTTCTATGTTTTTTTTTTAACAATTTTATAAGTTGTGAACTTAGAGAATATGCATTAGTACATTTAACTTTAATGCTTTTGATATATAACTAAACTTTCTCAAATGTACAAGCAAATTACAAAGATAAGAAAAACTAGCCTTGATCAGTTAGTCAAAACTGATGAGGATAGTAAATTGAGGTAAATGTAGTACCCTTAACCGTTTACTGGTATAAATTTACATCTTAGATACTCAAATTCGTAATATCAATAGAATGGCTTTGAATGTTCTTTCAATAGAAATGGAGAGAATATGACATCGGGAGTACAGCTCACTATATTGTAATAACGCTAGCTGTGAACACAAACAGATGTTTTCATGGCATGTTAACTCGAATGCACTACTTTCTTATCAATTCTGGCAATACTAATGAAACATATCTTATTGATTAGAGTTAAGTCAATGTCTGACAAAGCTGGTTTAATATTAATTTGAGAACAAGCAGGACTATTTTATTAAATTTTCATTGTTGATGTCTTTGCTGTTCAGAACCTTCATAGAAACTTACTTATTGATGAGTTTTTTTGTTACATACATTTAGACAACAGCTAGTTATCCAACTCTACAGCATTAAACAGGAACTCTACAAAAAAGCCTGAGACAACATTGTTATCATGGACGCAGTTTTAAACAAGTCTATTTTAGGTTTAAGTTTTTACAGTTTTTACAATTTTTAAGTTTTACACAAGAATTTCAGATAGTATAGTTTGGTGAGCAAGTGTTTACTGTGAGAATATGGCTACAAACACATTATTATGGCTCCAAATATCATGGACGCAGTTTTAAACAAGTCTATTTTAGGTTTAAGTTTTTACAGTTTTTACAATTTTTAAGTTTTACACAAGAATTTCAGATAGTATAGTTTGGTGAGCAAGTGTTTACTGTGAGAATATGGCTACAAACACATTATTATGGCTCCAAATAGCTCCCTAAAACATGTTTTCTTAAGGTTGAAGTTGAAATGTTCTTTTATTTGTTGAGTAGTATTAGATAACAAGTGGGAATTAGCTCTAAAATAGGCCCATTCAAATCAGCACCTGTCATAGTGAGTATTTACATGAGTTATGGTTTAACTAGGTTTAGCTGCTCAATTAAAGTGCCAATACATTTTATCCTTTATAAGGACGGCCTCACACGTGTCTCTAAGTTTCATTGAGTTATTCAAAAGAACAAAACTTTTTCTTCAACACCTTCAATCCATGCATCTTATAATTTACTACGGCTTGAATAACAGTGCTTAATCACTCCAAAACTTTTTTCTAAAATTAGGTTTTTACTAAGCCAAATAGATTTATTTTTATCTACTTAACAAAATTTTTTTTGCTGCTGCATTTATTTTATTTAAATCAAAAAGCAAAAAACCCAACCTTCACTGCAATATAAGCCATGTCTGTTTAGCTGTTCGGCTGTTCAAAGCCATTGCAAGCGCATTATAAAAATGCATCAGGCTGGACATGAAACTGAGAAAGCAGTTGGACATGTGGCTTTTGAGAATTATTATGTGCATACTTATTATGATTCAAAATCTTTTGAGGCGTATGGGAATGCTAACATACTAGTAACTTTAAAACAGGGAAACTTCCTTACCTCATCAAAGTACTCGTATGCCAAAAGTGAAGCTGCGCCAGGAATTTCAGTGGGCACAGCTTTACATGATTCCTGAGGTGGTGGAATCTTTGTTATGACACAGGCTGAATCAAATTTAAAAGAAGTTCCTTCAATACATCTAAAACATTATAAGCTAAAGTTATAATGATTTAACTGATTTTTCCTCTGTTTGACAAAATCAGATAAAAATTTACATACATGTACCTTAAACACTAATAACCAGGTTCTGGAAGTCTTCTTTACCAAATATGCATGAACTTATCATTTTTCTTATTATTGCAAATTTTCTTGCTCAATTAGTAGATTCACCTTTATGTGGTTATATTCAACTTAATAAAACATCAAATTTCTTGCAAAAAACAAATTATCTAAAAACACTCTTTTAGTTTTCATTAATTAATTAGATCAAGGATGTGTTGCAACTGACTCTAACTTAAGAAGTACCTGAATAATTGAAGGCTCCAACAAAATAACACTTTAAACTAATGTTTAAAGCAAAAAGCTGTATTTGACATTATAGGAAAGAAGTAATAATTTTAATAACAGTGATGAGTAAACAAACTATAAAAGCTACCAAACAAATAGGTTCAGTTTATTAGACTTCAAAATTAATTATTTAGTTTTTAATATGGTAAAACTAACGGAGATTCAAAACAAGAGCAAAATTATAAACAAACTTTACAGGTTTACGCTGAAACCCCTTCTCTGTGTGTTACTGCATGTTTACTATGAAAAACATTTTTGAACTTCCTGAGGGCAACTGGAAACTGGTTCGCCAGCAGAAATTTTATTTCAATATTATTACCCAACAATAATATTTAATCCACTATTAAAAAATTTATAAAGCATCCTTACAACAAAACGAAACATCTTTGATACCAATGAAATGAATATACACATATTATAATTAAACAAATAGCTCTTAAGCCAATTATATTAGAATGATATGATTGTGTATACATTTATTTATATAATATGTTATATGTTACTGCCAACGAAACGTGAAGTTTTGCTTAAGTTTATTTAAAACTGAGATAGTCAACAAGAAAAAAATTTTATGACACAAAAGTTTTATTAGAAAATATTTCAAGTTTAAATACGCAAACAATCAGCATATTACAATACTCTATCTGACAAAACAAACACGTTTGTCATTAAAAAAAGATAACGCTCATTTTTGCTAGTGTGTCATAAGTTGGCTGTAAGCAGAACAAGTTATAAATAGTACAAGTACGTCGGGATTCCCCTACACTGTAATAAAATTTCATGAGTAATCAGTGCGCGCATAATTATTCTATAGGGTAGCATAGAAGCAGAATGGGACAGCGGTTTGTAAAATGAAACATCAGATTTCAATTCTTTTGCGAGGCAATTTTTCTTCCTAGCACTTTTAGTTTTGAACAGATGAAAGAACTAATGAACTGTGCTCCTATCATCACAAAAAATAGTTTAATTGCATTTAAACCATTGTTGCCAAAAAAGTGAAAAGATAGAAATATTTTAGTTAATATCTATTTATAGCATTTTAGTACTTTTTTCCTGTTCATTTTGGTTATGCTAAAAACATAGTAAGAAAACTTGATGTTTCTCACAACTAGAGATTATCAACCAGTCGACAGGCTGGAAGTGAACTAAATTCAACACAATTGAACAAGTTTGATGATTATTTATTTTTGCTTATTTATAACTGTTTGACCTCTTCACTCAATCATCTCACAAATCTCATGAATTTTATACTTATTTTTATTCTCTATAAACTAGATCTAGTTTGGTTAGTGCAAATCTTTTGTGTATCAGACTAAAGTTTGTTGTAAATATAAAATAATAAAATGAGATTGCTCACAAAAATGTTTAAAATCTGAAGTTTACAGGCTCTTCAACAAATCGTTGATTTATTACAAATTTCAACTGAAATAAGATTTGAACTTGTTTAAATGTAGATTTTGCTAATCATAGCCAGGCTTTAAAAGACATATCAGTTCGGCTTCAAATACAATTTTAATAAAAATTCATTTGCAGATAGGTTATAACCAAAGGTGATTTAAAAAAATTCTTGAGTTTGTTTATTGAAAGTTGTGTAACCTTCTAAATAAAAACTATTAAGCATTTGTTAGCAAAAACCTATAAAGTTATAGATTTTGGTTAATTATTTTACGGCTTTTGGGAGTGACCGATTACATGTATAAAAATCCAACAAGCTATATTGTGTTTATTTGCTACTGCATATAAGGGAATAGAATAGTCCAGAAATCAACCGTCGTATACTTTTAGTAGTTTTCATGGTAGGGTTTTTGCTTTTTATGACAGCCTGGAAAACGCGCCATGTTTTATTGTAGCTTTGTAATTAATGACAATAGACCATATAATTATGTTACCTGAAATGTGCTCCAAAATGCAATCAATAAGCAAAAGAGAAGTAACACACTCTCAGTCTTACCCTTGCATCCAGAGATTTCCATCTTGTAGATATAATAAAGGTGTTTGTGTGTCAGTCACAGGAATGTTTTCATCAAACAGACCCCATTTAAGTTTTGCAAACTCTTTGACGATTCTCTTTTCTGAAATAGATGCACGTTAGGTCAATCACTGTTCTTGAACCTTTGACATTTCAGTTTTAATTAAAGGCAAACGCAAACAAGCTATATTCTTGCAAAAACATACCTTCAACAACAGCTGATAGGAAACATACAAGTTAATTTAATTTAAATGTTTCCTATTTGAAATTAACAGCAACTTTGCATTAAATGCTTGGTCATTTCAAAAATTATCAAAATTGTTTAGCATAGTGTAGATAATTGAAATGAACCAGATATGTATGAGTTGTCGTTGTTGCTTGTTCAGTTTCTTAGAAACTTGAATATATTCATAAAAATTAAAAATCATTTTATTTTTCTTTCATCTTTCACCTGGTCTGTGTATCTTCCCATTATCCACATTTAAATTTTGTGTTAGATATTCTGGTGTGAAGTGGATAAAGTCTCCCTCTTGTCCGCAACTTCCAGGCTGCCGAGTGTAAGGCTCATTTCCATAAGCAAGATTCGGTCTTGCTACAACCACTCTGGCTCTAGCCATTGTCTCCTTTTCCTTGGGCTAGTAATCAAGTAACCATTGAATCAAATGTTTAATATAATTGAATGTAATTGTCATTGCACACTGATTTGCTTGAAAAAGGGAGATAAATGTTGTTTATCGTAAGTAGCTGCCTGGGAAAGAGATATAAAAATATATCTGACTTGGAATTTGTTTTTTGTTATTAATCTTTAACAATAATATTCAACTGAAATAAAATATTAAATATAAATCGAGTTTAGTCAAACAGAAGTAGCAAATATTTTTTAAAATTATTATTTAACAAGTTTAAATTTCACTTAAATTTGTAGGCTGTAATGAGCCAAATCTTTTTCAAAAAAAGCTCAAAAATATTCACATGGTTTGAGAGTTTTTTTAATTATTAGCAGAGTTTCTTTTACCATTTTATCTGTTTAGGATTTATCAAAGGCCTATTAAAATATATATATTCCTTTCTCCAAGTGAACTATTTTTCAAGTGCATGGTAAGTTGTTTTATTATAATTATAGGCTAAAACTCAGCAACTAGCTTTTGGGTTTAAAAAAAAAGCTAGATATATTACTTATGAACTTCAGTGCACTGAGAGTTGTCTGCCCAGAAATAGGAAAAATGACAACTCTTATTCACTACTTTCTTCCAGAACTGATACCTATGCTGACTAGTTCTTTTATGAATTTGACATTTTTGTCCACAGTTTATTTGTTTGATGTATATTTTTTGGAAATCAAAACTAGCAAAAATGCACAGTGTCCTTGTAATTGCGATCAGCTTTGCTCGTTGGATAAACTGTTAAATTATAGTGAAAAACTCTAAAAACTTTAAAATTCAATAATTGGATTAGCCATGTATTGAGACCTCATGTTTTTACTCTCAAATAAGTTTTAGCTAGCTTCATTTAATGTTAGAATTTTTTGTTCATGCATATAGAAAATAACAGCGTCTGAATTTAGCTTTAGCTTCAAAAAATGGCACATAATCCAGTTTAAAGCTCTATTGAAAATGCCATGTAAAACAAAATTAATTTATTTAACATATCATTTTGGTGCAAACTAGAGCCATTTTTACAGAGTTGAGAGTTTTTCTCAAGACATAACTAAATGACAACTCAACCATTTTCAAAAGACCAAAGCTTACACTGCATAGCTTTTATGTGCTTGTTCTCTTAATTTTTTTTACTTTTGGGTTTAACCATTTATGGGTTAGTGCGCGCTGATTTTTCAAATTTTATTACTAATCTTCCTACATTTGCATTAGAGTAAGTTATTGTGTTTTGCATGTGTTATTTACAGGTAAAATACTTTTCTTATTTATTGTCATAGAAGCCAATTATTGAAATTATTTTACATTAGTTACTTTACTTACTGGTTAAACTAAAGTATTTACTAAATCAAAAACTTAAAACATCTCCTTACTATTTAAAGTACTACTCAAACCATTGGTAAATGCTTAGAGTTGCATGAATGGTAACTTTTGAACAACTTTTTTGAATCTAGTAAAAAATGACAGAATTAAACAAGTTATCCATCATATTGAACGGACAACACAAAACGCAATTTGAATGAATTAAAAAGAAAGCACCAGCAGACGTATTTAAGATCGGGCCATAAAAAGAATCATTCATGCATTACATAGTTGTTAGAGTTTTGTATTGTTTGTCTTATCTGATCATCACTGTTAAGTATTCTTTTATTAGGCATGTGAGATGTTTATTCTAAAGAACTATTCAAGTAAGCAAGAGATAAAATATTTTTACAAGGTTTAACATCGAGTTAACAGGTGTCAAGTAAATAAGAATGAGTAATACCTTAATTGTTCTTAGTAGTAGTCTTTTTATATATGATTAAACTACTTTCATAATGGTTTCTACAGATTGCGATTTGACACAAATTCATGTGCTAGAATCAATGGTTCTAGATTTACGCTCAACCATTCAACCAAATTTGGCTCCTTACAAAAACATAGTATTTGGACCAGCCTAATTATAAAGTATGATGTTTCATTTACTACTTAACTGAAAACATAAAAACTAAAAAGGCACAAGGCTATTTTCAATAACTTTATTTGCTATTCAATGTAAATATTTTACACAGAATTCTGTTGTAACACTCACTATATATCATAAAACTTATCTGTATGTATAAATCTAAAAGTTTGTGTGTATGTGTGTATCTGTGTGTTTCGGTTCGTCCAGCTAAAGCTATTAAAATTTAGGAATGAAATATCCTGTCATGAAACAGGAAAATATCTTACCAATTAAGAAACGCTAAATGCATTGAATTCTGAGGCGATATTTGTTGATTTGTGGGTGAAAATACGCATACTGCTCCGCGCGGCACAATGCCATTTTATGCTTGCTCTCATGGCTCTTATTGTAAGTACGCAAAGTACTAGCTTACTCACATTAGCTATTGGCAATGTGGCAGACTAATGGCAAGTGGTAGGCAACTACATTACCTTGCAAATGTTTGTAAGCTGATTTTCAATACTCGTGCAATGCCAGCAAATTGGCTAGTTTATATGTAAACTTAACTTACGCAGAAGTTTTCGCACATTTTCTTTTAGAGAAGTGTCGCATTACAGTTGAACTAATGTAGCTTAACCATCGCAATAAATTGACTGGCCATCACTTTTTGAACTTTTTTTTAAACGTTATGAAGAGATAAAAAACAATGACTAAAATTAACAGTGCTTACCTCTGACCACGCGCTGTTAGGTTTCCAGGTCTCTGGAACTAGTATAGTCAAACTTTTGAAGTAGTGTCGGTTGTGGGTGGCTGCGAGCAGGATATTTGAAGCTTCCGTAAAATAGTCCTTTAATCACGTAATAAACGGTAATGTTATATTGTTATATAACTGCAACTATGTCATAATTGCAGTTACATGTATATGTTATCAACTGCAAATTATGTTTGAAGCTCTTGCAAGCATAATTTAAGTTTTATCAGAAGTTTATCACAACTTACAAGCAGCTCATTAAAGTGAAAGAATTCACAACCATTGCAATGGTCAGCTTTTCTAAATATGCAGGACCATCTTTAGTATTCATTTCAATATCATAAACTTTATTTATCTCATAAATCTTTCAATTTTAATATTTTAAATTACACTAAGCCTTAACCAAAAACAAACTTTGTAATGAAAATATAACAAAAATTTGTAACTTATGTTTGTATAGATGCAATCAAAGTTTTACTTTAAACTTAGAATCTATCGATGCTATACTTTCTTGACTTCAATTAATTCAACATGATAGAATTAAAGTGCAAAATATAAATTGTTTCTGATAATATTTATGTCATTCCAATAATAATGCTACAGACCTGCTATAATATTTTTGGTACTTCAAATGCTCCGTAAAAAAAGTGGACAAAAAACCTGCTATATGTAGTTTTTTGAACTGTGTTGGTTGCATGTTTAAAGATGAATTCACACAAATTTTTATAGATTTTGTTAAAAAATCTTCGGTGATTTTTATTATTTAAGATTTTTTTAAAGGTTTGCAGTAATCTTAATGCCAGAATGTTTCAAAATTATTATCGATAAAAAACTTTATCACAGATAAAAAGTTTTGCACAAACCAAATTGCATTTATGATAGGTATAGTAGCAAATAACTAGAAAAATAGATATATGTAACCCGGCAACCTAAATGCAACAGCCAATATGAACTATAGCAACGATTGCAACTAATGACGTCATTCGGCGTGTATTTTTCCTTCTACCATTTCAGTTGCAATGCAATTTGTTAATTATAATCTTAAAATACTTTGACTGCCAGACTAACCCAAACATTAAAAACAATTGCTATTAATGCAAAAATTCTATCGCTTTGTGACAAAACCTGCAGAAAATCTGCCCAAGTTCATCTGTAGAAAAGACAGCAAAGTTATCACACTGACATTAGAGACTACCAGTGCAACTACCTGCAGTTTGTAGATAATATTCATGTTTTCAGGAACATTGTCATCAATAGCAACCAGGATGTCAGTGTAGCCTCCATCAGGGCTCAAGTTGATATTTTGCCTGTCATTGCCAATGTTTGATGAAGCTGTCATAGCAACCATCAAGGAAGCAATGATAAATTTCACCGCTCTCATCAACATTGTATGCTAATGCTGTTACTTCAAGTTGAAAATGGCTCTCTACAAAGCGCAACACCATCATGATTTACAACTAGAAATTGAAAAAAAACCCATTCTTATAGTTTGATTTTTAAACAGTATGCTTTGGCTGTTTTTGCAAAAGGTGGCAGAACCAAAATCCCAGCAGCCCGGTGCGCCATGAGAGATCAACATGTGTAAACAGTATGTGCACAATTATTCCATAATGCTGAAAGGTGGTTGAGGGGCCTAATTGCTAGCATACCTGGCTTCTAAGACAAACATGCAAGTTTCATTCTCGTGCATCACCTTTTTCCCTCTAAACCTCTAAACATGGTTTTGGACCAAAAGATAAAGATATGAACAAATAAATAGACAAGGTTCGTATTACAATAGTAATAATAATAACAACAATAATAATAATAGAGTTTGTATTACAATAAAGGTTATTATTGGTTTTGGTGATCTTTTGAAAATAAAGCAATATTTATATCTGAATTGTTTTTACTTTTAGTTTTTATAGGTAAATGGTTACTTTAATTTTTTTAACATGTTCTGATTTCAAACCAATTTCTTTCACTTTATTATTTGCTCAAGTTTATCATCTAACTTGCGCATAAAATTTTCAATAATTAAAAAAATTTGAATATTTCTCAAGTTTCCCTTTGATTTACAATGATAAACCGGTGGATGCCATTTCATCATAAATAGATTATCAAATCAGTGAATCACATCTCAACTCTTCCTTAGAAAAACTTTTTTCATAAAAAAATTACATGATTTATCGGCATGATTTATCATTAATTTACGACGCTTGTTAGTTTGTCTTTTTGCTTGAGTTTACTAATATGTGAAAGCAAAAATATTTTAGCATGATTTTATGCCTATTATTTGCATAAGATGCAACTCACTGCTGATGCCAAGGCAACTTTCTTACTTTGTTTTTATGGAATTTTACTTTTACCAAACTACCAAAAATTTAAATGCAACTTATTGAAAGCCCTATACTTTAATAATTAATTAATTAATTAATTAATTAATTAATTAATAATTAATTAATAAATGTTAGAGTGCTGATATTTCTAGTTTAAATAATGTTTATGTTTTAACTGTGAGATATAAAATACAACATGCAATGTCTTTTTTAGTATGCCATGTTTTATGTTGACTTTTTCCAGATAATTTATGCAGCTAGTTGATGCTATTTCTCTAAAAGTTCAACTTTTGAAACTTTTCATCGCGACAATGTTGTATTAGATTTTAATTTAGTAAAACACTTCTTAACATTGAAATGCATCACTGAAGATTATAGTTGCTCAGTAACACAATGCAATCGCTGCAGAATGCTATTAATATTAAGCTACTTTATTGGTTAAATTTAACAATGGAGAATAATTTGTTCAAATGATCATTACAACATTTTCTAGAGAGCTAATTGGGTTTGCTTCCGTATTAGAGAAACGGCTAAAGGCGTTAAACGAGTTTCGCTATTCACAAATCTTTATTAAATGTTTCATGCTTGCGAATGATGCACATTAAATATTGTGCAAGCCATTCCATTTTAAATATTTTCTCACTAGAATTATATTTATTTCGATTTGAGCAGTTTCAAAAATGCTAATATTCTGAATGCTGCTAGACTTGACAAGACTGCATTGCTACTTATTGATCTATAGTGTCAATAACTAATGACTGCATTGCTACTTATTGATCTATAGTGTCAATAACTAATGACTGCATTGCTACTTATTGATCTATAGTGTCAATAACTAATGACGCAGTCATATATTTCACTAAAGCACTGGCTTTAAATGTGCATCATGCAAAAGTTTATTGAAAAACTTAATTACACGGTAATATAACCTGTGCACAACTCTGAATACACAACATGCGCGGCATGGAAACACAGTGTAGAAACAATTTTCGTGGTATGTTTCATTTTGGCTCATGCCTCTAATAAATCACACTCATGAAAAAAATAAATATTTTACTTGCTCTCTTAAGGCTGTATATTACATTCTTTTAGCAAAGAGAACTTAGAGTTAGTAGGCTTTTGTCAAAATTCACGGAAAGCCAATTTGATTTTCAAGTTAGAGTTAGAAATAGCTAGTTCTTTTTCAGTAAATGCAAGGTAGTAAAAACAATGTATTTAAAGAGCGATGTTAGTAATAATAATATTCTATTCTTTGTAAGTTACTGCAAACAATGTGCGTAGTAACAATGTCTCAAAAAGCTAATCTGTTGAAAATCATGGTTTATCATATGGCATTTTGAAGCTTCCGTAAATGAGTTATTGACTAGAAAGCTGCAAAATGCTTTTTTCCCTAAGCTCTTTTATCCGTGATCACTTTTTATGAAGTTCATTTGAAATATCATACTGTATTTTTTGAAATAGCGAGTAGATTTACTTAAAAACTGTTTTTGCTATTATCCATGCACTTCTTCAAATAAAAGTTTATAACTTTTTTGTTTGAAAAGCTTATTATCATTGTACCAAGTCTAAAAACTTTGCGATTGGCTATTTTACATTTGGTTTTACAGGCCGGCTTACACTATGTTGCCATATGTTGGCATCATCCTTTTGGCAATTATTAGTAAACCAATGATGTAAACTGACTGTGTAAGCCGATGGCATGTTTTCGGTAACAGATACTTCAAAAAAGCTTACTATTGTCAAATCTTTCTGATAATTTGTCAGACAATCACAACAGCCTGCACAATTTGAACAAATGTGGTAATTGTGAATGACGGAGACTGAGTTTTTGATCTTTATTTTTCAATGACAGCTGCTGCTGAACTGGTATTTAGTAATTTTTATGATGACATTGTGTTATGACAACGCCATGCTGCGAACATGTAGACTATGTAAATGTGAATGAGTTTATGATAGAATGAACATTGGTATCACAAAGTGTCACAGAGTTATGGTCTGATCAATAAGACCATGCAGCAATATAATGTAAACCAGCCTTTAGCACTAAAATCGCTATAGAATGAAGTAGACTCATTTTAAAAGTTTAGAATGACTCCATTGTGCGGTCTTCTTTTATTTGTTTTGTAAACAAATTTTGTATTACAGTAGAGCCTCCTGTAACATAAATTTTCAATAAGGTAAATACTACTTCAAGTGACAAACCCATGCAAAGGTTATGCTTCATATTACATAAGACAATCTAAATAACGTGAAGCGACAAGTCATGCAAGTCTTAAATTTGATTTGAATAACAAAACATTATTAGTTCGTTTGAAAACTTAATTTAAAAACATAAAAAGCATTGAAAAGTTAATTCTTGCCACACTTTGGAGACAAAAACATGTGAAATGGCATATCTATTACATTTCCTGGTACCCCGATATTTTAGAATGCTGCGAGACATTATCAGGTGTACCGATAAAGGAAAGAAAGTAGCTGCGCAATTATTTAAAACTACTTAAAGGTGGTTGATTAGTGCTGAAACGTTGGCTTACTAACCAGAATGTTTTGAATTAGTCTCATTGAAATCAATATTTCATCATAAACTCTCTTACTGAAATTAGAAAAATGAATGAATAGTTAGCCGCCGCCCTTCCAATGGTAAAAATATATATACTTTTTCAATTATTTTAGAAACATTCCTAACTTTTTATATTTTGCCAACTAAAAACTAATGGTTAATCACAGCCGTCACAAAAATGTGGTAGTTTGGAATCCCTTTATTTTGACAAAGTGCCCAACTCCACTTGGTCAGTGTTTTGACACGTGCTGCTATCATGTGAAATAAAAGGCCAATCAAAGGCTTAATATAAAATGTTTCGTACCACTAATTTATGACAAAAACTTTGAGTAGCACCGAAAAGACCTTATCAAATACAGATGCTTGCTACTTTACAGTTTCAATGCAGTTTGGTCTAATCATCTAGTCATAATCTGATCATGTGACCCATACTCTTTGCCAAATCTCGCAGAGGGATTTTGGCAGAGAGTAAGGGTTTCTGCAATTTCTGCAGAACAAGTTTTGCAGCATTTTTTGATTATCACAAAATGCTGTGATAATCAAAAGAATTTGAGGTGATCAACAGGCTCGTCATGTTTATCAGAGGATGATATGCACTCCTTCGAGCTGAGTTAAAAAAATTAAACCCATTTTTACAGTAGATTTGGAGATATCAGTTCTCGTAGTGACAGCATTACAATGATGATGAAGTAGATGTGTAAGGAGAATCGACTTTGTTTTATTGAATGCGTTAAATATATTTGCAAACATATTTCAACAAATGAGCTTGCATGAAAGTGTAAACAGAAGCCATCATGTTTAACTACGTTTCAATTGAGCTGTATTGGAAATGAGTTTCAACCTACGGCCTTTTGTGATAGCTGCGGTTAGCTGTTCGTTTATAAGCTTTTAGGAGCTTGCAATTGCATTTTCTCATAAATTTCAGCTACAAAACAGCAGAGTAATACTTGGTAAATCTTTTGATACCAAACAACTAGAATTTGACTTTTGTTACAAGTAAACCGCTAACATAAAGTTACTGTAATCCTTGACACTAAACCAATGAAGAGGAATAAAAAAGCTGAAAAAAATAGTTTGACAAACCAATAATATTGCAGTTACTTAATACTCACACATTTACTGTGCAGTAATGAGATTAAAAATTTAGGTTTACTCTGTTTTCTATATAGAAAGCAAGATGACAAAATGGAAACAATCATGACATGGATTAGACCGATTACAAGTATTATTTGTTTGCATAACAAAAAATCCCCAAATCACTAACATTTTCGAACTTGAGTATTTTTTTATGGGAGCGCCTACTGTAGTTCAATGCAACTATTTTCCCAGTTGGAATTTTAAATTTTGGACCTACTTTAACAAGGCAATAACCAATAAACGCCTTTAAAGCTCATTAGCGAAATGATGTAAATTGGTTAACAAAGCTGTTTTTTGCTTGCTGTTCTTCAATTAAATAATATACTGAGAGCCTATTCTACCCTTAAGTTGATGGCAAAGCTGCTCTAAGTGGCGTGCTTATGCAAAAGCTTAGAGAAAAGTTTTAGGAAATTATGTCTCTCTATATGCAAAAAGCAGTTAAATACTAATTTAACATACATTTTCTTAATCTAGAGTACACGATTGCAATGTATAAAGCTAAATAGTAAGTCTAATACTGCTTCTGACCTTCAAATAGTTGCGATTAGTTTGGTTAGATTCTCACAGAAAACCTCAAATAAGCAACTGCATTGAATTATTTTGAACTACTTTTATTCTATTGTTTTGACAGTTAAAAATCCAGATGTAGTAGAAGCTGTTTTTCACAATGAGTAGCTTTTACGATGCATGCAACTTGGGCCCTCACTGTTTGCAACAGGCTAATGAGCTATACCCAGGCCAAAATAACTATTACATAGACGCTGATGAATAGGCACACACTCACACCCGTGAACCAGACGCTTTCTTCTACAAATATTATTGAAATACTTTCAAGTAACTTAAAAGGGTATCTGATAAAAGTCTCGCAGCCCCATGAATAGGCTGATTGTGCATTACAAAACTACTAATTCCTCAAACTAGGGCACTACCACCCAAAGACTAATCGGGCATTGAATTGGTCCTTTTGTTATTTAATGTTTATGATCTCAATCCAACCCTTTTCATTCAATGTGCGCGAGTGTTTATGTTGGATAAAAATATGCTGTACACTCGCCTTAAGTTTCCCACACACGACAATTGTAAACACCATGTCCTAAACTTGGTCTGTTAGAAATATAAAACTTTTACTAGTTGCTTTGACATTTCGTGTGCCTATTATCTAGCACATTTGGTTAGAGGTAGTTTTGGTCTATCTGCTATAATACCAGTTTAAATTGAGATATCAATACTGCTTCATGCATTTGCTTATACATGTACTGTGTTTTCACTTATTCAGCCATTATCACTTTTTGGCATTTTTTGAAATAAAAATCAAATTTTGTGATCTATGACCTTATTTTATTTACTGACTATTACTTTATTGCCAATAAAGTAATATGTAGATATGACTTTGTGCAACCAATATTTCTATAGTTTATGAAAAGGTTTTCAAGTTTTAACTAGAATAATAACTATAATTTTTAGTTGTTTACATTTTTGAACTTCCCGTTGAATTCAGATATAAATCTAGCACAGGATAAACCATAATTTCTGCTAAACTCGAAAACATTTAAATGTATAAATATGGTTCACAGAAAGTATAAGCTAACTTTGCTTATTAAAAAATACATGTAGATATGCTATACCATTTTCTAAATTTTTCCCAAAACAATGGTGTATAGCGTCTATGGTCAAAATATTTAGCATACTAGATCACTTCTGTGCTAGTGATGATAACATTTTAGCTATTTACATTATCCTCATTTGAAGCTCCATAATATTTTAAAGCATTTCATTAAACTGGCTTTTAACTTGCAGAATTTAATTTGAAGTTAGAAGAAGAACTTAAAAGCAAGCCTAGAAACAAAACTAAAATACATGTAACACGGAAAAGAGCTCGATGTAAGTTTTTTGAAACATTTTGATATTGTTTGTTAATTTCTGTGTACTAGCTTATGCTTGTGTATTAGCAAAATATAATGACGACTACAACACCAACTACAGTCACTAATTAATGGATAAATATCGGCGATTCCTTTCCAAGTTTTGACACTTTATTGAAGTAAGGTAAAGGCATAATTTGCCTTATTTAGTGCTCTCATGACTTTGTGTACACATGTATACTTGGTGGGCCATGCACCATGAGAGATCATAATGAGCAAGCGGTATATATAATTAATTCAGGAAGTAGCACATAGCTGGGTGGTATAAGAGTAATGCATGGTGCTCATGAATCTGACTCCCTACGTTCAATTCCTGAGTGCGGTAATTGTTTTTCCAATGCTCTTACATGAACTATGACTTCAAAAAGATGAGCTAAAGAGCCTTCCTCTTATTATAGTATAGACTGTTATTTTCTATTTCACTAGTAAACCAACAAGGTCATTGGTAGCTGACTGCAATGTTGCATCTTTTTTTCCAAAGCATACCGTTATCCCTTTTGTTTGCAGTTGATTGAATAGGTGTTAGTGAAGCATTCATGCTTTGCTTTAGGCTTTGGTTGCTCCCATACGTGTGCAACGGTTTGAGTAGAAGTTTAACATGTTTGGGGAACCAAAATAATGTAGGTACTACTCTTTACAATAGAGGTAATACTTATCAATGTTATAAGCAGGTAGTATAACATTACAATAAAGCTGGCTTTGAGTTCATTACACAGCCTAATTATTTATAAAGACTTTGGCCAGAATCTGTAATAGGTCATTATTAACCCTCAGGTTTAACTTGCTGAAGCTTGTTTGAGAAAACTTGCATTTTCTCCTTTCTTTTTAGTTGCAAAACTAGACTAGTTAAAGTATGGCTAATTTCATTTATCACTTCTTCCCAACAAACGATCCTACATTGCACAAACAGCCAGGAGAGATTCAAACAAAGTTTCATGATTGTATGTCTTTATTTTCAACCCTGTTCAATATGGATGCATTGAAACAATGCAACACAAAAGTATTTATTAAAAAACTTAACTGAAAAGTGTATAAATGGTAGAATTTTTGTCAACAAATTAAAATTATACAGTGTGTATTTTAATGCTTTTGCGATGTTGACTAAAGGCCAAATCAAAGCAAAAGCAATATATTAATTGCTAGGCGGCTCAGTCTTGTTTGCGTTCTATAAAAGTTACTTCACTATTCAAAAGATCCTTCTTTTGAACAGCACAGTTGGCTACTACTTTTGTTTCCATATTACCTTCAATTTAAGTTAGCCTTTCTCTTGCTGAATACAGTTCCAAACACTCAAATACCCTTGATAAAGATTAATAGTTATTGACACCTACTGACAAGTTAATAAAGACAGGCTGAATTATGATTGCGGTTTAACCTGTAAACTTATTGGCATTTATAATACAGACGAAGCTTGAGGCAAGCGCTAGTAATCCGTGCTAAGAATATTAGACAAACTTTATATTTATGTTTGCAGATTTCCATAATTATTTAACTGATTGTCAAGAACTCAATTCAAAAGGAAATCTATAAGGTGAACCAAAACAAGCAGTTTGATTCATGATGAATGCCCAGCTATTTAAAATAAATGCACTCTTTTATTATACGAGAATAATAAAAGACTGCAATAATAATAATAATAATAATAATACGAGACTGTCTGCCACAGTTGAAGAAAAAAATAGCTTCTGACAAAATATGAACTGATGACTTTGGCAAGGTAGACAGACCTAAACTCTCACCATCATCATTTGACCATTGATGATTAATTGTGCACTTAATTGTTACATCTGATCATTTTTCATGGTGCACTGAACTGCCTGTTAGGTATAAAGATATACACTAAGAGCTAAGCAAATCCTTTGCTGTTGAATTAGTGTTATTACAACTTCCCCAATACACTTCTTATGTAGCCCACAATAAACAATAGTGTAGGAGAGAAATATACAGTGCCTGGTTTTTATACTTCAAATGTTTATTTGCTGCCAGCTGGCCTCAGTTCTGTAAATTGGGCTTCCAAATCTCCAGTCGCTTTTGTGTTAGAAGATAACAAACCAAGATAACACTGTTTGTTAACTTACAACGAAAGTGCAGAAGATGATGAGTACGGATAATTTTTGAACAGCTATAGATAAAATACTTTGGTAACTATCGACTATACAATACAGTAATGAATGCTAATGAAACCTTGTCTCTCTTTGTATTCACCTAACTATCCTTCAAGGCAATCGTGAACAAGCTCGAATTCCACTTTGCAGGTAAACTTTGTGTTAGTCCTATTCAATATTGCGCTTGAACCGAGACTACCATGTGCAAACAAACACTTGCTTGTGTTTGTTTTATCTATTGCTGATCTATTGCATCGAGTCAATAATTGCATCAATGAGTAACAATGATATGTGTTGGAAATCTAGCAAATGTGTTTCACTTTTTTCCTGCTTCTTATACAACATGGCGCAGATAGATGTGCGCATCCACTACGGTACAGGAAAACTGCATATTTGCGTACAAATGCTGCATAGTACAAAATTTTGTATTTCACGGATATATACATGTATGTAGCATAAGCAGAGCTATCATTCCACTTTTATTCAGAATTTCTCTTAACTTATAAATAAGTGTAAATTTGGTATGGTCACAATTAAATTAAAATTCATTTATTTCAATAATAACTTAGCCAATAACTTCTCATTTCATTTTAATGCAATTCACGTAACAAATATCTTATCCAAGGTTATCCGGACCATGTGCATTTGACTTTACATATAAAGCATTTAAAAATAATATTAAGCTGCTAAGTCTGTTTATATCCTGTTGGCTCTTATGAAACCTCAATCTAATTTGTTGTACAATGAGAATAGACTAATTAATTGATGGTATAGGTTACAAATTCACTAAACTGCTTAAAGATGAAGATCATAAATGAAGGTCATATTACGCTACATTAATTATACATGTTTACGGCATGTCCTAGTTGCATAACCTGAAATACAACACAAGATGCTTGCAATGAATCAAACGTTAAGTGTGGTTTAATATGCATGTATGATAGAAAGAATGCTACTGATTAGGATACCGGCTTTCAATTGAAGAACACCTTATGTTACATATATCACGCTTGCATACTGTTGTCACGGTAGAGCATATAATTTAACAGTGATAGTGCCTTGAGCAATTACTCACATCAACTATGATGCTACATGTAGGAGCGCAAACAATACTGAATGCACTATTTAGCAGTGCTAGGGTTAATCATACGCCCAAAAGACCAGTCTTTCAAAGATTGATCGACACAAAGATGACTTCTGTCTAACAGATGAGGAAGGTTCTAAAAAGAATGTTTGAGCCTACCTTAAACCAGGTGTGGGAAAAGCTTATCAGAAGTATTCGAGCAAACAGCATCTCATCGAACAGCAATAGACGACCTTGTAGTAAGCTCTGCGAATGTTTTTCTTAGGTGCTATTGAGCTCTTTTCATATGCTTCAAATAACTCTGACAATAGACTCGGAGACGGAATTATTTGCCCAATTGTTAATGACCAAAAGGCTATCACCTCAAGCATGTCGATACTGAGTAACATTCATATGCCTTCTGCATGGATTTGTTTTGGTAATTGATGTCTAGGGTAATTTCTAAATGCAGTCTACTAATTCAGTTTACCTCTACATTCATTTTATGTAATCTGTGGTTGCACTTGCATTTGAACTTTTTGCATAGATAAAATTTGGGTGTTTGTTTTTATGCTTCATAGGCTCATATCGATCAACTACTATTACTTTGTTCTGGCAAAAATGACTTTGCAAATAATTGTGGTGATTCCTACATATATTATTCTGTCAGACGTATTTTCTATAGAAATTTGTTACTCAGTCATAAAGAAATAGGTAGAATAAATTGAAGTGTCCATGTTTACTTAAGCCAAACATATGCGAAAGATACTAAGAAATGAACCTTGCGCCATTTCTGACTAACAGCAGTTTTTAAAAAGTTAAGCGGTGAACTCATAAATATGCCCTTCCGACTACATGTATTTGCAGCTCAGACAAGAAGCTAACACAAAAAGATGATTGCAATAAAAACCACAACCCGAACTAAAACATGTTTCAAGTGCAATAAATCATCAAAATAAAACAAAGCATACAGTAAGCATCCAAATCATTTAGATTTATTTAAAAACTGCACCTACTGTTCAGTAATAGTTTTACTGCAAACTTGGTAGAGTGGAAGTAAATTAAGCAACAAAAGCAAAAGACTGACAGCTTGCTTGAATCAATTTCGAATCTGAATTGTTTGACTTTTCAGAAAAAATTAGAAGCAGCTTGTATAGGCGAAAAGTTAATGACTTAATATTTTGCTGTAAAAAATGGCTGGAATTGACTTTACATCTAGTTTTCCAGAGAAGATAACTCTTGATCAGCACAAGGTTCAGTCTGACTGAGCACAAGTGCTCAGTCAAAGTTAGTAGATTATTTAGTATATACAAGTATACACAGGGAATGCACCATTTTGTCAACAATTGTTCTTTCGGTCGCCATATGTGTTTCCATAGTTTTGTTTGATTTTCCGACATTTGTGGTTAAATCACGCTTTATTGTTATTGTATCTATGTGGTCAATGTATCTGGTTTTGAAGTCTATAGAGCAAAGGCCTATATTGCGAAATATTTTCAGTCTATGCAAAACCTTTTTAATTTTTCACTAGACTGACAAGAATAATTTGTCTTAGTTAATAACATATTTAAACTACCTGTTTAAACCAGATATAAATCTTACCCAAACATAAGCCATAATTTCACCGTAAAGTAATGAAGTTGCTGTGGCTTATGTTGTTTAAGATAGTCTTGTAGATTATATTTTTCTAAAATCGGCTCCTGAAGCAAGCAGCTAATTGCTCTTTGCATGGTGATGTTTTTATTGCTTTCATGTCTTCCCATGTTCACACTTTGCATACATGAATAACAATGCTTCAACTTGCTTCTGTTAAGTAAGTCATGAAGTGGTTAGTGAAAAATGTTTTTTTGACTATACAAAACCGCTTTAAAAATAAATTTGTTAAGGAATTCGTGCACAAGGATAGGGAGCGGAGAAAGGAGGAAGAAAGGGAGAGGGCTGTGCGTTGTAATATTTTGCTGTCCATATGGCTTTTAGTTTAGTATTTGTTACAATTGTATAAGAGTTATTAGTTATAATAGTCAGCTATTGTTAGAACTCTGTGGTATGGTATGAGTTGACTTAAACGTTATCAATTAGACTACATTTGAACTTATATTAACATCACACTGAGCTTTTTAATGGTTGGTCTAGTTAAAAATTGAACAATTACCATTATATAGTTTTATAATTAGTTCCCGCTACCAAAGTCTTGTATGTTTGACCAAATGCAGCTCAGAATAGAGTTTTTGGTTAAAAAAAGTAACGGCTTAATTTAGTTTGTTAATGTCCAATCTTATGGTGCAATATAATTCTGACACGCTTGAACCTAACTGTACATAACTGTTATAGTAGATTATTAGGAGAATTATAAAAGGCACGAGTCTTTTTTTTAAACTTGTCAACTTGATTTGAATTATGCAATTAAAAGATTTGTTTAATTTACTTTATTAGTTATCATTTTAAAATTTACTGAATTGATTGTCAACTGATTATTAACTGTTTTTGTCACAGGTTTTACAGTGTGTTACAACCAATAAAGAATACATTGGAAATTCTAACTGTCTCCATTTGTAATTGTCCTCACTCTAATTAGTAAAAAAGATTTCTGCGGTTTTTTAAAACTGCGCTCTCTATTTATAATTGGTGCAAGTATGTGACTTTGATTGAAGGTGTATTTTTGTAATTTTAGTAACATGATTTGTCGATTAGCTGCCAAATAGTTTATTGATTTTTCATTTATTCATAGCCGTTTTGCTCAGTCTTTTTATTTTCTTTCAAAATCTTAGTTCAAAGAAACGTTGTTGATTAAAGTGTTAGCTTCGTGTGATAATATATAGGTGCTGTGTTCCCTGAAATTAAACATATGTTTCTACCAGAAAACTTGTGGCATGCATACTAAAATAAAACAAATGGCGTTTTTGATCTTTAAAAAAGTGCAAGTAAAATAGCAATTAAGTGCTTTAAGCGGAAAACAGTCTAAAAGTATAAAATGATTATTGTACAAATTTAGGTTTAGAAAAATCCTCCTTTTTGGTAGAATCCGATCAAATTTAACTTGTTTGTGACATCTTAATTCAGTTCAATATTCAACAGTTTACCAACAAATGACTGTGTATTAGCAAATTTTTTGCAGGTAGCTGTTTTTCTACTAGTTAGACATTTCTGCTAAAAGAGAATGAATTATGAAATGATATTACTGAAACAATATTAAGAAAAAACTCTGAATGAAACGGAATACCAAATAAAGGATGACACTGGCTGTGGTACTTCTGGTGTTGAAACTGAGAATAACATAAAAAGGTCTTAACTTCTCCATGAGGCAGGGTTTTCACACAAATTTTTACAGAATCAAAGATACAGCTTTGCTTTGTACCACAATTAAAAGCTGGCTAAATGTTTGTCCTTTGTGTAAGCTTTAAAGATAGATACTTTTTTGTAGCAGCAATTTGACTCGCAGAGCTAAATTACGGCATCACAATAATGTTGTGCTAAGTATTTTAAATAGCTATAATATCCATAAAACAAAATTATATTGTTCATGAAAATGTTTAGATTCATTTTAGTGTTATAACTTAATAATAGGTTCAAAATTTTCGCTTTTCACTTTACAATGCAATGAGGGTATTGAAAACTTTTTTAGAGTCGGCAATGACGTTTAAGTAAATTAAATTCATCTTTTTGTTTTACTAAAACATGTGGTCTAGCCCCTTTAACATTTTCCTGTTTTTGGCTTTGAGTAATATTATGTTTGCTTTTCAATTTATTTTCTATTTATTTTGTATTTGGTCCAATTTCGCAGTAGCCAAGGTTTAAATGTTATTGTTAGTTGCGCTTCGACTGCTTTATTTTTAATAGTGAAAGCTGTAATCAATTCTAACGATTGAATTAGTTTGTTTCAGACTACTTGTGTTTGCGTTTCAGCACATGTTAAGTCTTTTGCGTGAATATACGATTCAGAAAACAGTTGTTTGGTATCATTTTTTATTCCAAATGGCATAAAATTTTGCTAGTATCATGAACAACCCTCAAAACTTTAGTAGAGTTTTCTCCACAATCAGGAAAGCATCAAACGCACTTACTACAGATTAGGCCGTATTTAAAATTAGGCCAATTGCAAGCCGGGCATATAAAACAAGAAGCTGGTTTTTTCAGGCTTGAAATATTTTTAAATATTTTAGTATGGAATAACAGAAAAGTATTTGGAGCCATTTTTGCAAACAGCTATGAAGCAGTCATGAAGCAGTCGAGGAGCAGCAGTGAATCTGCCGTAGAGCCACCATGGAGCTGTCGTAGTTCAAGGATTAATACATTGACTTATGGTAATTTTGAGCAACAAAAAGACTGTTGGTAATGCTAAGAATTAGATCAATGCTTCATTAGTTTAAAATCTGTAGAATCTTTTAAAAAATAACCCCATGCTCTCACGGGGATATCAGATGACCATCAATTGGTAAACATTTTAAATATTTTCCAATTTTCAGTCACTACACTCTACTACTACAAAAATCTAATGAGAAGCGTAGTGGATATCATAAGATTATCCAAAAGTTATTTACTAATGTTAAGTAAACTTATTACTAAAAATACCAATTACTTTTAGTAATAAGCTCTCTTATAACTTGTTTATGAAAATAATAGGTTATTACAAAAAAGAACTAACATTCAGCATCTATCACAGTTCGAAATTATCTATAGTCATTTTAGCACATGACCAAATTTGGTTTTAAGTGTTTTTAACTAATAATTTTGCGCGCACCTAAAACCTTCAAATACATGTACATTTTAGTTGATAGCGATATGGGGAAGCAACTGCTTTGGTTCTTCCCAATTGCTACAACTTGAAGATAGTATTATAAATTTTTCAAACTGAATGTCTTAGTTTTTACCGAATTTGAGCTGACAGACTGTTTGCCAGTTCAGTTTATTAATTAGGTTGAATGGTGCTTTGAAACGCGATTTAACATTAATGACCAATTTTAATTCAAACTAATGAATACCCATCTCGTGAGCATTTAAATATACTATAGTTTTATTGCACAAGCTATGCACTGATTGATACTGCAATTCTGGTTTGTGTGGGTCTGGAGACGCCATTCCTGCAAGACCTTTGCAAGACCCCATTATAGCTATGATAATTATTCACATGATAAGTCTCCAATTGATAATTATCCCCATGATAATTATTCACAACTTTAATAAGACTGTGTTGTAGCAATGATAATTAAATCTATAAACAGTTTCAAAAATAGGAAGCTTTCAGCTAAAGCAAGTTTCAAGCAAGCTGGCTACCGTCCCATGTTGCACTTTGTAGTCTGTGCGAGTATATGTAGATATAAATGTATGGGTGAATATATATGTATGTTCGGGAGTACAATTATATGTAAATGTATATGTTGTTGAAACCATTTGGTAGTTCAATAAATTTTAGTCACTCTATAACTTGTTTTAATTTTGCTCCATTTCAAGTAGAGAACTTGAAGTCTTGAAGAGAAGAGAACTTGAAGAGAACATGAAGTCACCACAATCAGACTAACTTTATATGTAAACGTCTATATAAATGTCTATGTAAATATATATGTATACTAGCTGTGCTACCCGGCGTTGCCCCGGGTAATGGAAAAGTCTTTGGACCAAAATTGATATGTATTTGCCATATAACAACATATGCCATTCGGACTGTCAAACTACATATCATGAGAAAAGTGTTTTGTCTTATAAACAATGAGAAGTAGTGAAAGTTGCTCGCTATTAGCCAGTTTAATAATGTGAGTGAACAGATTCTCGTGACTTTATGCTATGACCCGCGTCATACTCAAAGCAGTTAGGTATTGGCTCTCATATAATGACTTATATTGGCAAGCTGGCAATTTGATTTCTGTAGTCTAGTGGTTAAGGTGTCGGACTGGTGATCAGCAGGGTTCGCGATCAAAACCTCTTTGGTTCGGAATATTTATTCCAAGATTTTAAGATCTATAGCCGTACAATCAATCCTACAAACCTACATATGACAAACTTTGATAAATATATATATAGGTGCACATCTAAATTTAAATGTATAAGTAAAGGTAAATTTAGATAAAAATTTATATGTAGATGTAAAAATATAATTATATGTGGTTGTTGTTTGTGGGTCCAGTTATAGCAATAAAGTTTGATAAACAGTGTATCCTCACATTAATACCACTTATAAAGTGGTATGAATAACATGGCTTGTCCAGTGGTATGAGAGTGGTCATTTTAATTCCACCCATGCAGTGGTATTAAGTAGCACCACTCGTGGTGTGATATTAGCTAATACCACAGCATGAGTGGTAGGAAATTACTATTTGCCTTAAGGACAAATATTATATAATTATAATATATAGTTATTTTACATTATAATATATCACTATAATATTATTGGTATTTCTGTTTTGTAAACTTTCTAACACTCACCCTCATTTTGTGTAAAATATGTGTTACCATGAAATGACAAGCCTATTAAGTTGCTATAGCCATTGAATATCCACAGTGACTGCCAAGCCAGTACAGGATTTGGTTTAGGGTTTAATTGCTACCTCACCAGAAGTGGTACTAAATTAATACCACTGCTTGAGCAGTTTTAAACAATGCTATAATAATGTTGCCGCATTCTAGATATTTTGTAGTAAATAATCAAAATAAATACATGTATCTTTGTAAGAGTGGTGCTAATAAAATCACATCATGAGTGATACTAATAATACCTGCAAATAAGTGGTGTTAGTGGTGCCATCTAAACCACTCATTTAGAGATACTAAGATGCGGGATGACCTCTTGATAAAAGAAGAATGTGCTTAGCAGAGTGTTTCAACTCAGGATATCCAAATCTCAGACAAAACTGCTAAACCACTTGGCCATGCGGCTAGATGTACACTGCTATACTCCAGAATAATTGTGCACATCAGCTATTCAAATTTTTATATTGCTTGTATAAGTTAAGCTTCTGAATTTACTGAAGTACCATATATTTTATGCACTACATTAATCTAAAATCAAACTGCTGCATTCATGGAAATTTGATTTATGATTCAAATAACGTGATCGTAAACGATTTATCCAAACATGTACTCAGCATTTTTCAAAACTGTTTTTCTCTAAACGCATGATAAATGGAATAACTGCCATACAGATGGCATTTCTACTCAAGAGTTTTCAGCAATTTGTTTTTACTTCTAATATTCGCTTGCATAGTTCAAATGAAACAAAGAAAATGAATGCTTGGTTGATATACATATTCATATATTATAGCAGAGTCAACACTGATAGTATAGCCAGAGCATATGAGTCAAAGCATTTATGACAGCTATGGTGATAGACATTGTTGTCCGCATTAGTCTCCCTCCAAAGTTATTATCAAACGCTATACTCCATTGTGATACAATGTTATTTTGGTAGCATAGCTGGTTAAAACGCAAATGTCAAGCAAAAATAAAATTTTATAATTATTTATTATGTTGAACCAATTATCTGTTTTTAGTTATTTGTGATAAAATTAAAATAAATGTTCTCCTTCTAAAACCACCATCAGTTTCATGGTGTTCGAAGAGTTTGCCACACTGTAATGGATAGCATCTGTTTACATTTCTTTCTCAGGATCTTTTTGGAGGTACCTTGTTCCTATGACTGTTTCTTTGATGACAAGTTCTCTGGAAAGTTGGAAGATAAATATTCAAACAGCTTGATTATCAGCTAAGAAACAAAAAGTTCTTTGAATGTTCTTTTAGTTAATAATTAACTTGTACAATTTATATATGTAACTTCCAACAACTAAAGCTATTGGTTTGAGCAAGTAAAATATATACAATTTTAGCTGATGGCACTTTTAGAGACAAGTAAACGACATCAAAAAATAAATTAACTTCCTAAATAAAACTTCTTGTTTTAAAAGCTAGACTTTAAATACATGTACTTGGTTATGGCAGACCTTTGATTAGCACATGGTTTTACACTCATGCTGCTACAAAAGCGGTTTGAAGTTTGTAAAAGCCAGAGTGCAGGTTGCATAAAAACTGCATTATTTAGTTGACTTTAGAGTTTTTTGAGGTTTGAAACCTCAAAACTATTGCATAATCATGCACTCAAAACTTTCTTTATCTATTAAAGAAATATTTTAATTGTATACATACAGAATCCTTTACCTAAAATGATTATTGAAGTATTCCTTTCACAGTCTCAACTAAAGAAACAAGAGACTACCGTTTTAATCGATACATGTCTTTTGACAGTTTACATTCTACCTGCACTGCTAAAAGCTTTTAATTAGGTTCATTGGAATTGCTTTTTGAACACTGCATTCTGCGTTTTAATGACTACTTGCCAGAAATAAATAAACTAAGATCATCTAGTTGCAAACTTTTTTAAAACTAAAACTCAGCAAAAAGAGTTTCTGCAGGCAAGCAAAAGCTAGTGAGCCTTGCCTTACTGGCTAATACATTGTAAAGTCAGCTCTTCATGGTCATGAGCAGCCGTTATGGCAATTCAGTTCAAGATGAGCTACAATTTCACTTCTTACGCTTGACTGCAAACACTGCATTTCTATAGGTGCAATCCCATATATGTCATATCTATGCAAAAACAGATTACTTCTATCCCCCAAAATAATTCACGCTAGTTCTGATTAGCAATTAACAGAAAAAAAACTCAAGTATGAATTAATGGAATAGGTGTACCCAACTAGAACAAATGCTTCAACGCCCAAAACTGCATTGAATTGGCAACTAATGCTATGCAGGCAATATTAAAAACTTGGGCACGAATGATTGAATTATAGCAACGCAATAGTGTAAGCTAGGTCATCTTATGCCGAAGGTAGGGACTTACTAAAAGGTGAGTAGGAACTTTCCACTAAATCTCTAATAGTGAGTGGATAAATCAAGCAAAAACTAACCAAAATCATTTGCTTTCTAGTCAATACTTGAGTCATCAAAGTAATCAAACATTTTTATAATTATGCAAATAAAACTTTAAAAAATATTCTTTCCGATTCAACCTTGTTAAGATGCAAGCAATTTGAACTGGTAAACCAAGACTCTTTAATTCGTTCATGGTAAAAATTCTTCAACAAATATCGACATAATTGTCAAAATAATTGCTTCAAATATTAATACATTTTTCTACCTTTGAGTTTGCATTTCATAAAATTTTTCATATCAAATTTTTTGGATTGAATTTTAAAAGACTTATTAGTAATAATTTTTGACATGATTTTTATTGCTCGAACTTAGTACCCTTTCATGATTGAAAAACACTATATCTTTAAATTAACACAGCAGAGTTACATCGTTAAACGGCAAAAAGTTTGATGGCGAAAAATCAAATAACAAATTCATCTTAATGTAAATATCAATGATGAGAATTTCTACAAACTTACTTTTTAGTTGTTTTTATAAGAGCACAATAGTTTTTGTTGGTAGATTTTACTGACTTATGTTGATCAATTACATGCAAATTTGTATGCATTTTTTTACATGAAAAAAGGGCCCGGGTTCTGAGCGCTGGAAAATGACAGTTGCTACATTTTAGAGGCTTCAAGTTAAAAAGCAATTGTGATGAAAACTTATTACTAACAACAATTAAAATTTCCACAGACTCATATAATCTTCGAAAAGAGTAGAAAACTGTATTTTAAGAATATTTTCAACACTTGTCAACGCATTTAATTCTTACCTTCCAATAGATTCCTTTTTACCAGATCTTCGGTGTACAAGAATAATTGCCACAGTGACAGCAGCAATTACCAAACCAGCGATGACAACAGAAACTCCCAAAATTAAAAGCATAATTGGAGAAGTAAAGACCTACAAAAAAATTGACAACTTTCTTCAAAGATAATTTAAAGCACTTCTAGAAAATGGTTATTGTCATTATTATGAGTGATAATTAGAATGTGTAACAATCGGCACATTCTATATATAGCCTTGTGTGACTAAAAAACTATAGTTAATAATCAAAAGAGCAGAACAGTAAAAAACCTTGTAGAAAACGTGGTGTCAAATTAAAGTGAATAAATACAGTGTATAAATAAAGAGATTGAAAATAAAGATAGGACATAAGTAAAATTAGTTAAAATTTTTTTTAGTCACCATAACTCTATTTGGCAAAATACTTATCATAATCTATCATACCCAAAATGAAAACTTGTGAATTTGCTAAATATAAATCTACAAAAATCAAGTGAATGGAATGAAAGTCAGAAAATTCAAAATTGTCTGTTTAGAAAAGCAGCTTTGGTTTGATTCAACTATGTGAATCTCTGAAAAGCATATTCATCCTTCAATTAGCATGTAAACTGAGTAGTCTAATTATTGCCAACAACCTATTAAAATTCATGTAATGTTTTGTTAGTCCTTGATTAATTGTTATTCATTTAATCTAATTTTTTAATAGTTTATATATTACATATAAGTTACTAATTCTATGTATACCTATCTCAAATTTGGTCATTAGTCTATCCAGATATCACTATTGAAATCTAGGGATGAATAATGGCTCTATACTGGATTTGAACTCAGAAAGATTGCAACTGCCAGTTAGTAAACTTGTGCATCTAGCCACAAGGCTACGGAGTTTGTACTACTCTTGTTGCTATTACTATATGGTGAATACCTTTTTTTGCTATTTTAATCACTGAATTATTCATCAATATAGAGCACCCTTATGTTAGGTTGTTGCTGTTATAGGATTTTTTGCTCTACTGCATAGAGTATGTTGATTTTCTGTCTTTTCCGTTTACAAACAAATTAATTTTTTATTTTCTCTCGCCATATGATATCAAGCAAAAATTTTCCCAAACTTAAAATTTGGAAGCTTGTATATTAATCACGATGAAATACTAAAACTACCGCTATGCTATTTACCAAAATCTCTTCCGAAACACATGAAAGAAATATGTGAGGATTGCTATTTCAGTTAATCATTTTTTTAAGTTGCAGTAAAATGAGTTCAAAGCTGATAAGTAATAAAACTTTAGCCAAAAAAAAGTAGAAGTTTAGTTTAGCAGAATACTTACTCAAACCTAGTTTTAGGTATGTTTATAGTAAGCTAAAATTATTTAAGTTAAATTTGACATTCATTTATGTCTTACTTGAAAGTTAGTACTCCCTATGGCATGTAATATGGGTTGTACATCGCAATGTTACAATTTGTTTGCAGATCATAAAAACTAAATACAACAAAGTTACTGGATGTAACTATAGTTACTAAGGTTAATGTATTGCTATATTACTAATTTTTAATATGTACAGTACCAAGATGAAATTTTGATAATTTTTACCAGAGGATGTTTGTATTAGACGATATAAACCATTTTATAAAAACTTGTGCTTTTCGATGCAAACACTGAAATGAATCCAAATTATATAGCTGTACACTAAAAAATCTTTCAGTGTAATCATAGCAAAAAATACTTTATTTAGCTATTATTTGCTAATTATTTCACATTGAATTTTAAACACCTTTTAAAGTTGTGTTATTTTTCTCTTGAGTAATTTCAACAAAAACCATTTCTCATGACATGAAGTTTAAAAGTTAGAATGATAACTGACTTTTTTTATATGTAAAAGAAAAAATAAACTTTTCGTAAAATGACTGTTTTTCATTATCCAAGAATGTCGAACATACAGATAGTATGCATATATGTATGATGTAATATAAAAATTACAAATAAGTTAGTTAATCACTACATATTTGTTTCAAACATCATATCAGGCGTTAACTTCAGAAAGCTTTCTGAAGTAATCCCCAAATGAGGGCAGACCTACATGTATGTTTGTTTAAAGCATATCTGGCGTAATTAAAAACAGATGACCCTTTTTTGTGTTACCTTATACTATAATTAACTCTGAACACGGTATATAGAGTGTTTTAGTATTATCCTTAATGAAACTAACATTATTACCACATGGGTATTTTTTGTTTAAAAAATGGATGTTCTCAGGTTTCAGCTACTGCCAGTCTAAAAAACTAATCTTTCCGCTCAAGCTGCCTGATACAAAGATAGACTGTCTTAACGATAGATAAGAGTTATGTAAAAGGTATTTATCAATTGAAATAATAATTTTTCTTCATAGTTTGTTTACCAAACTAAGAAATTTTAGTAAAATATGCAGGATACATATGTACAAATGTAAACATACAATAAAAATATATGTACATAATATCATTTTTATAGATATTAATGTCATAGACAATAATAACTGAAAACTTCATATTTTATATTACAGAGTATACAGGACCTATGGTATCAAAGCATAATAAAATGTTAATTTGTAATGTTGTTTCTGTATTACTCTAGTTATGCTATCGCAAGCATAAATGAAGCAGGACCAGCTATTTCAAGGGCTTACCTCTGCGACTTCGGTTACATCGGTTTCGTTTCTAGAGCTCGTAGAAGCGTAAAACATTGTGCTGCTGTTTTGATTTGCATAAACAGTAGACAAGCTGCTTTGAAGCCCTTGACCTGTAAACATGCTGGTAGAAGTTTCTTCCTATAATACATATAAATTTTCCTGTGACGCATATTTGAGATTTAATTTGCACTACATACTTTGCAAAATTCAATGAGTAGTGTATTTAGGCCTACAATCTTCAGCAACAAAATAGAATAGTTTAGCTATCCGATGGAAATTATGAATAGAAATTAGAGCAAATAAGTGGTAATTTTAGCGTATGAAAAGTTTTACTTACAATTAAACCAGCAAAGGAGTTAGGAGTTAAAAAAGAAGCAGATACAGGATTTGACCACTTGGCGTAGTTGTCATTGGAATCATATGCTTTTATTCTGAAGTAGTATGTGCTGATGTTTTCTGTTTTAGGAAGTCCAAACATGTCTGGAGTCAGTTTACCTAAAAATATAAATGATCACAATCACATCTTCAGCAGTTAGTTCTGCTTGGTACTTTTTGCTTTTACTAAGCGCAATTGTATTTTAATGAAAGTTGTATTAACTCAAAATGATTCACCGACCGAATAATTGGCGCAATATCTTGCCTGTTTTGATTTCTTAAACTATAAAATCAAAAGTTGGCTACGATCAACAAATGAAATTGTAACAACACATTATTTGAACTCTCGCAAATACAAGAAAACTGCTTTAGCTCAAAACAAAAGGCTACTAGCTATTCAATTATTTTAATTATGGAAAATGAAACTGTTCTATGCCATCAAGTTTTATTTAAATATTCTTGAAACTGAGATCTTTCACTTTAAATATAGATACTAAAAGAGCTGATAGGCCAAATAGCTATTTTTATGCATGTTATTTAGTATAGCTTTTGTGCATTTTTGTAAATTACACCCTCATTGCCTGAGGATAATTAATTATGATGAGCTGATCATTTATGTGTAATGATAAATCAAACATTTTACCTCAACCTCTTCGAATTGCACAAAGTTGTGTTTGAACTGGTCAGATCTAAAAAAGATAATGATTTGTGAGTTTCTAGCCCGCAGTTCCTAACTCGGTTTGAAAACTGTGTAGCTGTGTTGGCGATTACCATATATGTTATCAGTAGTACCATGGACGTAATGGATTTATTTAATAGAACTATAACTGTTTTGTAGCTAGACTAATATTTGCTAAAAAGTCAAGTTCCACCATGTATTTAATAAAAATAATAACTGTTTTGTAGCTAGGCTAATAATTGCTGAAAAGTCAGGTTCAAATTTGTATTGTAATTAGAAGACAAAGTAAAACTGTTTCGTGGGCAAGCCAAAACCTGCTGTAGTCATATAAAATAACCGTTTTGCAATGTAGTACATACGTAATAGTTTGTAATAATACTATCGATGCACAAGCTCTATTCAAAAATATACTAAAAACCATTTACAACAACAGCCTACTACAACTACTCAGTGCAACTAGCATTAGCAGTTTTGTAGTTGCGTAGAAACGGTCTTATTAACGCGCAGTTATATTGTAGGCGCCGAAATCAATTCACGTGTACATTCCGCAACTGATTTAGGAATTGCGGCTAGAAACTTACAAATCGTTATCTTTTTTAGATCTGACCGTTTGAACTAGTGCCTTTCTATCTGACAACTTGTCTGTTTGACTAATTCAGAAAAAACACCAAGCTTTCACTAAGTTGAGAATCAATGAGCTAGCTTGGAAGTTTTGCTAATTCAGATATTTTGTAATGTTGACATGTATAATATGTGCACTCATAACAAAAAAGCACTGCGTGTGATAGCAGTTTTAAAAAAGTATATAACCACCCTGTATGATAATATCAAAGATGAGGCGATTTTTTGCATCTATGTACTGAATGTTATTTAAAGAAATATTTTACAATTGATACTTTTGCACCTAGATATCAATTATACTTTTAGAGCAGCTTGATTTTTGTATGATCCAGATCTAATACCTACAAAAAAAATGGTTTGAGTGTAATTAATAAATTTTTTTATTGATGATGAGGAAAAGGACGATGCTCTTTAAAAAATTGACCTTGCCACTGGCATCATTCTTGTCTAGTAAACATTGCGGAGGTTTTTTTTTCTGCAACAAGTCATTAAAAACACGCGATCTCTACTTAAAGCGAGCAAAAATATATTTTCCTTGATCTGCCAAGAATGGTCAAAACACTTGTTTTTATTCTCAGTCAATTAATAGTATTCTAGGATTTCCTCATTTACGCTCCATAATAGTTTTAGAGTTTTTAAAAAGAGTCAATGTTAATTAATAAGGTACTCAAAGTAACTGTGTAGCTCAACAGCAACACTTGATTACTCACTAGCATTGATCACTAGCTGGAGTTGTCTTCCGCTTTCCACAAGCAAAGTAGAAACAGGGGTTAGAATGACGTCCTCGTCTATGCTAACCAAAGCATTGGCAGACAAATTAGTTCCTACTCCAAAGTTATATCCAGATGCTGAAATAAAAAATAAAACCACAATTCAGAGTTTTAATATATTGCTTTATACCATTTCCTGGCTCTATCAATTAAACTAAATGAAAGTTTGCTATTCAAACAAAAAACATCTCAAATAAAAATACTGCTAACATGCATCGAGGTTCCAAGTAAAATGTTAGCAAATCTTAGCTACTAATTAATGGCTAAATATTCGAAGTAAAACAAAAATAATTCGAACAATTTTATTTCAATATTTCCATTCCTTTATCAACGTTTGAGCTGTTTAATCAAACAATAACTTGCTTGCATGGCATGATAACCTCACTAAAAGAGTATTGAGTAGACTGTGAAGATTATTGCACCAAACCTCATTTTGGTTTGCTTCATTATATCTGCGTAACCGTAAGAGCAAATGTACCAAAATCTGCTTTTATAGAGGAACATACGCTTGTACTGTATTTTACCAAAAAATTTATAGATAAATATATATCCATATTTTTTTCAAGATATCTGTACAGTTAATCTAAGATTAGTATGGTGTCGTAAAGACTTTTTCAGACTTCTTTGTAGAGGATGTTTAATATTTTACAACATATGAAATATCTTATTTTTATAGATAACTTTGGTATTTACGGTAAAATATTAATAAACCGAGTAAAACAAATATTCATCAGAATTTTTTTTTGTCAGCAAAGGCTAATCCACCTGGTTAGTACGCTGTTTCTCTGACACAAGCCTCAATTTTAATAATTTTTGTCATATCATGGTTTACCTTGACCAAGATTAAGGTCTTCTCCTGGAGCCGTCCAACCCAAAACAAATACACCAGTTTCTTCAGAAGCTTCCAGTACTGATAGATCTGTAATTCTATCAGGAGGAGTTGTGTCAGGTACAAGAGACCAGTTTCTTATCACTATAACTCCACCTAAAATCCAACATCTTTTAATAAAAAAACAAAAGAAAAAATAGTCAAACAAGAAAGTGGTCCAACATTTTTAAAGCGTGAAACTGTATTACCTAAAACTTTGATGTGAAAAGTTTTTTGTTTTTCTTGCCATCTATAGAAATACCAGCTAATCTTGAAATATGGTGCTGAAGAACTGAACTGCTTGTTTAAAAAGTAATCTTCGATATTCCTGCAGTGTTTTCATCATTAAGTACCATTTATTACTTTTGTTTTACCACACATCAAGTGTTTACCATTTTTCTAAGCATTTGCCTATTCAAAAGAATTAGCAGATAACAGACATTTAAAATTAACCAAAAACAATGTGGCAGTCTTTTAATGGTTTTTATGTCTTGTGAATAGCAGCCAATTCTAAAAGCGCCTCATTGCTTTACAAATATTTCTAAATTAATTGCTTTAACTTGCGAGTTTACTATTTTGCTACCAGCCCAGCATTAAATACACCGACCTGGCACTGAATAAGTGTTTCTGAAAAATACGTGTGGCCTGCCAGGGCAGACTATATATCAGAAGCCCAACAAGCATAGGTCGATAGAGCACGAATAAACTTTGGTATGTGCAAACATTTGCTTCACACACAGTTTATGCAAATAAATATATATATATATATATATATATATATATGTATATATATATATATACTAGCTGTACTCCCCGGTGTTCCCCAAGTAATAAAAAGTCCTTGAATAAAAAATTAAATGTTTTTTAACATATAACAACATTTGCCATTCAAATTTTCAAACTATGTATCATGATAAAAGTGTTTTGTGTAGGTGAAATAAATTAAGAGAGAAAATAAAAACCTTTCTAAAGTTTTCAAACTTTGTCAAGAAACTGTAACTTTAAAACCTCATATCATGAGGAAAAGGGTTTGTGCGGGTCAAACAAATAAAAGAATAAATAAAACCATTATAAAATGGTTTGAATTTAAATGTGAAATAGTAAGTAATAGCAAAATGAAGGATGTTTTGCTACAATTACATTAAAGAAGACTTGGTTACGATACAATTAGTACAAACTGCAAACACAAAATAAAAGTTCGTAATATGTTGAATTGATATTAACAATTTTTGCATAGAAGCGTGTGTATATAAAAAAGGTTACTGTTCCAACAGAAGCTATTCATCAATACTTTGAGAAAGCTGATACTGGTATCTCTCAATACTGGTACAAATGTAAAAATGAGATATCGTACTGCCTCTGTCTGACCGAATGAAGAGAGAATGTTGAGTCTCTTTTTGCGAAGATAATACAATTTTCCGCTTGCAAATAATTGGCCTTTTCTACAATATAGCAATTGAATCTTACAAAAAGCCGGAAATAAAAGTTAAAAAAAGTTACCACAATGAATAACGTTGAACTCACCATGGCGAGCAACGTACATTTTAATGATGTATATAATCAGTACACAAGTTGCCAATTTTTTGGTTCGAGATAAATTATTTTTAATAACACCGGGCGGAATAAATTAGCTTTAAGAAAAAAATGTAGAAGCATCGTGTTGCATATACTTCGGTCCAAATTAGGCTAACAAAATTAGCCTTTGCATGCGCTATAGTGCATGTGATAATGACCTAGTTTAGTAGACAATAAATTAGTAGAGAACTAAATGTAGGTGTGAAATAAATAGCAAATATGTAAACTACGAAACATATGATTTGATAATGATAAAATTAGTTCAAAATGCAAAAACCAAATAAAAATGGTTATAACCAAATGAAAAGCAGTACAACAGCCGTCAAATATTTAGTTAGGGAGAAATGTTTGTTGAAATAGTTTGGCGGAAAGCATCGTGTTATAGGGGCATAGTAACCTGTAAGCACTATGTATCAATAAATACATCATTTAACTAAAATTTTCTCATTAATTTTATCTGATTGCAAAAATCTTTTTACCCTAATGGATAACGCTGAACTTGCTATGGTGAGCAACGTATATACTTTAATAATGTATATTATCGGTACACAAATCGCCAAATTGTAAGTTCGAGATAAATTATTGTTGATATCCTGGAGCAGAACAAATGAACCCTAACGAAAAAAGACAAAGAAGCATCGTGTTGCATAAAACTAGTCTTAACACATTTCAAAACTGGAGCATTGTAACGCCTGCTCGCAATGCTAAAATAATTAGCCTTTGTGTGTGTTTGGGAGTATATGATAATATCTTCACTCATGACACACTATTTGGCTCAGTGGTAGGTTGCCTGGATTTTATACTTGTGGTACCAATCTCCATGAGTTAAAGTCCATCCAATTGCGGACTTTTAATTCCAAGATTTTAATAGCTATTATAGCTGGGCGTTTGCAACAATGACAAACTTTGAGAAATATGTCTATATTTCTATTTACGGCTATATGTATAAAGATAAATATAGCCATTTATACTTTAAGCGGTTTGATTTATTGTTGAGCCGAAAAAAGTCGCAGCAGGTTTTTTACAAAACTAGGTAATTTTGGAGTATAAAAAAATTAAAAATCTTTAAAGATTAAATTATTACAGTTTTTAGGCGGCTTAAAATTGAACATCAACCACAAAGTTTACGTGTAATAAAAATTGCAAGGGTTGAGGGAGATTAGTTTAGAGCTGTTTGCTTTTTCGATATTTTGTTTTGTTCTCTGATGTTATTGTGGTTATTGTCATGGCTAAAGCCGAGCTAAGCAGGATGGCTGATGCCAAGGCAATCAATGCCCCGTATTGGTTGAGCCTTGCCTCGGCAGATGACACGGTCCTCGGTAGCACTTCCTGTCAACCAACGGTCGGCTACCGAGTCAGCCTTACTACCGATAGGCAAAGCCAAGCCACATTCAAAAGCTAACTAGGATATCACTAAAGCGACGGAGAGAAGACCACATGGAGGTTTCTCACTGTGCAGGTACTTATATGTTTATTGCATATTTGACTTTACTCTTACTGAGCAAGTGAAAGATCTCGGGCAGATTCTTTGCATTGGTATGAGTTAGTTAATAAATAATTTTTAAACTAATGGAGTTGAAATATGCTTAGCAGAAAAGTTCAAGTGGCATGTCCTTTTGTCTAATTAGTCATCAGATATATCAAATGTGCTTTAACATGAGCAGAGTAAACTTGACAAAACATTATTACCAGCAATTAAGAAGGGTTGATCGTTGCATTAATTTAATGAAATTCTGTTAGAACAATGTTCTAGCAGCTTACAATCAATCTGAAATCAATTTACATGATATGTGGTTAAAAGCTTTTCACTAGTTTTCACTCCAGTCAAGTTTGACATAAAAACGACATAAATTCAAAAAACTTTTGCCGCTGCTTTATTGCCTTAATGATGGTTGAATGTGTTTCAGAAATAGAACTATAGCTTGCTGTAATTTATAACTGCGCAAAGGGCCATTCAAAATTTTTTTAAGTCAAGTAAACTTTGCTAAAATAAAGGCTGTCAATTACAAAAGATAAGCAAACAGTCACAGCTGTAAATTAAAAAAGGCATCAATTTACTGAAAAAAAAATTCAACAGTCACACAAATGATATTTTGCCAATTTTTACAAAAATGTTAAAGCGGATATACTATAAAATACAGATTTGTAAAAAAATCTTTGTCACTTTTTCCAAATTATCACTATTTGCTTGACCATTCACAGATCCTGGTATCGTTTTACAATGGTTTTGTTTCGCATACAGTAGCTACTACAGAAAAGAATATATAAAAAATTAGTTAAAATACAAAAGAACTATCAATACTAAGCAATTTAGCAACTTATCAATTTAAAAACTAACTGGAAATTTCATAAATGTTTATTTTTCAGTTCTTTTTAGTTTTAACTTGAAAGCAATTATTTCTCAGCAACGTTTTGATCCAATTTTTAAGGCGTCATACTGTTATCTTAAAAATAAATTTTTAGTGACAAAATAGCTATTCAGATTTATTAGCTTGTGAAAGACTTTTACAAATTTTGCTGCTTTTATTGTTTATTACAAAAACTCCTTACCTGTTAAAAATCTTGTGACGTTGCCAAGACTAGCGCATTGTAAACATCTTTTTTTCCTCCTTACCAAACTATCTTGCCCAGGTAAGATGCCTTCTCCAGATATTTCAATCTACCAATAAGCAGTATATTTTGAAAAAAGTTACTATAAATGAAACCATGATGCAGCAGTCTGAGTCCCTTATCTCTTTGTCTTCACAAATAAATTCAACAATTCGAGGACAATATTTGCTTTAAAATTAATCTAACAATGATTCTAATCTCTATTTAGTGACTCATTTTAAAATGAAACTGGTAATTCAAACAAACACTATAATAAATTGCTTGCATATTCAAGCTTTCTCAAAAAAAACCACTTTAAAGCTACTATTTGTTGATTGCTTTCTCTTTGATAGAGCTACTCTGAGTAGTTATGCGGTTTGATCGAAGCCAAAAGTGTATTAGGTCCATGTGGAGGTACCTGGGAGGTACCTCCACATGGACCTAATACACTTTTGGTAAATTTAAAAATTTACCAAAAGTGTATTAGGTCCATGTAGTAAATTTACACACTAATTGAATCACTTTAATAAAATTTGGTTTTATAACTTTTTATTTTATTCAAAGCAAGTTTGTTAAAAAATGTTCACAAGGATTTTAATTTTAAACAAATTTTAAAGACTCGATTACTGTTAATCCGTAGTATCCTCTGTCTGAACCACTCTGCATCTTGTGGGCGCCAAGGTATCCAGTATAGAGACCGTCATTTCCAATTGAATCCTTTCCTGTCATTATCATAAAGATCTAGTTGTTTAACCCAGACAATAAACATGTGGATATTTGTATATCACATAACGCTAGCTAACACAAATAACAAACAAGGTTGCCCTATTTTAATACACTCTGATATAACTGAGACATTTTAACTTGGTTGTATTTTCACAACATATTTCAATTTCAATTTGTGGCCAAATTTATTTGCAAGGTGTTTAGTTGGTTGATGTAGCCTTTCATTTTGTTGAATGTACATTTTTTGGCATAGGCCTACTTGCATCTTTCTAGAATAAATTTGCAACTTTTCAAAAACCAAAGTAAAGTAGACTTACCAGTTATATCTTTTTATTTAAACATTAAAGTTTGAAATAAAGTTACCAAATAGAATGCACACACTTTCTTATTTTGTCAAGTGAAAGCCTAAAATGTGTGTTTTATAACATATGCAGTGCGTAGATAAAAAAAATTTACCTCTTCCATCATCTGTATGCATTATACTTGTGAGACGACCGGAAGGGTCTTCAAAGAGCATTCTTATGTCAAGCTTTAGAACAGGAGAGAAGCCTTGAAACACACCTATGTAGGATATGAGCTAAAATAGAAAGTCTTTGGTAAGTAACACTTTGGTTACGCATGCGAGAGAATCAGGACAAAATATTCTGAGTTGGCAATCAAACAGATAGTTGTGACGGCAGAGCATCGTGACCAAGGCTAGCAGGATTATCTACACAAGAGACATTACAGCCAAGCCGAGTGTAAGTACTAGGACAGAAACTTTAGGTACATATCAGTCAACTTGATGTGCTGAGTCACAACAAAGAATGATCACAGTGAAAAATAAGCAGAACGTGAAGCCTATTGCACCAACAAGATAATAGTAGGAACACTCAACCAAGGCGCAAGCCAGCCAAGCTTGCACAGTCTCTCTGCAGGAATGTTCACTGTATATTGCCTTGACTTCATGTATACTTAAATACAGAGAGCATATACATGTATGTATTCTTGTGCTTAATACACTTGATGTATTTACATTTGCATTCTTGCAGAGAGTAAAGGGAAACAGCTTATTCCTCTATGTAGTGGCATTTAGAGTTATTTTACTTTGTAGGAAAATTATACAAAAATTAAGCTTTGAGCGTTCGTTCAAATTGGGACTTGAAGAAAATTAATCGACAGCATAGATCAATTAAAATTTAGCTGGTCTATAGTTGAACAAGCAGTAATCTAGTCAATTTCTAGTATTATCTTTTACCATGAATCAGATTTTTCTTATGTTGGTGTTTTATGAGACTGATTCTCATGAATCAGACAGTTTCAATTTATTGACCTGTTAGAGATGAAATGGAGCATTTGCGTGTAAAATTAGATCAAAATCAGATAGAAAAATGAAAATCCTATAGTGTTTACAATGGCTCACAGACAAACAGTTTAACAAAAAATGTGCAAACCATATGGCACATTGACACACAGACACACACAGACGCACACAGATGCGCACAGACACACACAGACACACACAGACACACACCCTCACACATACACGCACACACACACACACACACACACACACACACACACGCACGCACGCACGCGCGCGCGCACGCACGCACACACACACACTCGTCCACAATGCAACACGCTGGACAACGCTGCACCGCTGACCCACTCACATATATAATACCCACGCATTCATTCACCAACAAACCTCTATAGCTCCACGACAACACAAACACACAACTACATTACAAAATATCTAGCCGACCACACACTCACAAACCTAAAACAGTGTGCACACACTTACACACCTACACAAATACACACCTACACACCTACACACTTACATTCCTACACACTTACACACCTACACACCTACACACCTAAACACCTACATACCTACACACCTACACACCTACACACCTACACAACTACACACCTACACACCTAAACAACTACACACCTACACACCTACACACCTACACACCTACACACCTACACACCTACACACCAATACACCTATACACCTACACACCTACACACCTACACACCTACACACTTACACACCTACACACCCACATACATACACACACTTACACACCCACACACAGAAACAAACCCACACACTTATTTGCGCACCAGCTCATTTGGTCACACACTCTTGCGGTCATCCGCACACATAAGCACACATACATACACACCGACAATCACCATCAAACACATCCACATAACTACGCATGCCTGCACAGACTTACACACACTCTCCCACACATGCACACACCCCCACACTAACCCACCAACACACTCACACACATACACAAACACCCACGTACACAAACGCGAGCGCGCACACACACAGACACACACACCCACGCACGCACTCACGCACATGTGTTATAATATATATAATATATATATATATGTACATGTATACATGTATATACACATAAATATATAAATATAATTATAAAAAGTATCTATAAAAGTTTTATATATTATATAGTTATATATATATATATACACAAAGTGAATGCTGCAGAGTTCGTTACAGAGTGTTCAATAATAAATCAGAGCTAAATTATAAATATAAATGTATATATATATGTATATAGACAGATATATATTTATATATTTATATATTTATGTATATATATGTACATGCGCAATGAGCATGGCAACTCAAGTTGTTTGAGCCTGTTTTTAGCAAGGCCTCCTATCAGAGGCTTCCTATTTTCCAGAAGCCTTATATAAAAGATATACCGTATAACCTCTAATTGAACCCCTTCTCTATTTGACCGCCACTATATGAGAAAAGGGTTAAAAAATAAGGCGCTATTCTCTATTTGAACACCACCTCCATTTGACCACCACTTTAACTATAGTTGATCTTTATGAACTTATAACATTAGGTGATCAATAGAAAAGTGTCCATAAAATCATGTTAATAATGAACTGTTTACATTAATAACAATCAATTCTGTCATTTACCAATTATAAAGCTTTTCACTCTTTTTTTAATTTTTAAATCACACCATACAAATAAACAATAATGGTCTCAAGCCAATTATGGTAGTTCTTTGTTTAATGCAATCTTTTTGCTTCGGAGTAGCCTACATATATCAAAAATGGTTTAAATTTTAGATGGTAGATGAAATTTGAAAGCAACGCCATAGAAATAATTACTAACTGTCTCAGGCTAATAGCACTTCTTTGGTTAACGTGGTCGTGATAATTCAAAGTACATGTACTCGTTTAGAAAGTGATTTATATTTTTGATGGTAGATGACCTTTCAAAGCAACGTCATAGAAATAGTTGCTAACTTTCTTCGGCTAATAGTAGTTCCTTGTTTAACCGAGTCCTAATAATTTGATGAGAACACATATAAAAATGGGTTGCAAGTTTTTGCTAAAGGTTAAATTTTGCGAGCTAACTTGTAATTGTGGCATTTATGCTAAATGCGGCGCGTAAAAGTTTTGCTCGGGCAAAAAATTCTTTAGACGCTGAATTCAACTAATTCAGCAATGCAGAAAAATAGTTGAAGCCAGAAAACATTGTGGAAAGTATTTGGCAACTAAAAGATGTTATTTCATCCAAAGCAACAATCAGAATGCAGCTACCCAAGCAAACATTAGAAATTTTTTTGTTTCCAAAACGTTCAATTTTGTTTTCTGCGTGTAGTATATGTATAGTTCATTCATGTCACTTGTTCATGAATACCTATTTGTATCAGTTGAAAGATTATAAAGATATGCTCTATAAATACGCAGCTCTATAGCATGTCATTTAAATGTAATATAATCCTTGGGGCCATTTTACGCGACTTAAAATGGATTGAAGCTCATAACTCCACTTCTAATGCACATAAAAAGTTAGTTTTGGCTGTAACTTGTTGCAAACATACCAATGAGTGCAATGGGCTTTTATGCAACATTGTTAAATGTAGATAAACTGTAAAATAAAAACATGTCTTTAATTTTAGAATAAAATAAAAATTGAAAATACCATTAAATTGCAAAGAAAGACACAGGCTATAATATCACCACAGGTCAACTGCAAGCAATAAATATGAACTGGTAGAGATATTTCTCGGTTCCTCAATACATATTTATAAAAAGATCTTTAGAAAGTTGAAAGTATGTTCGCAGAATTATTGAATCAAAAAGGTTTAATACTGCTCCACTGAAAAAAAATAGCAAAATATAGGCAACATTCACTTTATGTGTGATAGAGATAAATTTATCCTCCAAAAATTCTGACGAACCACTTGAAAAATACACCGCCGGCCTCTATTTGACTGTTGTCTCCAATTGACCGCCATTATTTAGCAAGGGTTAAAAAATAGAGCGCTATGGCGTTAAACTAATGATTTTACGGTCGTTTGTCTACTTCAAACTTAATTGTTCAGAAATTCACACTAACCTCTGTTGATGGGTTAAACTCAAAGCTTCTAGAGTTTACTCTGCTGCTGAACTCAATAGCTTCAATCCCAGGGAAAGGTAATGCACTTATAACAGTGATAATTGATGTGCTAACGCTCTGATCATGCTTTGTAATTGTGTAGGTAATAGCCTGGTCCTAAAATATGGTTACTGTTGCAATAAAAAACATATATTACCTGAGAAGGAATGTTCATTTCTCTTAGAGATTATCATGTTAGATTTAATTATTTGGTTTTCATTTTTAAACAAAGAGCTTGCTTCTGTTATTATCATCACAGTTTCTGCAATAATACTGCAATATTTGCAAAATAGTTGCCAATAGAGCTTGGATTAGCTAAAATATGTTATTTAAAGTTGACCAAATTTGTTTGTTTAGCGCACCTACACTGAACTGCGTTGTGCTTACAAAAATTAAAAAGCTGTACGCTACACTTACCTCATTATAACATGTAATGACAATACATTGTTTTTTAATTATGGTTGTAATGCAACATCTAAAGAACACTAATAATAAAAAGTATAGAAATTTAGGTTATTTACAGTTGATGTTCTGAGAAATACATCAGGTAAATTAGTGCCGCAAAAAATGTTAAATAAACTATGTACTGTAAACAGAGGTTTGTTAGATTTGAAAACAGTCCAATGAGTCTTTTTGTTTTCAAGTAGAATTTTTGATACTGATTTCAGAATTAAGTTAAATTGTGCTATAAAAGTATGTTAGTTTCTAGTAGCCCAGCACATTTAACCAATCAGATGTTTAACAAATGAGACATTGTAACATTTTATGGTAACTTACTATTTCATCTTTGATTACAATGACTGTGAAATTTAACTCTTCCTTTTTAGATACCTCTGTAGATAAGTTGTCAGACACAAGAACACTAATTTGGTTGTCATAAATAAAGACCATTTTAGTATTCAGTCCAATTGTTTTGTCAAAGTAGGCTTCTCCTCTGTAGGTGGCAATTCCTGCTGGTATGGTTACTGACTCTCTTTTCACCTAAAAATAGTTTACAAAGGGGATTTTTGTGTCATTAGCAGTTTGAATTTGTATTTTACTCATTGTATGTTGTCATAAAATAATCTTAACCATGCAAAGCACAAAAGGGTAATTAAATGTGTGAAAAACTTTCTCTGCTGGCTTTGATTTGTATATAGGATAGGAAAAAAATGTTCAATTTTTCTAAATTCTAGATTTTTAATGACTTTTTAAAGTATGTCAATTTCATCACTTTATAATAAAGAGATTCGATTTAAACTATTTTAATCATATATTGAAAATCTTAGCAAAAATGTAACAAGCAATATATAGTAACTATCAGATCACAATTAAACAAATTGCTCAAATATAATTATTCAAAAAGTTACAAATTATTGTCAAAGTCGCACATGGAACCGTTTGAAGCAGTTTTGTTCTTTGTTTAGACATAAACGAAACCTCAAATTTTTCACACCGAATGTTGCTTCGCACTTTAGTACACTGGTTGCACTGTTTTCTTTTTTCAGTCATTATAGGACAGTGATGATAGCTGTCCTGCTTTATGGCTTTGCAAAGTGCTTTGTTGGCACGCTTGCGCAAAGTTGCTACAGCTGGCTCATCATCGGTGGCACCTCCAATAGCTTTGATAAGGCTGCTGGTGATAATTGACAAACAACTCTGCCTGCCCATAACATATTTTGTTGGTATTGCCAGTAATCGGCAATCACGGCGGTAGAGTAGCCAGGCATTGACAATAGCACCAGTTACAAAATTCCAGAATATGTATGTGTACCACCTCCATGATCTTATGAGAAGTCAGTCTTTCCAAAAAAAGTCAAGCTAATCCATACCTCATATTTTATTATTTTAGTTTTTGATGATTGCTAGTATTGATACAGACACAGGTTCTTTTTTCTTCTCAGCGCATTGCTTCAGTAAGTGGCTCAATACCAGTCATGGTAGAAAGCATACAAACAGCCCAGTGGTCAAAAAAGTGTCCTGACACTATGTTGTGAGTATAGATATTTGAGGCTCATATGTGGTTTAGTTCAAAAAATGAATTTAGAAAATAAACTAGTTGGTGGCCTTTCACTATGACTAGTAAAACATTATTATAACATTTCTAAAAAAATCCTGTTCACAACTCCATAAAAATGATGATTCACTGAGACACACTGTGCGATTTATAATTCACAAATATACTGAGATGAATAACTGTGTTGTTCATGTATTTGCCACCAATCCGCTGGCAATAATGCAAAAACTGAATGTCCTGTTTGTGTAATTCTATAATTTTTTAAATTCTACTAACCTTGCAACTTTCCAAAATTTGGCACATATCAAGCTATTTTACACCATGCATACCATACAGTGTGAAGCCATGTGGGAATCAACAAGAAACCACAATTAACCACCAACCAATCAAACTTCTTGGCTTTTGTGGTAAAGGTATACACACTGGGCTTTATGGGATAATAAAGAATTAACAAATTGCTGATATGAAAGCCATTTATGATTTCAACAAGTTTGATGTGTTAAATTTAACACAAGGGTTATACTCGATATATACATGATATGTAGACATCTTAAATTGTAGAAACTGTCATGACTTGAGAGATACATGTAAGTATTTTTGTTTAATATTTTGATGATAAAACGAAAAAAACTCTCACCACAGCTTCTCTGCTTTCAGCCTGGCAAAATCTGGAAGTAGTGTTTATATAGAAGTCTAACAGATGAACTTGTCCAAGTGTATCACTTGATAGAAATCCCATTCCACTGTTATTAGGGTATCCTTCAGCTAGTAAACCTCCTTGTCTAAACGACACAAATTTTAAACTTTATTATTTACAAACTGAAAAATATATAATATTCAATAAAAACATATATATATATCCCCATATAATGTATATAATATACTACATTACTGTTGCTTCTGAATCTGTGGCTCTTCTGGTCTGCTATAGCAATGGAGTCTTAGCAATGCAATAACACCATTGTACTATATTAAAACTCACAACATTCAAATCACAAGTATATTATCGAGCGTGCGTAACCACGCGCCATTCTTATTACACATATTGTTCTTATTGTATACAGTATATTCTTTTGGTGGTTGCACACAATTATTGTGTGTGTTTTTAGTGTTTATTTACAGTGTGCCTTCAAATTACAATGGCCCTGTTATAAGATATTTTGCCATAATATACAGAACATGATGTTTTTTCCGTCCTATGCAACATCTCAACATCTTAATATCCTCATAAAAGCACAAAGTTTTTTGACTTTTCTCTACCACATGATACCAACAAATTTTTTTTTTCAAAACAAGTTATGCCAGTCAGTGTACTGATAACAACAAAATAACGAAAGTGACAGTCTGTTACTTGCTGAATTGCCTCACATAACACCCAAAAGAGATATATAATGCTGGCTATCTCAGTTCAGTGCTATTTGTTATAAGTTACGGTAAAAACGATTTCAAAAACAGACAAGTGAAAAAATTTAGCCTATGAAAAAGTTGAAGTTTAGTTTGGTAAAATACCTACTAAAACAAAGCTTTCAGAATGTGTTTAGTAAGCTAAATTAACTTATGTTAAATTTGATGTTTATGTTGTATGTCTGTCTCAAAGGTTAGAACTCTTCATGGTATGTAATGTAAGTAGTACTTTGTACATAGTTACATTTACTTGCAGATCCTAACAACTAAATACACTAAAGGGACAGTGGGTAACTATATTTACTAAGGTTGATAAATTGTTTTGTTAACAATCTTTGATATGTACTGTATGTGTATAAAATCTTGATGATTTTTTGCAGGGGGTGTTTGCATTAGATAATTACTGTGGATTTATATACCACTCTATACAATATTTTTGCCTTACGATGCCAAAACTTTAAAAATGATAACTATGAAATAAAATGATATTATTGTACTTCAAACAATTCTCATTGTATTCGTAACAGAACAGACTTTATTTAGCAATAACTGGCCGATTATTTTGCATTTACATTTAACCACCTTAACAGTAACTTAATTTTTCCTCTTAATTTATTTAAACACAACACTTCTGATAATGCGAAGTTTTCAAGTTGCAGTGTTTTCAAGAAGTTACAAAACCTTTACAGCTGTTTTAATTTTTTTCTAACTTATGTCAAAGTAACACCTTTTTTTGACATGAAATTTATTAATTACAGGTGCTTGAAAAAAGTTTAAAAACTTTTACATTTGTTGAACTTTTCCTTTTAATTTACCTAATTTACAAAACACTTTTCATAATATAAAGTTGTAAAGTTAGAATGGTAACTATTATTATATGTTAAGTAAAGACCGATTTTTTGTGCTAAGACTTTTTTATCACCCGAGTAATTAAGGTCATTCAAATAGTATATATCTATACATATGTAAGTATATATATATATACATATGTAAGTATATATATATATATATATATATATATTTATATATATATATAATTACTACTAGAGTTTACTATATTATAAGCTAATACTGTAAAACAATACTAAAATTAAATAGCTCTACAAGTAGTTTGAGCAAGCGGTACAGGTACCAACAGGTAGAAGCCTGATGATTGACAGAGCAGGTCAAGAACGTAAAATTTGCTGCAAAGATAAGTAAAACTATTTTATATAACCAATGTATATACATAAGTATACATATACAGATATATATTTATGCACATATATATACATAAAGTTTATGAAACACAACAGGTTAAAGTCATTACTACTAATAGTTTTATGCAATTGCATTGTAATCTTCAGGTAGATTCTATATATATATATATATATATATATATATGTATATATATATACATGCATATATATACATATATATACATGCATATATATACATATATATATATATATATATACATATATAGATACATGTATATATATATATATATACATACAATGTATATATATATGCATACAATGTATATATATATACATATATATATACATATACATATATATATATATACATATATATATATATATATATTTATCAAATAGAATGTCAGTTCAAAACTTTTCTAACATAGTGCTCAATTACTAAATGCAAGATCTAAAATATAGCGAAGTGAGAGTTGACTAAAAAAACTTTATTACTATTAGTTTCATATACATAGTAAAATGTACAATCCTCAGATAAAACTCATTCAATGGTGACAAGCAGGTAAGATGTACCTTGAACAATCCCGCTATAAGATTAAAACATAATTACATCTCAGCCATGTTGTTAAGTGTATAGCTAGGTTATATTACTGGATAATAAGAATTTTCTACCGTGGTGGCATGTAGAAATGAGTTCTTGTCTTTTATTTAGACTGGCCTTCTTTGAATGCATAATTATATAATAGTTTTCTAACAAACATAGTCTGCATATTTCTGAGGTGTTGTCATATGCTTTCGCTTGCTTTACTGCATTCCATTTGATGGTATACCCTGTGTTGCTCCTTTTAAGCTCCCAAATATAATTACTGAGTGTTGTTGCGTCTTTTTTGTCGTTGTTGAATGATGCCTTGTGATCCGTGAATCTAGCCATATCTACTATATAAACGGCAATCGTTGTCTATCTGTGTATCTGTCTGTCCGCCTTATAGAGCGGTCTTTTCTTTTATCGTCGTACAAATTTCGGTCGTACGAAGCGAACTGAATTAATATGTGTAGTAACGGTAAATAAATTATAGAGCGGTCTTTCTTTTTTCATTCGGTCGAACGAAGCCAACCGAATTAATATGAGTACTAATTATCGTAATTTCGTAATATGGACTATTAGCCGCTACTTTTCTCTGACGATTTGAGCCAAGCGGCTTATATAAAGGTGTGGCGATTCTGTTGTTTTTCGTTCACCACTCGGGCGCATTAACCAAAACCCCTGGTTAGCACGCTTTTTAAACGACAAAATTTCCGCCGTGTTAAAAAGCACCTTTCCTGAGTTCTGCGGCCTATACAAAGGTGTCTATACAGCTATACAAATGTGCTATTCATTAAATAAAATAAATTAACGAGTAGTTATTTACATGCAATTATTATTTACTCCCAATGTGTACCGAGAAGGTCACGTAAACGTTTGTTTCTTGGAGCCACTGGAAAAACGCATTTCTCACCTACTAAATTTCCACATCAAAAAGGTAAGTGTTTCTTATACGATGTTGTATTGTCTATGAATTGCCACGTCTCCACTACTTAATAACGTTGGATATGCCGCTGTTCGTGATAGTGGGTCATGTTCATTTCCTTCAGCAGCCGTGTTACTAATTTTTTCCAGCTACGAGTAGGCCTACTGTAACTTACTATTACAGAACTTTCACGAGTACTCCGAGGGTTGCGATACGCTATTGTAAAAAGAAAGAGAGCAGCTGCTATCGACTTACTGTCACCCTGCATCAGCCATGACCAGCTATACGTCGCCTGCTCAAAAGTAGGCACACGCCGAAAACTGTTTCTTCATACGCCCGACAGAAAAACCAAAAATGTTGTCTATCCGCAAGTGTTGCGTTGAACTAAGGGAGAGAGAGAGGGGGAGAGAGAGGGAGAGAGGGAGAGAAAGGGAGAGAGAGGAGGGGGGAGAAAGGGAGAGAGAGGGAGAGGGGGGAGAGAGGGAGAGGGGGGAGAGGGAGAGAGAGGGAGAGAAGGAGAGAGAGAGGGAGAGCGAGGAGGAGAGGGGGAGAGAGAGAGAGGGAGAGAGAGGGAGAGAAAGAGGGAGAAGAGAGAGGGAAAGAGAGAGGGGAGAGAGGGAGAGGGGAGAGAGGGAGAGAGAGGGGAGAGAGGGGAGAGACGGAGAGAGGGAAAGAGAGGAAAGAGGGAGAGATGGAGAGAGGGAGATGTAACTGCATATTTGGAGTTGTTTTACAGTATGAAAGCCAACTCTCAATAAATCTTATGCTGCACGTGAATCTGTTACTGTAGGCGGGTAATGCAGCTAGTCTACTATATAAACGGCAATCGTTGTCTATCTGTGTATCTGTCTGTCCGCTTTATAGAGTACCGTACTTTTTCGACTATTAGCCGCTTCTAGGTATCTAGGGCACGTTAACGGGATTCTCCGGTTACTACACGCCTCTACTATACATAACCTATTCATAGTTTTACACAGACACGTCATATCTGGTTAGCGCGCCTCTTTACGGCGCCCAACGACATTGGCGCGTTCGGACAGCAAAATTGCGGCCGTGTGGAATAGCACCGTTCTGAGTTCGGCAGCCTATACAGCTATACAAATGTACTAATCATTAAATAAAATAAATTAATGAATAGTAATTTACATGCGATTAATATTTACTGCCAACGTGTAATGAGAAAGTCACACGAACGTTGATTTCTTGCGGTCACGGGAAAACGCAGTTCTCACCTACTACATTTCTACATAAAAAAGGTAGGTATTTCTTAATCAATGTTGTATTGTATATGAATTGCCACACTTCCACTGCATAAACCTTTCACTTGCGTCCGTGTACAATTTTAGCTATCGCCCTGCTGACAGCCATTTTGCCGATATTGCTTAATATCTATACAATATTTTTTCAATTTCAAACTCCATCCATACTGTTTGTTTTGGTTATATATTTCATTTTGCCAACATCTTAACAAGCACTGCTATACAAAAAATCGTTGTATCTATATTTTGTGCATTTTAATTATCTGTCATGTGTCATCAACATAAGTAGTTATTTGTTTTTTAACTCGGACGCATTTGATGAACTCTCACAAAAAATCTTCGTTTTTAAGTTAGAAATTCTCCAACGAAGATTTAAAATTAAATTTTAGGCTAATTTTATAGAGAAATCTTTGGACAACACTGTCACTACTATAAAAGTCTTAAAGACCGTTGGTTATGTTATTAACGAATAATAAAATTCAGTTACTAGCAATTGCTGGTAAAATTGTAAAATGTGTCTACGGCAGTCGACCATAGAAAACGCATAAATGAGTCTACTTCAGTGAAAGGGTTGGAAACGTTGGATTGTCCACTGTTTGTGATAGTAAACATGTTCACTTCAGTCTGAGTTACTTTTATTCTTTTCCAGCTATGAGTACTACAGTTACTACAGAACTTGCACGGGTACTGCTACTGCGTTTTACCTACTAAATTTTTACATCGAAAAGGTTAGTATTGTTGTATGTTATTGCTATTTACTATGTTATTGCTATTACTGCTATTGCTATTTTAATTATATGTGTAATCACAAAAATCTGAATCAGCTATGTCATCAACATAAGTAATTGTTTTCTAACTCAATGGCATTTTCAAAACTTACACAAAAATGGTTGTTTTTAACCACTTCGGGTACAATTGCATAATCCAATTTCGCGTTCAGGTACAATTAAATCATGATGCTCTAAAGATTATGACATGGGTCAACAAAAGTCATTTTAACCGTAGAACCACTCACATTTTTACATAGAACACCTATACTTTTGGAAAGCAAAGAAAATTCTGTATCTGATCGTATTATCTTTATTTCAAAAATTAAAAATAATAAATATTGAAAGTAGCATGAAATAGCGGTTTTATTAAAATTTGTGTTCTACGAACATTTTTGACTAATAAGGGTAGCATGAAAATGTATAAAACTATATATAATAACAAACAATTAGAACATACTGTGTATACAATGCAATCTACAGTCTCTTCCATAGCTGTTAACTTATCTTCGTCACCACTCTACTGGAAGTCTGCCATTTCTATCGCTCAATTGAAACCTATAGCATCAACTATACTAACTACTACGCATTGTTACTAACTGATCGAGATGTTGAACTTTGAACCCAAATTACTCGAAATTCTTTCATTTGACCATAGCTGTTTGACCATTCGATGTCTGCAAACATGTCTGAAAGTCATGCTTAGCTTTGTAGATAGAGTGTAACTGTAAGCAGGCTCTAAATATAGATGGATGAGTAATGCAACTACGCAAAGCCTAAAACTGGCTAATGAACTTGAGAAGAATATACTCGAAGCCGCTATAGCGGTGCATGCACCCGAAGTGGTTAAGTTGGAAATTCTCAAACAAAGATTTAAAATTAAATTTTAGGCTAATTTTATAGAGAAATCTTTGGACAACACTGTCACTTCATACAAGTTTTAAAAATCGTTGGTTATGTTATCAACGAATAATAAAATTCAGGTACTAGCCATTGCTGGGAAAGTCGCAAAAATGTGTCTATGGCGGTCGACCATAGAAAACGCATGAGGGAGTCTACTTCAGTGAAAGGGTTGAAAATGTTGGATTTGCCACTGTTTGTGATAATAAACATGTTCATTTCCTTCCGCAGCTGAGTTACTTTTACTTTTTTTCCAGCTACGAGAACTACAGAAACTACAGAACTTGCACGGGCACTCCGAGCCTGGCGATAGGCAGCGGTGAGAAGAAAGCGAGCAGCGTATATTACAAAAAACACACCATCTCATTAGATGTTAGAAATGCTTGAAGCAGTACAATGCCTTCCAAAAAGCCTATTGCCCAAACGCAAAAACAGATTGATTCCCGTAGAGAGAGATCGAATTTGCGAAGCAGCAGCAAGACGAGCAGAAACTGCAGAGCAAACGCAGCTACGCCTACAACGAAACGGAACTGCTGCTGCAGCTGCTAGAAGAGCAGAAACTGAGAGCAGGCCAGAATAGATTCTGCAGCCGCTAGAAGTGCAGAGACTACTAGACCGACCCCAGCAGTAACTCAAACGGCTCAGAGCAGCCGCTACATCGGCCAGCCGTGCAGAAACCTCCGAGCGGATGCAGCGGCGACAAGAACATGATGCACTAGCTACAACAGCTGCTCACCGAGCTGAATTTTCGGAGCGGATGAAACGGCGACAACAGCGAGATGCACTAACTACAGCAGCTGCTACCAGGCGTCGTGTATGGATAGAAAACTTCGCGCTTGACTACAGTCATGCAACACAGTATAGGGTTGAATTTTTTTTATGGGACGAATGTCCAAAAATGCTCAGGATGTAACGCCTTACGTTGAAAAGGCGAGAGGCCATATATGTAATTTATATAGTAGATTTTATTGATAATAAATTTTATCAACAACCACATTACTGCTGCACAGTTTGCATATTATACCATGTCAAAACACAGGCTATAGACGAAGAACTGGTGAGTCATGATTAGTGTTTCAAGCATGCAGAAGTCTCAATTCAATAAAAGCTGGCGATATCTAAGCAGTGCAACAGCAAAATATTTTCTAGAATTTCTTAAAATATGTAAAACTTTTCCATACTGCCAGTTTGAACAGCGTCAGTTTGCCTAGCAATGTCAATTTCATTATCAGTTCTGTGTACAAAATTAGGACAATGCCGATTTGAGTAGTTCGAGACTGATGCATTGTAGACTAGCTGTAAAACACATTGCATATCTCCAATGGGCTATCCAACATTATTGACATGTACAACTGCATATGTGTATGCAGTCAGATCAGCACAAAAATTTCAGTAGATTGCATATTTGGAGTTGTTTTACGGTATGAAAGACAACTCTCAATAAAACTATTGCTTTACGTAAATTTGTTCCCGAACACGGGTAATGCAGCTAGTATATATATATATATATATATATATATATATAACATATATTGGGCTGTGTGAAACCACTTTCAAGGCTAGATTCACGAATCACAAGGCATCATTCAACAACGACAAAAAAAGACACGCAAAAATGCTCAGTAATTATATTTGAGAGCTTAAAAGGAGCAACACAGGGTATACCATCAAATGTAATGCAGTAAAGCAAGCGAAAGCATATGACAACACCTCAGAAATATGCAGACTATGTTTGTTAGAAAACTATTATATAATTATGCATCCAGATAAGGCCAGTCTAAACAAAAGACAAGAACTCATTTCTACATGCCGCCACAGTAGAAAATTCTTATTATCCAGTAATATAACCTAGCTATACACTTAAAAACATGGCTGTCATATAATTATGTTTTAAATCTTATAGTGGGGTTGTTCAAGGTACATCTTACCTGCTTGTCACTAGTAAATGAGTTTTATCTGAGGATTGTACATTTTACTATGTATATGAAACTAATAGTAATAAAGCTTTTTTAGTCAACTCTCACTTCCCTATATATATTTATATATATTATATACATTATTATCATAGATTAGATTATATATGTACATATATAGAATCTACCAGAAGGTTGCAATGCAATTGCATGAAACTATTAGTAATAATACATATATATATATATATATATATATATATATATAAATTGTTTCCTCACCCCGGATACCCCGTATGGGTGGTAAATTCTGCTCTAACTCGGGTCTCCTACCAGAGACCTGGGAGTTTGAGCACTCGTCTCAAGATCTTAGCTGTTCCCAATAGCGCACTTTTCTGCAACTCACCTGAGTTGATTGTTGTTGGTATTTGGGCAAGCCACATTTTATGCGCCGGTGTTATTGCGCCCAGTGCCCCAATCACTACTGGGATTACGGTTGTTTTTACATTCCAGCATTTTTCAATTTCTTCTCCAAGAGGGAGATATTTTTCTACCTTTTCTTTTTCTTTGCTGGCTATATTGTAGTCATTGGGTACTGCTATATCTATTATAGTAGCCCTCTTGTTCTCCTTGTCTACCACCACTATATCTGGTTGGTTTGCTAGGACATGCTTGTCAGTTTGGATGTAGAAGTCCCAGAGGATCTTAGCGCGGTCATTTTCATTGACCTTACCAGGAGCTTCCCACCAGTGTTGTGGTTTATTAAGGCCATACTCATCACATAGACTTCTATACACAATACCTGCGACATGATTATGCCGCTCAGTGTATGCGTTCCCTGCTAGCTGTCTGCATCCACTGATGATGTGTTGGATGGTCTCAGGTGCATCTTTGCACAGTCTGCATCTAGGATCGTCTCTAGTGTGATAGATTCTCGTTTGGAGTTGCCTTGTTGGGAGCACTTGCTCCTGGGCTGCCATGATTAGCGACTCTGTATTGGCCGTTAGGTTTCCTTTGTTCAGCCACATATATGTCTGGTGAAGATCGCCAACCTTAGATATTTGTTGGTGGTAAGCACCATGAAGAGGTTTCGTATGCCAGTCAATTTCCTCATCATCAGGGCGTAGGTCCGTTGTGAGAGCAGCCGATTGAAATTCAGCTAGCAAATTATCTGAGATGGCCATGGAGGCTGCATATGCTTTGATGCTTTGCTCCTCCTCTTTCACTGTCTGCTGTACACTTTTGAGTCCCCTACCGCCATCTTTCCTATCAAGATACAATCTAATAGTATCAGATTTTGGGTGGAGTGCCCCGTGCATGGTCAGCAGTTTACGAGTTGCTATATCTGTTTCTTTGATGGCTTCCTCAGACCACTTTATTATGCCTGCTGGATATCTTATTACTGGCAGTGCGTAGGTATTTATTGCCATGATTTGGTTTTTGGCATTGAGGTGGCTCCGTAAGACCTGCCGAAGGCGTTTCTTGTATTCGGTAATGGCTTTGTGACGTACCTCGGCTTCGTGGTTGATGTTGCTTTGCATAATCCCCAAGTACTTGTACCCTTCTTCTATATCTTTGATGGTACCATTTGGCATTCTTAGGCCATCTGTGAGCATAGAATGGCCTTTCTTAAGAATTAGCCTTCCACATTTCTCAATACCGAAGGTCATTCCGATGTCCTTGCTGTATACCTGAGTGAGGTGTATTAGCGAATCAATGTCCCTTTCTTTGTTAGCGTACAGCTTGATGTCATCCATGTAGAAGAGGTGGTTTATCTTGGTGCCACTCTTAAACTGGTACCCATATTGAGTCTCCTCCAGCATATTGCTTAGAGGGTTTAGGCATATGCAGAAGAGCAGCGGTGATAAGGAGTCACCTTGATAGATGCCTCGCTTAATTTGTACACTCGCCAGCTTTTTGCCATTAGCCTCCAGTTCCGTCTTCCATTTGGTCATTGACATCTTGATGAATGCCACAAGAGCAGGGTGAACATTGTACATACTGAGGCACTCAAGTATCCAACTATGGGGAATTGAGTCATAGGCCTTTCTGTAGTCAATCCAAGCCATGGCAAGATTGGTTTGCCTTCTCCTGCTGTCTTGACAGACCGTTCGATCCACCAGTAACTGATGTTTAGCTCCTCGGGTGTTGCGCCCAATTCCTTTCTAAGCACTGGTCATATAGTGACTCATGTGCTCTTCCAGTTTGTCTGCAACTATTCCTGAGAGCAGTTTCCAAGTGGTGGGCCAGCACGTTATTGGTCGATAGTTTTTGGGAATCGGCCCCTGCTTTGGATCTTTTATCAGAAGCACAGTTCGTCCTTTGGTCAGCCATTCTGGATGGTCACCTTGTTCTATTAGGTATTCCATCTGCTTAGCCATTCTAGTGTGAAGTGATGTCAACTTCTTTAACCAGAAGGCTTGAATCATGTCATCGCCAGGTGCTGCCCAGTTCTTCATACGCTGCACTCTGCACTTGATGTCTTCTTTGCTGATGGTGAGTCCTTGCTGAGCCACAGTGTGTTGATGGTTCTCTTTAAGCCTCTTCAGCCAATTTGCAGTGGTGTTATGAGTGGTCTCTTTCTCCCAGATGTCCTTCCAGAACTTTGAAGTGCTAGATCGGGGAGGCTCAGACATTGGCCTCTGCAGTTCACCTTTGAACTGGGAATACACTCTAGATGGATTATTGATGAACAGTTTGTTCATTCTCTTGTTATCTCGCTCTTTGGTGTACCGCTTCAGTCGTGCCGAGAGTGCTACTAGCCGCTGTTTGGCAGATTCTAGAGCTTCTATTGTGGCTTCCCTTTTTGGACGCTCCAAACTGTGGTTAGATCTCTCACTGAGCCTACTAACTTTCTTGCGCAAGTCCTTGATCTTATTTTGTAGCCTCAGCTGCCAGGATGGAATGGCTTGAAGCCTTGTTGGCATTGGCTTAATATCCATCTCCTCCAAGATGACGGTTGCTGTACTGTAGATTAAGGCATTAGTTTCACTGATTGATCCAGTTGAGATCGACTCCAGTGCCATGTTAATGTCTACTAACAGCTTCTTAGGTATGGCCTTGCTAACTCTTCGTAGTGGTACCCTGCTACCATAATCATTAGCAGCTGACATCTTGTAGATGATATTTTCAGCAAGCTCTTTCACCCTTGGGTCAAGGTCCAAATGCATGTCCTCTTCAGCCCATGAGTCAACACATGATTGTGTATCCATGACAGTGTGTGTTGATATGCATTCCTCGTTGGTTGAGGTTACTTGGGTGAACTTTTCCCTAATTTCATCTACCTCAAGTTGTGATATGAGGTGCCGCTTGATTATGTTACTCCTCTGAGCTACAAGTTGCTTAGCGGTTAGTGGCAATTCAGGGCGCATGTTTATCCACAGTTGACGCATCCTTCCCATGTAGCCCCCACTTTTGAGGTTCACTCATAAAGTAGCACTGCATGAGGTCCGTGTTATCAGTCCGAGTCCATTTCATCCGTTTTGAACCAGTAGCCCATTTTTCACTGCCTTGTCCTGGTTCAGCTACAGGCAGCGCGGACCTTGTTTGACCGGGCGACGTCCGAGCCGGCATGGCTTTGGTTATTGCACTCATCATAGAGGTTGTAGACGTTATACAAGCAAAGGTCTTGTCTAAGGACAACCAGAAAAGTGCAGTTGTTGGGGTTTGAACCGAGGACCTAATGACCTGCGCTATCTGTCCTGTATTGCATATGTATATATATATATATATATATATATATATATATATTTATATATATATATATATATATATATATATATATATATATAGAACTATATTTCCCAACTAGGAGGCTTCTATCAATATATAATCCATGTTAGGAGGCTCTGAAAAATTAGGAGGCGTCCAGGGAGCCTCCTAATTCTAGCAGTGTTTGTAGTGCTTAACAACCCTATAGAAGTATTTTAAACATGATTCCCATAATCGCCTTATATATCTATATTCATATATATGGAAAAGAGGAGACAACTCCAACAAAAATGTGTAATTTTCTATCAATAAATTATAAACCCTAGGAGGCTCTTATATATGGAACTAGGAGGCATATATCAAATTTAAAACATTCTTACTTTTAACTGTTTTGGTATCGTTTCAGTTAATAGCACAATCTATTTAAAAACATATTGCAATAAGTTTATGACTAAGCATCAGCAAATACAAAGAATTAGCAGCTATGTCGGATACAGTCAGTTTTGCTAATATTCATGATAGCTTTATTAGATTTGAGAAATAAAGTTGTATATTAACAAACTACAATACATTACAATTTATTTGCTGACCCTCTTTATAGTTTTCAAGACTGCCATTTAAGCACTCCCTTTTTTTGCAAGGTTTCTCATTGATCTGCTCTTTTTTGTGAAAATTCACAATAATTGCACATTATGGTTTCAACTGATGTTTAAGCATGGCTGTAGTAAAAGTTTAAATAAGTCTATAATCAGTACAATTCATATTTTCGATGCCGTTGCATCCAGCCACAAAATAAATCTTTTTTTGAAACTTTGCATCTAAACGCAATACCTGAGAGATGGTTTTTTAGTCGAAGAATTGATTTTTTAAATTTATTGAAGTAAAGTGGCAAAAGTATAACCACAGTATATAACAGCTAGAGAGATGTGGCTGTTATAATGTTGCTGTGGCTGTTAGGACTATTAGTTCTTCACCCATGTAGTCTACTAGAGCTTGGTAGCAGCAGAATGACTACATGTAAGGGAGCAAGTCACATTCGGTAAGTTGTTCATGCTATTTTAGTCAATTTACAGTTTATTTACTTGAAACATACAGTTGTAGAAAAGCAGTATAAATTTTATTTAATATTGAAATAGGACTAGCGTGAAAAAAGTATGTTTCAATTATTATAATTTTTAAGGAATGTAGCACAGAACACGTTTGATATATTTTTTACATCCGTTTATGTCATCCAACTGCTGATATTGTTCTGCATAGAAAAGTCAAGAAAGGTCAGCATTATATTACCAAAAAGGAAAAAATCAAAACTTTTTGTAAAGTCCTAATTTTTGACTTTATTAATGTTACACGAATGTTCAGTTTTGTAACATCAACACAGACACGCCAGCTGACAATTAATAGTTATTTTAGTGAATCAGTTAATTCTCCAACTTTAATCTATTTTCAGTTATTATTATTATAATTTTTGATGTTTTTTATAATGATAAGTAACGTTATTAATTTGGTTCTACCAACAGTCAAAACTGTTATTAGAATAACATGATCATAAAGTAATCGTATTATTGTTATCATGAATAGTGAGAGTTTGCGTATTTCAGTTATGATTTTGTAAGTAATAGTAGTACATGCATAGGCATAAGCAAGTAAGTGGGTATATGCAGCCTCTGAATTTTGACACTTTTAGTATTTAGTTTGAATCTTGTGTAGTAATTGTGTAGTAATTAAGAGCTTAGCTGTTTTATAGAGCTTCAGTAGTAGGAGACAGACATTCAAGTTTGCCAAAAAAAACCTAACCAGTGAACTAAAATGTGTATTTTGCATTCATTTTGGTTTGTATATCTGTTTATGCTACTTGAATTATCTTTTCATTTTTGTAGAAACTTGGTAAGCATTATTGCCAAGATGGCATATTTATCAGATGGCAGAGAGTATTAGACAAAGTTGGATGTTCTTTTCTAGAAAAGGTATGTTGCTAATTACACGTTGGTTTGCATAAAAAATATGTCAAAATAATCAAGGTTTCATCTACCGAAATTTATAATATTTTTTAACATATACATAATTATAGATTACAAACTATAAAACATTATATCAGTAAGGTTGTATTTTGAAATGTAGTAAAGTTTGACGTTTTGGCAAAGTCACTATGATAAGCAAAACTTTAAATTCACCAACACAAAATATACTGTACAAAGTTTTACTGTAACTAGCAAATGTATACCTGACGTAAGAATGTAACAGCATGCCCAAAAGTAGTTTTTCTTTGTATAGTTGCAAATAATCAATGACGCTTTAGTTATAGATAACTGCTGGATGAGAAGCATTGATGGCCCACACCAAAGACTGATTTGCAGACATCAAATTAAAGGTATGCGATATTGCAATAAGTTGCTGTAAAATAGCACATTATACATGCGAGCCAAAAATTAGTGTAATAATTTGATATAGCCATAGCTTCAGTAAGAAAAGTTGTTAATTTTTACAGGCATTGTATTATTTAAACGCTTACATAAACCATTATGCCACTTTTGTGTTCTATTCATCTATTATTGGCAGATTACATAATATAAATAGCGCAAACCAATCAAAGGAATGTAGCATAGCAAAGAGATTTAGTATTGCTCTTCTTAGTCTTTATGAGTCATGGTTGCAATTGCTGAGCAATTGCATAATTATATAAAATGAATAGTTTTCCATGGTTACTCATTACCACTTTTAGTTACTCAGTCAACACTGAGAGTAATTATCAGATTTGAGATATCATGTTTAGAGGCAGGAGATTGACAAATATTTTGTTGGTTTTTACTCTTACCCTGCCGTATGCGAATTTATGCTAAATCTATCAGCAACTGCCGTATGCATATTTTTGCGAATTTTCCAACAATTGCGTGGTCACCTAATTTTATTATCCATTAAAAACATAACGGATGATTTTAAAACTTTGATGGTATTGTCAGTGTGGTTCGAATATTTCTCTAATAGATTAGTCTAAGATAACCAAGCAGTTTCAAATTTTTTTTTGAGAATTTCCAAAATAAAAATGGACATTTTTTGTGTAAGTTTTGTTAAGTATCGCGCAAGTCAGAAAACATATAATTACTTACATGTATGTTGATGACACTATAGTCAATTCAAATTCAGATTTTTGTGATTACACAGATAATTAAATTAGCAGCAGTGACTCTGATGATAGTGAAAATAATGGTTTTTTTAAGTGTAAGGGACATTGTAGAGCATCGTTTTAGCTTCGAAGCGATTGTAGCTTCACATAGCTTTAGCAATGCACAAAGTGAAGGTACATTGATTTTTGCATAGCACTATATGTTAACATTTTAGCAAAATAAAATATATTACAAAAAGTTTATAGATAAACTTTGAAGTTGAAACAAAATAGTATACATGCTTCATGTACATATCATGAAGCTAAATTGGCAATTTTCGGTGAAATGGCTGGCGGTAGGCCGGTAGCTTAGTTTGTACATGGGTGGCAGTAAAAGGGTAAAGCTATAAAAGAATTAGAGATACAAGTGTATGTATTTCCTTTGGAATTATTTAGTGAACTTTGATGATTCAAGACAATGAGTTTGGCGAATGATATATATATATAAGATGCTGCTTAAGTTGCGCAATTCAACTCATGGCTTTTAATTATTACCTCGAAATGTTGAAAACACGCGATAGGAAGGGCCAGAACACTACTAAAACTCATAGTTACTCAAACCTGAAATACAGTAGGTTTTATACAAATTGCTGTACAATAACAAAACTGCAAAACTATTGGTTAAAATATAAATAGCAATATATATTATTATTTTTGGCCTTCGGTATCGGGCAGCATGTATGCAGTTTGTTTGCTGATGTTAACAAAAGTTTTACTAATAAGCTACATAATTTGCTCAATTATTTGGGTCAACTTTAAAATTTAAAACAAATGTAGTGTTAGCACTTTTAGAATATACTACAAACAACGCAGAGGAACTTTTTGTGGCATATGACTTGAATTTAAAAGTTCTCTGCAAATGCAACTTGTATTTGGCCATTTTAATACTTTAAAATGTCAAAGGGAGCTCATAATGAAAGCAACTTTAATATAATTTCAAGATGCTCAAAGCGGTACGGATGTTATGTTGACAAACATTAAAAGGTCACTCTGTACTATGGCTAGTAAGTATTTACATGTATTTAGATTTTGCATTGATGCTTTCAATTAGGTAGTGTATGAAATCTATTTACATTAGCTAAATTACCAGCATGTGCAATACCCAGCTTTGTTTCCTATCCATCCCAAACATTTTGCCAATGCTTATAATAATTCATTGCTCTTTTCAAATCTCATTTCTGAACCAAAGGTAGTTCTAGCAGTATAAGAACATATACTTCTCTTCCTATGGGTCTACTCACTTTTCTGTAGCAGCAAAGGCCATTGTTTTTAAAAGGTCTGTAAGAATTGTATTACTTATTTTGACTTCCATTGGTGCTCGTAGCAAATATAATTTCAGTACAATTTGCATCAATAAAGTTATTATTACTTGTTTGTAAAGTATTTGGAGCAAAACAATATTTTATGTGCACAGCAAACATTTTTGCTGCAAGCTTACCAAAACAAAATAAAACGTTTATTTTTATGTTACATTTTAGTTAAACATCATGTTCTATTCAGTTATTGCTGTCAGTACTATGCAGTTATTGCTGTCAATGTTCTTTGTGCATTCTTGGCACACTTTTATGTTAAACTTCCAATGCATTAAACACTTTAGAAATAAAGTGTCCAAACAAGGATGCATAACATGAGATTTGTCACTGGCTTGTTTTGACCTATATCTAGCACTCTTTAGCCAAAGGTGTCTAGCTTTACTAAAATATTTGGTAGTGAAATTGTACATAAATTCATTGCCTGCATACACATCAATCATGATGCCTATGCTCTTATTATGTGTGTTCTACTATTGCCTGCTTAGCTAATTCACTTTCTACTTCTCAATAGCCTCAGCCTCCGAATGAAAGCTATTGTTGTTATTCCTATTCTTTGTAACTTTATAATGAAGGAGGTTGTGGTTGGGCAGCTCATTTGCTTTTCACTCTATTAGAAATATTGCAGCACAAGTATAACTGCAGTAATAAAATCTTCACAGAATTGCATAATGTGGTCTTATTCTCCAAGGTCTTCTCACTAGCAGAAATGACCTATGTACTTATGCAATTGTGGTTTGTGCTTAAAGTGACTCATTCTCCTAATGTGGCATGGCTTGCTATCTTCTTGCATGCTAGTCAATTGATTAAATAGATTGTAAGAAACAAGCCAACCTCTCATTCCTACACAACCTAAAGACTTATCACATAAGTTCAACCTTCTAGCGAGATTGTAGCCGCTAAACATTTTGCTTTTTTCACGCGTCTAGCCATTTAGGGTTTTGCAGCAGCAGAAGAACAGACTAATCATGTCACAATTGGTATATTTGTTTGTCACAATTTTTTTATATTACTTTTGCCAATTTTGTCATTGAATTAATTGTACCATATTATGGTGAAAAGGCATCATGAAAAAGTATTTTACTTCGCCTCAATACAAATGCGAAAGGTTAGACCGGTAGTGGCCATTTTTGACCTTTAGGGCGAGCCACTTTAAATACTATATCTAAGCAACTTACTCATGTCATCAAATTGCGACGGCAAACAACAATGCATAGGTTTTCGCAGCTAATTTGGATTTGGATTTTACTGCTTTAATTGCAAGATCGTAATATTGTCAAGTTAAAAAGGTCAAGAAACCCCAACTTTATAATGCTAAAAGAATGAAATTATTACTAATTTTCATAAAATGATAACTTTGTAATTATACACAAGGGTAGCTTTGTGAGATTAACCGACACACATTAAAATAGTTATGGTAACATATAGCACAGTAGCCAGCAATTGATGAATATCTGTGACTCTGTCGATGCTCCTAACTTTTGTAACTTTTTAAAAAGCATTAAAATAATTATGGATGCTTTTTATTCTGATTAGTAGTGTTAGCTGATTGATAGCACCAAACAGGCAGAATTATTAGTAGCCTATACTATACGGCCCTGAGCAAGCAAAACGCTGTATCTTGATATTTGTAAATTGTTCAGCACAAGCACAAACGCATTTTGGTCAAGCCTGGCATCAGTATTAGCAGTATTTTAGTTGTTTTTTTATTTATTATGGTGAAATATCCAACAATCTTTACTGAATTTTTTTTTCGTGAAACTTTAAAATCAATGGAGTTATTTCACTTAGGGCATTTTGTTTGCTTAAATTGACAATTTACTAAGCTGGCACTAGGCAATCAAAACGCCCTACCACTGCAGATAGGGCCTTTTGATTGCTTAATTGGACTGGTTTCTCATTGTTAGTTTGCCACAAGACCATTTGCCATGACTGGATTATCAAAGGATTACAAGTTTAAATTCTGATATTAACCCGCAATTAGTCAACAAAATGATATATGTTGCAATTCCTATTACTCATTCAGTCAACACATGGATAAAAACCCTGTAATAGCCATATTTAGCTCAAAAGTTAAGAGATGATCAAAGATCTAGGTATCCTTCAAACCAGATGTCATGAAATGAAAGGAATAAGTAAAATAGTAGTTTAAAAAAGATCAAACGCTTTTATTAAAAATAATTTAAAGCAAACAACTGAGTGCAATAATGTCAGTATTTTAAAAAAGCAAAACCTTCCAATGGACATGTAATTAAAACAAATTTTTCATCAAATCTCTGAGTCGGATCTTTAAATCGAGACTTTTGTCACTTAGATATCGTCTTGTCATAATAAATATATTATGATAAAAAATTTAGCAATAAGATTGAGCACTCAGAAGTGCACTAGCTTGTATGAGCTGCCTTGAAACAACCAAATATATATGCTTCAGTTTCGCTTCCCTTTGTTTATATACTCTTTGATTACATAATGCTGCTCATAATGTCCAACTTTGTGTATGTTCAGGCCAATCAAAACGCTGTATCTGCAGATAGAGCGCTTTGATTGCCACTTTATGTGTGGTAAATGTGGATAGGGCGTTTTTGCACATTGTGAAAAGTGCTATTTCTGGTGGTCTCAGATATATGAAATTTCGAGACATCTTAGATCTCAACCTAAATTACATTTAAGCACAAAAAAGTGAATTTTGAAAAACTTTTCAGATAGGGAGTTTTGCTTGCTTAGGGCAGTATAAAGTTATGATAATGTATTATTTTCATTGTAATTAACAAGTTGATGCATTTTAGTCGTAATTTGATACGGATTTAAACTAGAGGCTGAGTCATAAGTAAGTGACTGGAGTAAATGAAATCCTTTAAATTGTTGAAGCTTTAAAACCTATGTTTCAATTTTGTAGAAGAATATCGCATGAGATAAAATATTACAGCTTCATAGAATTTTAGTAATGGGAGGTAGGGACACGGGTTTGCTGAAAAACCTAAAAACAACAGGCATCTTTTGCATCACTTTTTAATCTGCATAACATCTGTTTGGGCTATTAAAATTGTTTTGCTTATTTTGGTAGAAACCTGGTCACCGCATCCAAGCACTATATCCACCAGATGGAAAATGGTACGAAGCACAGCTGGACGCTTTCTTGAAGGGGGTATGTTGCTGATTAACGGTTAGTTTCCACAAGAGCGTGCCACATTAATAAAAGTTTTATTTCAAAAAATTTATAAGAAATAATATTACTATAAAATCTATGTTTGAATGCCATGGCACTGCATTTTTTAATCCTTCCAATTATAGTGGCAAAAATTGTCGATTGTGCTTCATAATATATGTTCAATCTTTATTAGCTTCAACTCTATCTAAAACCTTTTTGTTATAGATTTTATTTTTCCAACACGTTAAAAAATAGTACTATTCAAAAAACTTAATGCATTCCTACTTTGTGCATTGCTAATGCTAGGTGAAGCTACAATCCCTTCGAATCTCAAAAAACAATGCTCTACCATGTTCCTTACTCTTACAAAAACTATTACTTTGACCACCATTGGAGTCACTATTGGAGCTGCTACTTTAATTATATGTGTAATCACTAAAATCTTAATCCGTCAGTCATCAACAATCATCAATAATGTTACCAACATAAGTAATTATCTGTTTTCAATTCTGGATGTACTTGCGAAAGCTATAATAGCACTAAATATTTCGAAAATCAGAAAGAACAAATGTTTCTTTTTATGTTGAAAAGTCCTAAACAAAAATTTAAAATTGCTTCGTGAGTTTAGGGTAATTTTACAGGGAAACTTTTGGACAACACTGTCAATACCATAAAAAGTCTTAAAGACTGTTAGTTATGTTGTCAACGAATAATAAAATTAAGTTACTACGCAATTGCCAGGAAATTCGCAACATGCACATATGCCGGTCGTCCATTGATTTCGCCTAAATGCGCATGCAGCGGTGAAAGGGTTAATAAAATATTATGTAATCTCTAATTGAATCCCCATTCATTTAAACGCCCCTCTACTAGACCTGTACTATAATAGATGACGGTTAAAGATAGAACGCCGCCGTTCAAGTGAACGTTACTTCTTTTGAAAAAACACATAAAAAACTATATAACACACAAACTAAGCTGTGATTCAGTGATAACAGATACACTGGGCGTTGAGCTTGCAAAATGCCATTGTTAACTGCTTATTCTAATGCTGTAGCATGTGCAAGAAATTTTAGCCTCAAATAGTAGAACAGATTTCATCATATTTGCTAAACTGTTTTTTCATATATGCCGAACTATCAAGGCCGCTTAAACAATAAAATTATTATCAGCCTGATAGAGTTATTAATTATTTCCACGGTGCTGCTTTCAAAGCTTTAACGAAAACACTGTAAAGCTTAGAAGTTAGAAAACTCGCTTCAATATGCATTGACAAAAGTATTAATTGCTATTGTTGTAACTGAGTCATTGTTAGTAAAAATTTGTCAACATTTTTCTATCCATCTTGTCCAAAATCGGATCCAAAGATCAAAGAATGTTGAAGTCGCAGTCAGCTGGATGTGGTTGTCAATTAAAGGGTGACACTCTAGTTTTCAACACTTCTAGAATAGCACTCGAATGAACATGGCCTTCAAATTAAGATTCTACCTTATGTCAATTTAGCTGTATTTCAGAATATACATTGGTTAAGTATTATATTACTAAATGAGAAATGACACTAACGAGCATTAATGTCCTTATTGTTCACTTGTATCTTAGAAACCATCAATTCTGTTTTGACTTGCAGCACGTAAACCAGCTTATTTAATATTTGAATGGAGCTGAGCAATGATATGTGATTCATCAAAGCCATAGCTTATCAGATTTTTATAAATGATAATTCACATTATTTACTATTTCAGTCAGCAGAAAACGGTAAAGTGCAGAGGAAATAGCAGAATTTGACAAGTACTGGACTGAAAAATCAGGCAAACTGCCAACAAGATCAGTGTTGGATGCTAAACACTCAACGCTGCCTAACAGAAGTGTTACAGTGATTCGGGCTCGAGCCAACAACTTGCTAAAGAAGGCTGCGAGAAAAAATGCCAGCTGAATTTTTTATGTTGTTGAACCTTCTTATTATCATTGCGTTGTATTTGTCAATAAATGTGCTCTTTTTGAAGACTAAAAGAGACCAACTCCGCAGTAATGCACTTGTATAGTTATTTTGTATCAAGCAGTCTTAGCTATTATTTTATGTACAGAAAATGTGCATAAAACAATGACTATGATAGATAATACAATACCGACAATAGATATTATCTGTTGTACTGCACTGTACACTATGATGTATTATTCAAGAAACAAGCTTTAAGATAAATTATAATAATTCTTTTAAAGAAAAACTAAATATAAGGAAATACGCCGCAGCAGCCAGTCTACTGACAACTTACTGTCAAACCGACAAGCCCAAAAAATTACTTAGAACGCTGTGCTTGACTAAAAACAATCAGAAATTCACTACACAATGAGAAATATATCTTTTTGGGTCACTTTCCAAATTTAAGTGAATGTGTCTGAGTAGAATGTTCTATCAATTTCTTGACATTTCAGGGCATTATTATTACTGGTAAAATGTGAATAATAGCACTCAGTATTACTATTGATCAATAAAACCACCCAAAGTCAAGAGATCTAAAGTTAGAAAAAATTTGGTACTGTGCTGGGTCCAGCCCGACTGATCATTGCTAACAATAAATTGCAGTAAGAAAGAAGTTTTGAAAAGCGAAAATGCCCTCAAGATAGAATGTTATTGTATTTTTATTGGCTCTCTATGTGACATTAAGTTTTTCCCTGGGTTCTACATAGGCACAATGGGCTTGTTTGGAATCTACCCAATTTATGGTGCTGTGGTATTGCGCAGGTTTTGCAACCTGACACTCCATTCCCGAGTGGGGAAATGTTTTTACTTAACGTTCTAAGAGTGGCTTAAGATGAATAGAAAGACATTGCTGTTATTGTATGTTAGATTGAGTAACTAAGTATGTTGTGCAAGTAATTCATATTATTACTGTAGATAATATGCACAGCAAGCAAAAATGTGTGTGTTTCATTTTAGCAATCGCAGTAACTGAGTTGCGTCCATGCATTGTTACCAACTAATTTTTTTTAAGTTTTTGTATGCAGTGCAGCAGCTATATGTGACTGAATAAGAAACTATAACATAGACCATATTTACAAATATTGAGTTACATTATTCGTTTATATTAGTGAGCAGAAAGTTATGCAGCCTAAAAGAAAATTGAGAGTTCAAAAAGCCATGATCGGAAGATTGAGGCAAACTACCAAAAATGCCAGAGCTGTATACTGTTAAAAGAAATTGGTGTTTGAAAATTATAATGATGACTTATGCCCGAGCCCACAACTTACTCAAGAAGCTGCAAAATTAAACTGGCAGCAGGGTCTTCTTGTTGTTGAGGCTTTTGTAATATCGCATTAAACTTGACGTCTGAATAAATTTACTCCGTTTGGTGACTAAACAACGACCATTCTATGGTACTTGACTAGTTGAATTTTTTAGTATCAAGCATGGTGGCTGTTGTTGTTTTAAATACAAATTTATTGATTCCTACGTTAAAGTTTAACATACTATACAATATGTAGGTTCTAACAACAATTATTTTTGTTTTATACAGATTGTTGTTTTATTGTACAGATTATAGCAGACTCTTAGTTAATCTATAAGTGATAGCAACATCCCAAATTATATGTAAGCCATGGTACCTCTGCATTGATATGTAAGTTATAGCAACCTCCTAAATGATATATAAATAACAGCAGCTTCCTAATTACTATATAATTCATTGCAGCCTCCTAACTGATATATAAATAGTAGCTACCAACTATATAAAATTCAAATTATAGTAAACTCTTATGTGATCTATAAGTCATAGCAGCATCCTAAATTCTATGTAACTCATAGCAACCTCTGCAATGATATGTAAGTTATCGCAACCTCCTAAATAATGTAAAAATAGCAGCAGCCTCCTAATTTATATATAATTCGTTGCAGCCTACTAAATGATATATAGATAATATCTATCAACTATGGAAAATCAAATTATAGCAAGGTCTTAGGTGATCTATAAGTGATAGCAACATCCTAAATTATATGTAACCCATAGCAGCCTCTGCAATGATATGTAAGTTATAGCAACCTCCTAATTGATATATGAATAGCAGCAGCCTCCTAATTAATATATAATTCATAGCAGCCTCTTAACTGATATATAAATAGTAGCTACCAACTATATGAAATTCAAATTGTAGTAAACTCTTATGTGATCTATAAGTCATAGCAACATCCTAAATTCTATGTAACTCATAGCAACCTCTGCAATGATATGTAAGATATAGCAACCTCCTAAATGATATATAAATATCAGCAGCCTCCTAATTAATATATAATTCATAGCAGCCTCTTAACTGATATATAAATAGTACTGTAGCTACCAACTATATGAAATTCAAATTATAGCAGACTCTTAGTTGATCTATAGGTGATAGCAACATCCCAAATTATGTGTAACACATGGCACCTCTGCAATGATATGTGAATTATAGCAACCTCTTAAATGATATACAAATAGCACCAGCTTTCTAAGTAATATATAATTCATTGCAGCCTCCTAACTGATATATAAATAGTAGCTACCAACTATATGAAATTCAAATTGTAGTAAACTCTTATGTGATCTATAAGTCATAGCAACATCCTAAATTCTATGTAACTCATAGCAACCTCTGCAATGATATGTAAGATATAGCAACCTCCTAAATGATATATAAATATCAGCAGCCTCCTAATTAATGTATAATCCATAGCAGCCTCCTAACTGATATATAAATAATAGCTATCAACTATGGAAAATTCAAATTATAGCAAGGTCTTAGGTGATCTATAAGTGACAGCATCATCCTAAATCATATGTAACTCATACCAGCCTCTGCAATGATATGTAAGTTATAGCAACCTCCTAAATTATATATAAATAGCAGCAGCCTCCTAATTAATATATAATTTATAGCAGCCTACTAACTGATATATAAATAACTGCTATCAACTATGGAAAATTCAAATTATAGCAAGGTCTTAGGTGATCTATAAGTCATAGCAACATCCTAAATTCTATGTAACCCATAGCAACCTCTGCAATAATATGTAAGTTATAGCAACCTCCTAAATGATATATAAATAGCAGCAGCCTCCTAATTAATATATAATTCATAGCAGCCCACTAACTGATATATAAATAATTGCTATCAACTATGGAAAATTCAAATTATAGCAAGGTCTTAGGTGATCTATAAGTGATAACAACATCCTAAATTATATGTAACTCATAGCAGCCTCTGCAATGATATGTAAGTTCTAGCAACCTCCTAAACAATATATAAATATCAGCAGCCTCCTAATTAATATATATTTCATAGCAGCCTCCTAACTGATATATAAATAATAGCTATAAACTATGAAAATTCAAATTATAGCAAGGTCTTAGGGGATCTATAAGTGATAGCATCATCCTAAATTATATGTAAATTATAGCAGCCTCTGCAATGATATGTAAGTTATAGCAACCTCCTAAATGATATATAAATATCAGCAGCCTCCTAATTAATATATAATCCATTGCACCTTCCTAACTGATATATAAATAATAGCTATCAACTATGGAAAATTCAAATTATAGCAAGGTCTTAGGTGATCTACAAGTGATAGCAACATCCTAAATTATATGTAACCCATAGCAGCCTCTGCAATGATATGTAAGTTATAGCAACCTCCTAAATGATATATAAATATCAGCAGCCTCCTAATTAATATATAATCCATAGCAGCCTCCTAACTGATATATAAATAATAGCTATCAACTATGGAAAATTCAAATTATAGCAAGGTCTTAGGTGATCTATAAGTGATAGCAACATCCTAAATTATATGTAACTCATAGCAGCCTCTGCAATGATATGTAAGTTATAGCAACCTCCTAAATGATATATAAATATCAGCTGCCTCCTAATTAATATATAATCCATAGCAGCCTCCTAACTGATATATAGATAATTGCTACCAACTATGTGAAATTCAAATTATATCAATTTCTCAAATGATCTATAAGTTATAGCAACATACATTATTATATGTAAATCAGAGCAGCTTCTAAAAGAAACAAGTTATAGCAAACTCCTAAATGATATATAAATATCAGCAGCCTCCTAATTAATATATAATCCATAGCAGCCTCCTAACTGATATATAAATAATAGCTATCAACTATGGAAAATTCAAATTATAGCAAGGTCTTAGGTGATCTATAAGTGATAGCAACATCCTAAATTATATGTAACTCATAGCAGCCTCTGCAATGATATGTAAGTTATAGCAACCTCCTAAATGATATATAAATATCAGCTGCCTCCTAATTAATATATAATCCATAGCAGCCTCCTAACTGATATATAGATAATTGCTACCAACTATGTGAAATTCAAATTATATCAATTTCTCAAATGATCTATAAGTTATAGCAACATACTTTATTATATGTAAATCAGAGCAGCTTCTAAAAGAAACAAGTTATAGCAAACTCCTAAATGATATAAGTTACGGCATCTTACTAAAGGGTATGTAAGCTATGCCAAGCTATGTAATGTTTCCATTGTAACTATTACATAAGTTACAATGGTAACATTCTAATTTTTTGTGTAATTTGTAGCAATCTGCTACTGGTAATCATTATTTTTGCTTACTCATTGAGGTATGAATTATTTTACCTTCAAATTGAGATGTAATTTACAACAACCATCTAGACATTCTCCAAGTTTTGACAGTTTTTCTAGTATGCATATATACAAAGTATGATAAGGCGATGAATATATATTGTATGATACCATATTCTCCTAAAATTTCCATAAAAATATATAATAATTAGGAGGTGAATAAATATATATATATATCTACAATGTAGATAAATTAGACCATATAGGAGGCTTACCCATATATATTTGCGTTAACTCCTAATCCCTTATATTCCGCAACCTCCTAACTGGTATATATTTATTCAACTCCTAACTCGGAAATATGGGTATATATATATATATATATATATATATTACTAATAGTATATAGTACTATACTACTATATATATACAATGTATACATATATATTTATATATTTGGCAATTATGTATCTACATGAATTTATAAATATACCTGTACCAACTGTGTTCTGGGACTAAAATTTCTCTGTCAGCACTCTATACGAATGAGCCATTTATACCGCTGACATGTGTTTTTAAATCCTTTTTAAAATGTGCTGCAAACATAACTAGTAGGGTTTTGAAATTGTTGCTCGTGCCGGTTTTACTCACCCAAACAGCACCGTATCAACTCGGATTCCGGCATTGATTGCTTTTGCAATAGAAGTGTTGATTAAGTCTTTCTCGATGTTTCCTTCTCCGTCACTGTGAAGAAGGATACTTGCAGAGTCAAGATTCCCCTTAGTATATTTTGTAAGAATCTGACAAATATAATTGAGATGATGCAAAAGACAGTACTGAAAAGTTCAGATACTGTTTTACTCCAATTTAAAAATACATAAAACAAGGATAATCTCAATATAACATTTTTTGCAATTTATTCAATTCAGCACATTTTGTCTGTTTAATATCATGAGTTTTGTTTTTGCTTGAGCTTTTTCAAAGGCCTTACGAAGTACGTTTTAAGTAGTTATCAGCAAACTTTTCCATCTTAGTTTTGAATCTTTAATACACTTTAATTGTTTTGCAGCAAATGGTAAGTTTAAAAATTAGTTAAATATCTAGCTAGTTTAAACATACTAATTTCAGACTTTCAAACTGACACTCCTACCTTTTGAGCAAACGAATCGTCTTCCAAATTTACAAGCGAGTAGTGGTAATCAGAATACAGTGATTGTTTTGTGACATAAAAACAATCAGATATATGCGCAAGGCAGCTTTAATATAGATTCGTTATTACTATTGTTTACTTTTAATTACAGCAACTAATTTTTCCATTCAATAGTCTTCAAAAATTGATAAAATAGAAATAATATTTAAGTTTAACTGGATGAAAAAAGTGTAAGAACTAGAGGGTTAGCTGTGCCAGTGTGGTTAGTCAGTTTACAGTTCGCAAACCTTACATATATAAAATTGAGATTGTAACAAAACTGCTTCAGTTGGCTAAATCTATAATTTACTAAATATTATTCACTCGATTAAAGCCACTGTAATTTAGGTGAACTTATACTAACAGTTTGATAGTAGCTATTTAGCTCAGAAGTTAAAATTTTGCGAGACTTAAAATTCGACACCGATGTTAATAATTACTTGGTTGTTGTGTGCTTTTAGAGTACTATTATAATAATGAGAACTTTGCTTGATGTCTATAACTGTTGATTTTAAGTTGGGTAATGATTTACAGTTTTACACGGTCATTACAAACAGAGATTGCATGGGAATGTCAGTGTGTTCTAAATACTTAAGCACAGCATAAAATTCCAACTTCTGCGACTCAATTTTTTGTGTTAAAAAAAGCAAACAATTTGCAGCTGTTAAAAATCTAGCAATAAATAACATAATTATACATATTTTAGTAAATTTACTATGTCATTAATTGCAAGCTTAAAGCTGATGCTAAAAAGCTTATATGCATGTTTCGTAATCATACCAAAAAACTCTTCCTTAACACAATTAGGAGAATGAGATTATGTGCTTAGACAAAATGCATTGATGTTAATGAGATTTGGAGACTGTTGAATTAATATCAGTAAATTTAATTTTATCTATTTTTTCAGAAGCATCTGCAAAGTTTGATGTTTCAGCTGTTTAAATTGGTATTGAAAAGCTTTATTTTTCTGCCAGCACCTGCTATTGAGCGATCTCACTATAATTATTCCACTACAATGATCAGCTTTACCAAATGACAATTCAGGCAGAACTAAATAGTTTAATGCTCATTAGGTTACATTAAATTTGTTTTACTATCATTTAACATGTTCAATAAATATAAATTATAGTTAATATGAATGAAACTAACTTAAATCTTTTTAAACATCACAGGCTCAGCTTTATGACGTTTGAGACTCCCAATTTCTCTTTCACATGACTAGCGTATTAACACAAAAATATATTTTCTATGTTTTGACATCATTAAAAATAAAGAAACCTTTTAATACCTGCACTCCTTTTTTGGTGATTACTAAATCTGCTCTCACGCTGTCAAGAACTACTCTATTACGTATTTGTGAGCAGTAACTCATTTTAAAGCCCCCGACAGAAAATGGTATAAAAAACTGTATATTAGGGAAATATAGTTAAAATTTTCCTAAATTATTTGTTTTTTATTTTCGCAACTGGTAAGAACAGTCACCAAAACAATGTAGTTGTATTTAAAAAAAAGAATTAATTTGACAGCTTCAATCACAGTTTACAAGTAATAGTTTATTAATGGTAAAATTATGCTTGTAATGCAGTCACTTTCGCTAGCTACACTAAGAGGTGAAATAGTTTTATAACCATATGTTGATGTGCTGTTTGAATTATCAAAATATAGAACTATAATCAAACATTTAATAGTTTTACAATCTTGTTTGAGAATGTGATTTTTTTAAAATTAACCAACTTGAGAAAGTCATCGACAAACCAATATATTTGAGTTTATTGTAAAATCGTAATAAACTTGTGACCAACTATCTGTCAGCAAAACAGCAGGTAATTTTAACTTAATGAAAAGGAACATAAAATTTTTGACTTTTTTTAACATTGATAATAAATCCTGTGGCTTTAAAATTTTAAAGCCTAATCAACAAATTACGTTGAAATGTTCAATTATGTCAAATGTAGCATTTTAACTTGAGGGATCTTAAACTATATAAATATCAAAAAATTATAATTTCAGATAAAAAATTCAAAATGAAAATAAATAAGATATAGTTGTACACTTAGACACGCATCTCTAAATTTCCCAAGTTTAACAATAACAAATGTTTGCTAGATGGCTTTCCTTAATTTAAAACTGCTTGAAAAATTACCGTATAAGCTAAGATATATAAGCTTTATATAAGGAAATGGAAAACCTAGTTGTAATTTTTTAGGTCTTCCCGGTAAAAAATTTTTTGAAAGCAAGTTACATGTGAACATTAATTGTAAATATCATAGGTTTTTCTGTTTTATTGAAGCAAAAATTTACATTTTTCATTTGTATGGGTCGGTCTAAAGATACCAAAGTTTATGAAACAATCAGAATAAACCATCACATTTTGTATCCATACTTTACGGATAATTACCAAATGCAAGGCATAAATGATGACCTTCCAGCAAAACTAGTACATACTTTTTGACATGTGCTTATTCCAGCAGCAATATTGGTATCACCATCGGCTCTTGTAGGTACCTTTGAAATCAGACCTTCTCTTTCAGACTGGCTTGTAATTAGGGTCATGTTAGCATCAATCATTGCAGTGTCATTGAATGAGACAATTCCAACAGCAGATCCATCTCTTATGTAAGTCATTAAGTACAACTTGACTGCTTGTGACATGACGGCTATTCTTTTTGCTCTCTAAAGTAAATTTATGATCACATGGAGTTTGTTATAGTTTGTTTTCATAATGCGTACTCTTAAGTAGTTTTTACTATAATTAGTGCATTGTCTTTCTGTCGGTATGTTCGAAGCAATGTTCAAAGCATTAGAAAAAAAAACTTATAAAGCACAGGGTTTGAACCTACAGACTTCAGTTATCAGACCTACACATCAACCACTCTACCACAAGGCTGCATTAACATCTTTTAAAACATTCATGGGCATACTGATCACTTAATTCAATTTCTCATTGCAAATGGAACTCGTTAGCTTGAATCACATCTTCTTTCAACGTACAGCCAAAGTTAACAGCATAAATTTCTGCTATTTTAAATTTAAATTTTTGTTCAAAAGTTTTCTATTGTGCTCCTGTTTATGAACGCTGAATATAAGTAAATAGATGTCATGTAAATAATTATGTTTGCACACATTATACTGTAACCTTGCTAGTAGCTTTCCATAAGCTTTTAATAGAATCTTTAAAAGGCACTTTTTTATAATTGCAAAGCTTCGATAGCTCACTTCAACTCACTGAAACAGAATTTGACTCAGTATCTTAAGAGCTATTGCTCTTTGTTAAAATAAAAATAAAAATTTTATTTTCTAGTTAACTAAAACGATCAAGATAAAGAATCAAGTCAACCACTTTATATTTCACATCATAAGATCGGATAAAGAAAATTTATTTACTGTCAACAAAATATGCATATCAAATGCGAGGATACAAAGACTTTTTATTTGAAACTTTTTTTGGCTCCACATGTATTAAATAACCAGTCTACTTGAGAATACCAAGTATAAAATCTAATTCCATAATTTACCTATAAAGAACCTGCAACAGTATTAAGCACGGGAAGTTACATTAATTTGCCAACAATAGGTTATGCTTAACCAAAATGTGGTCCTGTATGGCCTTTATTTGCTATGTCTGAACTTGTTTAGCCAATTGGTAAAAATATTTGATCTGAATTACTGATGCAAATAAAAAATTGCCTAGTTAAGTCTTTGGTTCAAAACTTTTATGCACACGTAGTCTAGTTTAATTGTTTTTTTTTGGGAAACCTACACTCCATAAGTTGGTTATTTTTGAGAGTTACTTACAGTCATGCTGCCGGAAATATCTATGCAGAGACAAACCACATCCTGACGGCATGTAAGATTTACTTTTAATATGTCTTGTACTACATTAATTATAGGAACAGAGGAAAATTCTGGCTCTCGAGTGTGGTTAATTGAAGACTCTGAAATAAAACAAATTAAAATTATGGTGGAGGCACTGAAACTACATGTGTGTATGTTGCCAAAATGTTATATAATTTGATAATTTATTCTCATCTCATAAATTTTATTACTGTTATAAAAAGCAGCAATAAAACTTTTAGAACCAATAATTTAAATTTAAAGACTATGTTTTAGAATTTGGAATTTGTGAAACTTAAGAAAAAGGTTTTTCTCCTAGAACTTACATTCTTCAAGACTAATTCTCAGACAAATAATATTAAGTCATAATAAATAGACATTGCTGCATAATAAAATGAAAAAAAGCTAAAATTTCCACCATAAATTAAGTTATGGTAAGCAAATAATTTCTTTATGAATATTTGGCTAATATGGGGCTTGAAAAAATGAAATTCAGCTCATCAACATGAGAGTCAATGCATTGAAGCTAGTTAACCATCTTCAAAATTTACAAAATAATTGTGCTGATCAAAAAATAAAAGTTGCTTTGTGGCAGAAGAAACAAACAGTTAGATTGCCAATGGCCACTTATAGTAAAGACTATATTACAACCAGTTTAATTGTAGTTATTGTTCTCTTTATTCATAAGCCTTTGTAATCAATAAGCGGGGAAATTTTTTGTATGTTAAACTTGAAGGAACATTTTGTCCTCACTGAATCAATCACAAATTCAAAGTAATTCTCTTTATGTGAAATCAGCTGAATTTAAAATTGGTTTATGACACATGTATGTCGGCAATAGAAGGCAGCTAGCAATAAACCAAGCTCACATCTGCATATTATTCGAATAGGCTATGATGCACCAAATTCTTGGACAACTTGAGTTGGACCATATAACTAGAGACTTAAATAGGTTTCAAAGAAAAATTACACGACTTAATTACACATCAGTGGAAACTAACTCAAGAATGAAGATCAAAAAATGATAAAGAAACATTTTCTTGGAGGATTACGGAATCGCAACTTTGATCTTCTTGTACTGATTGATGATCGGAAGTTTTTGGCAATAGAAAGCCAATGATCAGACATTATATACATGTAGATGTAAAAGGACGTTTCAGTTATTTGGTTTAAAAAATTCTTCCATTGTAATTTGGAACAAATTTTTTTTATTCTATATACTCTAACCCTCACAAATTGCCTAAACATAACTCTATACTACAGAAGACAACCAACACCTTCATATGTTGAGCCTGCGGTAAATTAATTTAGTTTCAGATTCTACTAAACTCCGCATACCACCCGACACAAAAAAGCATTGTCACAAGGTTGAGCTTGCTAAACGCATATGTAAACTAAAAGAACGACGGTTAGAGTAATAATTACGAGTCTTCATTCATTAAACAAAATTATATTTAACACAACTGAAGCAATTTTTTACTATGCATTTATTAAACCTACAATAACGACTAGTGTCCCTTTACAGCATGATAACAAAAGCTGCCTTAAAAGTTTCAATGGGGTTATGTAATGTAGCAGCCTAAAATATTTTAGTTTGGGTTTGAAATTAAAATTTTTATTTTGTAATCTATTACTAGTGTTTGTTCAGTATGCTTGTTTATTTATTGTGCAAGGATTTTTTCAGAAGCATGGCTTAATATGAAAAAAATTTTTATTTCTAAAAGTTGTACAAACACTAAATTTATTATAGCTCTAATCCAAACATAAAACATTTTTTTGCAGGTGTTCAGTCTATTTTGTTGTAGACCGTACTTGAAATAAACCTTTTTTGTAAATATAAAAATAAGAATTACTGAAATCATCCAGAGTATTCATGACAGCCCAAGCACTTTTGTGTTCGCAATTCTTATTCTGATTGTTTGTAGGTAAGATGTTGTGTCCAGATTCCTCGCCGTTCATGGTGCAGAAGCCGATTACCTAAAATATTAAAGGTTAGTTAAACTTTTGGTGCAAATTTTGGATACAGATAGAAACAAATATAGATATTTTTTCAATAGCTATGTAAAAACACATATTAAAAGTTTATCTTTTGCTACAAAATAATTAAAATACTTTATCCTACATTACTTACATGATACTCAAAAAAGACTAAAATTTGCGAGCAACAAAGTTTCTTTAATTTAAGTTTTAGCCAACTAAATGAAGAACTTTTTAAAGATAATATTTTAAATTTTAACTTTAGGTAGCATGAGTGTAAATTTGTATAGATCTACAAACTCTCATACAGTCTGTAGCAAAATCAACAGCAAATGAAACTTTCTAATACATTATAAACTACATCTAGCTTTGTGGTAAATATAAGCTTTTAGAGTCAAGGGTAGAAAGTTTCACTTCAGCATGCTTCACTAAATAGTGTTAGAATAGGAATGTAAAATATACAAGCCGGTGTTATAGCAAACACCTTGTAAACATTTAAAATAGGTTTTTCCAGTAAATAGATAAATCAAATCTAGAAGAAATTATAGCATAAAACATACCAGTTTGTATAAATTGGCTCATTTCTTTCTATATATGTGGGCAAAGGTATAAATACTTTTAGTTTATTATAAACATGTTTTCAAACTCACAAATATCAAACACCCATCTTTATTAGCAATTTAGTCTCTTTAATTTGTGCCTTTTAAGAATTCTTTATGTTCACAAAGATTTCAGCCTTGTTATGAATTTTATGGAAGCTTCTAATCTATGAGTACGAAAAACAATCACGGCGTAAATTTTTTTTCAAGTTTAGCTAAAAATCTGTTTATTTATTATTATTATTATAAAATGAATGATATATATAATATATGCATTACTATATATAAAAAATTTTGTGTATAATATTATATATAAATATTATATTAAATATATATTATAGCAAATATTTTATAATATATATATAAAATGTATAATATTTAGTCTTGTATATATAATATATATTATGTATTGTATAATATTTTATTTAAATGTAATACATTGTAAGGAGTTTAAATATTGTATATATTGGATTATTGTAACCTAATATTTTAGTTTTAAATATTTTAAAACTAAGCGTTCAAATATTTTAAGCAGTGAACTACATGAAGTTAAAAAATAAATGTACGCAAAGACTTAAAAAACCTGTATAATTTGAGTTACTAAATAGGAGCAAGATAAATTTTTTAGCACATTTTATGTCAGTTTATTGGTTAATGAATTTTTGACCAAACCAAGTTTCAAAGCAGCAGCTGAAACTAAACACAAATTGAGCACTACTTATATTGAGCTAAGATATAAGGAAGCTGTTACGCAAGTTTGTTTAACATTTGCTTACCTCATCAAGAAACTCATAAGATAATAGTGAGGCATTTCCATCAATTTTCTTTGGAATAACTTTACATGGTTTATAAAAAGCAGTACTGTTATATACTCTACAACCTTCAGAATTCCATTCAATTTCTTTGACACATCTAAAATGTTCAGATAATTAGATGCAGGTTGTAGTGTTTCTTAGAATTAAATGTCTCAAAACTGTTTAACTCATTAGAACTAAAGGGAATGACAACTATGATAGAGAACGAAAGAAAACAAGATTAAAAGTAACAGTGTTGCATGTTGCATATTATTTTTAACAGCTTAATTTACAAGCCACTTATTCTAAGTCATATTAGCTTAAACATAGTTGATTGCATTTAGAAAAAATCATTAAAGACCTGAACATTCAACTGGTTTCCACATTGGCCAAATATTGGAAAAATTGTAAAAAGGGACTGAGCTTGAGAAAAAAATTTACGTTTACAAGCCAGCAATATTTCTATAACAATATTGGCTATTTGGTTAAAATGTTTCCAAGATTGTCAAGTTTAAATAATTTTTTCAATAGTGTATTGGAACAACGAAGCATTATGGAATTATTTATAGCCAGTACAGTTTTACAAGTCATCAAAGAAAAGTCAAGCTAGTAAACATTATTTTCTAATAATTAATACATAGTCAGTACTTAAAAAAAAATTCAATTGAGCTAACTTGTCATCAGATTCAGTGAATACTGTTCATTTACAAAGCCTAGCAGTATCTTTTCTCAAAATATCTTTTCTAGCCAGTTACTCTTCAAGTAAGTTGAGTTTTGTTGTCTGAAAAAAGTATGTTAATTTTCAAGTAATGATAGACCTTCTCATTAAACAGAAAAATAATATTGGATTAATTTACCACTCTATAGCAAAAATTGTTCAACAAAGTAGACTCACTATAATACACGTGACAGATTCCAAAACGTGGCTACTAAGGAAACATTGAAACTGACTTAAAGGTCATTTTGTTTGTTGCTTTTTAAAAAATAAAGATTATAAGAGGTAATCTGACATGAGAATATATGCTAAAATATCAATGTTTACCCTATAAGTCGAAGTTCATCGCCCACCGAATAGAACCAAGAAGATGTGTTGTCATTGGCCGGAATATTTTCATCGAACAAGCCCCACTTCAATTTTGCAAACTCTTTGACAATCTTCTTTGCTATAATGAATGACACACAGCCAATATAAATGTTATATCTTATTATAACAAAGATTAACAATTGTAGAAACCGCTAAGAGCAGTCTTAGCATTAATGTATCAACAATGTATGCAAAAATTCCACTACTGGGAAACCAAGTTTTCGTTTAACCAAATTGCTAATATAAAAAGATATCCTACTAAAACAGAAAAAGACTATCCTATTTTGCTTAGATAACTTTTAAGTTACATATTATTATATTTAAACAAGATAAATATTTTTATTATGTTTTAATATTTTAGCAACATATATTTTATTTTAATTGTTTAAATATTTAGATTATTAGCAACAACTATTTAATTTTTTATATTTATGGCCATATGGCAACCTTTATTTGAGTATTAAACTATAGAAATAATTGTTTATTGGCCTCTATCACTGAATAAAAGTAAGAATAAATGGCTATACATAGTGATATGACTATATGGCTATACGGCTATATGCTATATGACTACATCGCTAAATCACTAGATGGTTACAATCTTATATGGCTATAGATATAGCAAATTTCAATTTTAGCTTGCTTACTACTGAAGCTGTGAAAGGCTTAATGGTATTGATAATTAATGATAATAATATTGATAATTAATGCTGATTAATGTTGCTTAGATTTTTACATCAACATCTTTGGAGTATCATCAAATATCTTTTAACGATGCTAAACTTTCTAATAAATGGGCAAACAATAACTTTCCTTTGAAATCATAAAAGTTTTGCTTTATTAATTCACACTCATAATAGCTAATATAACTATAATTTATTGTCAAACCTAATTTTGGACAATAAATTATAAACTGATTTTCAAATATTTCTATCGGAAAGTTTTTGATTATTGAAAAACTATCAAAGTTATCCCAAATAAGTTTAATGAAAAAATTCAGCGTGATTACCAGACCTCCACAGTTTTTAGGGCCAAATTTCAAAAATCTTAAAGATGGAAATAAAATGGCATGACTATATAACCATGCAACCCTTAAACAAATAGCTTTTAAAAGCGTAATAAAATAATTGTTGCTAAGAATCTTAGCAACAACATGTGCAGTGTGTGGTTGGCTGTTGATAGGGTGTTAAGCATGTGAACTAAAACATAAAAATTGCTGCTGTTAAAACATTAGTATGCATATTATTTGTAAACACTTGCAGTGTCAGCAGACAAGTATGCAAACAAATAAAATAGAAAATGTATTGTTAAAAAGTTGGGTACCAAAAAAAGTTAGTGATAGGTAACAGTAATAACCTTCAACAGAGGTTTATCTTAGTTTGAACTAAGTTAGATTTATTTAATGTTCGTTTTTTAAATTCATCAGCTTTTGAAATATAACACTGTCTACTACACTATCGCAGTAAGTAGAAATTTTTGGACATTATTGTGTTGCGACTCAACTTGAAACAACAAAGTTTTTTTTAAAGCCAAGTTGACTAAAGTTGATGAAATATATTTACATTCAGACTATTAATTTTTTTAAATTGATATTTTTTAAAGCTTTAAGTTTAAGTATAATATATTTACTTAACATTAGATATTGTAAGACAAATCACGGTAGCTTAAAGCATCCAGCTCAGAGGCCATGGTGACAATAACAATCATGTTATAGACTCAACTAGGAAATTTTCATAATATTAAAATCAAGTATTTGAATTCAGCAGTTGCTAATAAAACCAGACCATCCATGTAAACTTGCAAAAATTTGAACAATCCTGTTTCAAAGATGAATTTGCACAAAATCTTAGTAAATTTTTTCGGATAGGATTAGCATTTTTCGGTAATTTGTGATTGTTTTTGAGGTTTGAGACAATCTGACTGTCAGTATTTTTAAAATTAAAATAAAAAAACTGATACCAGTTAAAACACTCATAAAAAGTATTTGTGCAAAGATGTCACTAGTCTCTAGCATTAGTATATTTGCTATTGCGTTCAAATTGTAGCGTCACACCCTTATGTTCTGTTAGTCTCATTGCAACTATAGATGACATAATAATAATTTTGTTTGATCTAAGCATTTAAACATGATAAATTTTGTTGTTTTCAATTTAGAAACGTTAAGGCAGTTCAATCACATCAAACATTAAAGGTAACCTTGAATGAAAAAATACCGATACTCTCTGATAAAACGACAGAAACTTTTGTGCATGTTCATCCTTGAGAGTGAATTCAGTCTCCTGTTTTTTAGGTATAGTCAATTACCTGGCTTATATGTTCGATCATCAATTGACTTCTTGACAAGGTACTCTGGAGTGAAATGAATAAAGTCTCCTTCTTGCCCACAACCTCCGGGTTGACGAGTGTAAGGCTCATCTCCATAGGCAGAGTTAGGCCCTGCGATCAAAACTCTAGCTCTCCCACTGATTTCTCCTGACCTTGCCTGACATTATCATACAGATATTTTTTTATCTTGCTGGACACTTCCCAATAAAGCGATGATTCAGTTAAGGCTTACAACATATATAAAGAGTCACAAGCAGCCATAAAAGGCAGAGATTCCTAGCAGTCTCTTACATGTTGCTCATTGTACACGCTCGCTTTGAATTGCTTGTATGCTTGTATAAATATCAAATACGTATCTTTTATTGATCAGCACTTAATGGTTTTGATTCTTGGTGAGCATTAAAGGAAACACATAAATTTTCTAAACACTCACAATCAGCAGTTGAATTGTGAATCCCGACTACATAAGCAACAGAGAGCCTACGGATGCTCTAACCTAGTTTATCCTAGTGATAGAAAAAGAGCGCTGCTTAAATCAAAGCTATCCTAGTAGTAGAAAGAGGGGAGTGCCAAAAAAAGTGCTCTAAAAAGAGAACCCATTCTGATCACAGAAAGCCTTAGCTTCCCAAAAGGCAGCTAAGGCTCTCTGGGGTTAATCCTCAAGCTGTGATCCATCAATGATTTTTCTGTGATCAATCAATGATCAATCTCTGTCCTCCATATTTTCACAGAGGGTAGCTTTCTTTAAAGGGTCAGCAAGGCACTTGGCAAAGCTGCTGACATGCTACCAGCGCATGCTCAGCACCAACACCAAAAATGGGTACAAACTTTTGAGGTGGATCACTCTATTTCCTTGAAAGAAGGGACCTGATCATTTTCACAGTTTTCGAGTTGATTTGGACCAGAGAAGAAAGTGGATGCAAAACAAAAAATCTAAGACTTGCTCAACAAAGAACTCATCAAGCCAGTTAGAAGTGTTTGAAACTCTTTAGTGAAAATTGTTTAAAAGAAAAACAGAAAGTGGCATTTCTGTGTCAACTATTGTCGGCTGAATGCCGCCGTCGAGTAGAACGCCTTGCCCCTTTTTCAGATCAACGACAGTCTTGAGGCCATTTTCAACAACAAGTTTTTCAGCGCACTAGACCTAAGTATTTGTTATTTGACAAGTGCTGCTGGGCACTGATTCACAAGAAAAGTCAGCGTTTGGTATCTGCTCTAGCCTGTGGAAATGGAAAGTCCTGCCCTCAGAACTTACCTCCATGCTGTCCATCTTTTAGAGGCGGATAGAGCCTGTACTACACAACTTGTATCCAAAGACTTTCTTTGCTTTATCTAGATGACATAATTGTCATAACCTGTGGTTTTGATACCTGCCTACACCGACCAAAGAAAGTATTCCAATAAGTGGAGAAAGGGGAACAAAAGTTAAAACTATATAGGTGTGAGTGCCTTCAGTCATAAGAATGTGATTTTAGCTAACTGGTTGGCGCTAAAGGGATAGTAACTGACCAGGAAAAAATGAGCACGGTCTAGGAATGGCTGACATTTAAAGGACTCAGGCAGCTGTAAGGTTTTTTTGGCCTAATAGGATCCTACTGACAGTGTATTCAGAGCTTCACTACCACAGCTCTGCTTCTACACTGAATGAACAAAAAAAGGTATGTGAGATGAAGAGAAGCTGATTACTTTCAAAATGATAAAGAAGCACGTGTGGTTGACACTCATGCTGGGCTAAAAAAACTCTAGCCATTTGTACATTAAGAGCACAAATGCTAACCGCGGTGAAGTAGTCGCATTGCTGTTATAAATACAGGAATGGATTAAGATGGCCATCATTTTGTCCAGTAAGACCTTGACACTTGCAGACAGAAGTTACTACCTCACCAGAAAAGCGGTTGACTGTGGTCAAGGCTGTGAAGCACTTCTGGCTTTACCTCTGCAGACAACAGTTCCTTCTTTGCACTGATCATGCTTTTCTCCAATTGCTGTGCAGGAGGAAGGAACCTTCAAATCAAGTAGCTAGGTAGCTAAATCTTCTAGCTGAGTTTGTACTGAAACTCAGCTAAAATATTTAGCCACCTAGCTACTTGATTTGAAGGTTCCTTCCTCCTGCACAGCAATTGGAGAAAAGCATGATAAACCTTTTGGTTTATCTTTCTGCTAAACCCATTGGGGTTCTTGTGGCGTAGTCTGGCTATGTGTTCTGAAGCACATAGCCAGACTGCGCTATAAAAACCCCAATGGGTTTAGCAAAAAGACCTGTAATGACTGCTGGCAATGTGAGCTCATCAAGCTGAGAGATGACGACTCGACTAGGATAGAGTTCGCAACGAAAGCCAGACCTTTTTTGGGTAAACTAGTGGAAAGCACAACAGTTATGTCAAGGGTTGCCAAGACTGTTTGAAAAGTCATCAGCTATATAGTCTAGCCTGCTGCTAACACGGCAGCCAGAGAGAGTTGACACAGGACACGCCAAGGCCACCCTGAGACTCTGTGACATAGCTCAAGTAAAGGCCCAAGGTGTCGCCAACAAGGAACTGGCCTGAATGCATGGAAATAGCAAATTACTGGTATTCAACATATACCAAACCATCGTTTGAGCAGACGAACTGACAACAATCAGCTAAAGCTGAGAGATCACAAATTTAGGCAGCTACACAGGATACTAACCACTTTTCCAGCTGCAATGAAATGAAGCATTGAATGATTGGACATCACGTGATGACCAACCCTGATGGTGTGTCATATGCCTACTGGCCATCAGGAGACAACAATTTGGCAAACAAACATCCTTGCTCACTCTCGGGTGAATGAAACGTTCAGCCAAATCCGACTGATCTGGTACTGACTAAAAATGACAGCAACGGTGAGAATGCTAATCAAGAGTTGCGAGGTTTGCTAAGCTATGAAGCACAAAGGCACAAAAATGGCTAGCTGCAAACATAGGTTATACACAAGACACATTTGGCAGAAAGTGGTCATGAACTTGGTGAAACTGATTCCGGCACCACCAAGAGCATACAATTAAATCCAAGTATTGACAGATCATTTTACCAAATGAGAGGATGCTTTGGCCTGTCCTGAAGCTACTGCTCCTGTGTTGGTTGGTGCCGTAAATGAGTCAACATTCTGTTATATGGTCCTGCCGCAACAGATATACACTAACCACAAGGCAAAATTCGATGGTCAGCTAATTACTTAGCAAATTCTGGCTAGCTAGTATCAATTATGTCAGCTCTGGGCAAGTGGAAAATATTCACTTCAATACCTACATGTACTACCCCCAAGCCAACAGTATAGAAGAGCGCTACAACCAAGCACTCGGTTGCAGCTTCTAAGCACTTCTGCTGACCCAAGGCCAGAAGGAATAATTTATGTTGCTCTTCAACTGATGGGAGTGTATCGAGGCACACCTCAATTGGCGACAGAGAAGACAGCCAATTTACTGATGCTCGCTAAGATTTAGACCTGCAAAACCAGCTGAAATTTCCCCCATCGCCCATGGAGGCCCAGCCCATGCATGAGTACATGGTGGAGACACTGAAAAGGCAGGAGGAAGTGCAATCAGCACTCAAGGAACAGCAAGTAGCCATCTGAAAAAAAGATGAAGAAGAAACTTCCACTATAGCCCTGATAGACTGGGCTTGGCTGTACAGAGAAAGCTAGAGACAAAGTTTATGGAGGTTTACCAGGTTCTTAAAGCTTAGTCGAAAAATACTTGCCCAATGGAACATTAAGGGAGATGCTCCTTACAAAGGAAAAGCCAACTTAATACAGAGCTAAAGCAGAATTAACCTTTTCACTGCCATTCATGTAAAAATTGATTTCTGGCCTACTGCCAGCCTTTTAATTGAAGTTGCCGATTTTTCTCAAACATTTTTTTCAATTTCAAATACAATTGAGAACGTTGTTCTGAGATATTTTATGTTTTCCACATGTGAAAAACCAGAGCTAAGCAAAAAATTAGATGTATTTTTATATTGTACATTGCTGAAGCTGTATGAAGCTACTATCACTATGAAGTTATAACAGTCCTTTACAATGTTCCTTACTCTTTAAAAACTATTATTTTCACCTTCAGCAAAGGCTATACTGTCGCTTTAATTTTCTAAGTATTTAAATGTAGGTAATTAATTCAAAATCTGAATCAGCTATAATGTCACCAACAAAAGTTGTTTTTTTCTCTTACAAGAGGTGGTTGAAGAAGCCATGTTACAACTAAAAAGTTTAACACTAAAAAAAAGTTGGTTTGACTTGCAGTTTCTTTATAAAAGATTATAATTTGCTGTGCAAATATTGGCTAAAAGTTATTTTAAAAATATATTTGGACAACACTTAGAATGTTTTAGAAAAACTAATAATCATTAAGTATGTGGTCACAAGTCTCAATATCTCGTGACTACACAACCACTAAAAATTTCGCAAAAAAGTGTCTTTGGCAGTTGCTCACAGATTTTGCATAAACTTGCGTAGGGTAATGAAATAGTTAAGGCAATCCACGATAGCTCAGCTACAATATAGCATTGCAGAAGTTCTAAAAAGAAAATGGCCCGAGGCATAGCCAGAAAACAAGAAGCTCAAGCCAAGTAAGAAACCGAGCTGGAATTAGCCAAACCGAAAGCCGAGGTTACTAAACCCGGAGTTCAGCAAAGAGCTCGATGCTCTACCGAACTAACTTTGTAGTCAATTAAAGGAATGACGCATCAATATCTCAGGAGAACCAGTTTGATTGTGAGTCCAGAACCAACAACACCTAGTGTCATTCAGCGCTGCCTCAGCCAGCTCAGAATATTTGGTGACCAGACCGATAAGGATAGTGGGTGGGATAACTCCTAGTTTCCTATTGGAGGTGAGGGAAGACGGAAACTTAAAAAAATTATATGCTTTTAATTTATTGCATTTGCAAAACAATGATTACAATAAAAAGCACTTAGCTAAACCTTCTCATTCCTTATTTTATCTTGCAAGTTATTTTTAACAAAACGTGCCAACGCGTACATGAAAACAAGTTTTTTCTAAGCTTGCATTGAATAAGAATATTTTACATTATAAGCGAAGTTCAGCTTTGATTGAATAATTCTATAGTATAGAACATTTTGCTTATACTGAGAATGTTTAATGAGTCAGTTCAGTCTAGTTATACTTCCTTTGTCAACATTTTTTGCATAATTAAACTAACATCATAAAAAACTGTGCACCTAAGCTTAGGTGCTGTGTACATAGCAAAATATCTATAAATAGGTGTAATATCTTGGTGCAAGCAATTTAATCTTTGGTATCCTTTCAGTATTGTTTTGTAGTGCAAGTGTTCTGAATAACCTTTGTTACTCCGTTTATATAATGACACTGCACACATTTCAATCTCATTAAACCAACATATCATGAGTCGCCTTTTTGATCCTTTACATTTTGGCACTCAATTGGCAACAATGTGGCAGCTAAATTGCATCAGTCCAATATAGTTTTACTATATTCTTACTATGCACATTTTGCCCTGCACTAAAATTGTCTAATAGCCGTTTTGCGTTCAGTTTTTGAACAATAGCTGATAGCAGTTTCCGTTGAACTGCATAAACAAACACAATCATGCATTAAAAGCCGTACGTGCGCACTCAGTTTTTGCTTATAAAACTATTCAGCTGCCCAAAGAAAATGTTACAGCATTGATCTTTTGTGAGTCATTGAGTTAACAACTTCCTTAAGCAAATTTGTGGGAATATTTTCCAAGTTACCAAATTGTTCGTTATCCAAAGCTACGGCTTCTGTTTTTAAGGTTGCAATGTTTCATTGATTAACAATTCATTGTTAAACTTTCTCTTTCTAAATGATCGACTTTTTCTTGAAAGCCCCACTTTACAATAAATAACTAAACACAGCTAATGTCTGTTTAAACTGTTTGCAAGTTTCAGATAATGCGAAGGTATTGATTGTGACAGTAGAAGCTAGTTATTGTGAGATAGTTAATTGCAAAACTGAGTCATTTTTTACAATTCATAAAAACAATTTATTTAAATGTAAGTATAATTAACACACAGCTTTTTTACCAAAAAAGTTAGTTGCTGGTTTGGAATGTTTTAACATAACTATGCTCAGAAATAAATAAAGCAGCAATCGATTTAAACTAACACTAACTCTATCGTATTTAGACAGGTTTGTGATTGCAGAGAACAAAGACAAGGGCCAGCTGCTTAGCCAACCCCGGGACCAATGCCATAGCCAAGCCAACTACTGATGCAGCAGGAGACTCAACCATAGGTGACTCAACTCGACTTACCAAGAGGACCATACAAAAAGAGTGAGAGTAGCAGACAGAGATCTGATGAACTGATACTATCAAGGACCAGAGACTAGTGCGAAAGCATACCTACAATGTGAGAAAACAAGAGTGCAAGAGACATATATAGCTGGCAGTCACTAACTTGTTGTTCTGTTATACGCGCACAGACTAATCACATGTACATAAATATATATATATATATTTATTTAGGTACATATATATATATATATATATGTACATAAATAAATATATATATATATATATATTTATGTACATGTGATTAGTCTGTGCGCGTATAACAGAACAACAAGTTAGTGACTGCCAGCTATATATGTCTCTTGCACTCTTGTTTTCTCATATTGTAGGTATGCTTTCGCACTAGTCTATATATATATATATATATATATATATATATATATATATATATATATATATATAGAGACATTCATGAAATATATATTTGTCTTATTGCTTACATTCAGTGTCTTCAATTTTGTACAGCGGTAAAGGAAACCATCAGTTGCTTTACACTGGTGACAGCGATGAGATTACAGATATTGGCGCTAAACAATGTGGCAGCCATCCGGATGCTCAAGCAGAGGTTATCTTAGTGAAAGCAAGGAGAGAGTACTAAGGACAGAGTACCCCGAGGTGAGACATGCTTGATCATGTCGAGCCGAACTGCTTGGGGGAAACACCACTTCCAACTAACTGGCAAGCTCTAGCATGGATAGCCTTAAAATCGAGACGTATCTTATTCCAGCAAGCTGTAAGTGCCAAAGGGCAACACCACAATTAACTGATTAGTGAGCTCTTCAATGGGCAGCTTTAAGATAAACATGACACGCTCAGAATGTGGACAGAGATACCAATTGACACCCTAAGGTACTCAAAAAGATGATGTTAGTGCTCTGAGCCTTAGTCTCATATAGCCAGTGCAAATCACTACAGTACTCAAGCGCAAGAGTCATCAAGTAGCCTACTTTATTAGCCGATTTCAAGAGATGGCCTCTGAATATGGCTGGACTGATGGTACCAACTTGCTCAATCTCCAAAAGACTCTGCAAGACGAGGCAGAGCACTTTAGACAAGTCAACTGTTGAGAAGCCATCTTTGAGATGCTTCAAGCCAAGCTTGGCCTCACCCTTAGGCAAGCTTGAAGTAAGCTGAGCACCGTTAAAGGAGCTGCGGTCACCACTCTCCAAGAACATGTCTGCCAGATTCTGTCTGACAGGTCTGCCAAGTAGAGCACCTGGTTCGTGTGGCTGACAAAGACTTGCCCGTGCCCTATAATGTGTATGTGGCCAATGAGCTGTTCTGCAGCACCATGAATCTTGCATGACTGCTGGAAGTGCTGTCTCCCATGTTGACCAATGCAGTCTGAGCCGAGACGAACTACGCTCAGGTCAAGCTGGAGAGCCGTTAATCAGCAAAGCTCAAATCCATCGACAATGGTTCACAAAGCAAACTGCAGTGGTCTAGGGCTACACTGTCAGTTAGCTGGCACTGCTTGTGCAGCTACTGACACAGAACCTGTGGCTGCATCAAGAGAAAAAAATCTCTACAGTTCTGGACGTGGGAGACAAGGGTACATCCGTGGCTGCTTCAACAAATTGCCTCAATAGTAATATTTGGCAAACGACTGCAATAGTGAGAGCGACTTGTTGGTTGCATAAAAACCTAAAACCGTTTTTTCCTGACAAAAAGGAGATCCGCCAGTGCTGTTGAAAGCCTGCCTTTGAGGCAGGGCCGACATGACGCTAGTCAGAGATCTGTTGCAAAAAAGAGCTTTAGCCTAAAAGAACCCAAGGAGTAATGGAGGGCAAAGACAAAACAGGTCTGTACCCATCATGCTGGCTGAGGTGACAGTGAAGAAGACTGAACATATACAATAAAATTAAGAATATGTCTGTATAAAAAGGTCGATGTTTTGATGGATGATACCGATACTTTTTGCAACTAGCACAAACAAAAAAAAATGAGATATTAGACTGTTTTTGTCCGATACTTTGTCTGACTGGATGGAGAAAGAATGTAGCAGAAATTCATATTCCAGATATGAACATATATCTATTCATAATTTCATATTTTCATAACTCATATTTCTAATTGTATGTAGATAATACATTTTATCTAGATGATTCAATTTATCTAAATAAAACAATTTATCTAGATAATACAGTTATTCAAGTAAAAATTAATTAGCTTTTACAGATTTTCCAGAACTAGAAATAAAAGCAAAATGGCACATTTGAAAATAGCACATCTAAACACTACAAATTAAGAGAATCAGTAATGGGTAAGGACAAAAATAAGCTTTTAAAAAGTATCTAACAATAACAAATGCAAATTGTTATATTAATTAATAATGAAAAGTGCATACTTGGGGTGAACAAGTGCAATAAGGATATCATTTATATGGTAAAGGGTTAACGATGATTACAATTCTTTAGATTAGTAGCTAGGCGCGGTTGTTTTTAGGCTGGTGGTTTCAATTTTACAAGTTTAGTTCTTCTGCACAATGAATTTTGCATGATCAGATTTTAATCAGTATAGCTGAATACACATCTGACACACAATAGACTTTCAAATTTATACATATACTAAGTGAAGGCCCGGCGTTGCCTGGATAATAAAAGTCTTTGCGCAAAAAATTGATTTTTATTTAGCATATAACAACAGTTACCATTTTAACTTTCAAATGTAATATCACGAGGAAAATGTTTTGTGCAGGTCAAATGAATAAAAAACACAATAAAACAACTAAAAAAGTGTTTAAATGTAAATGTGTAATAATTAGCATGTAATAGCTAAAGTAAGTCTGTTTTGCTACGAATACAATAAAATATGATTTGGTAATGATATTATAATACAAACTGAGCACAAAAAATAAAAAACCTGAATATGCAGGATTCATAATAACAATTTGTTGCATAAAAGTGTGTGTATATATAAAAAAAGGTTGCTGTTTCTGCAAAACATATCCATAAAAAACTGTAAATACTGGTACGATACTGGTACAAATGTGAAAATGAGATGTCATACTGTTTTTGACTGATCAAGTGGAGAGATAATGCCGAGGCTATTTCTGACGAAGATAATACAATTTTCAACGTTAAAGTTGTTGGCCTTTACCAATGTAGTAAGTGAACCAAAAGACCAGAAATAGAATTTCACAAAAAGATAAAAAAGTATTTTGTTTCATAGGGTTACTAATATTAATAGAGTTTCAATTATTACGACATTTAGCGTGTGAAATCGGGACAAATGATTATACACTATAAAGTAAGGGTTTTAAATTGCAAGTGCCTAGATTGACTGGTGGTTTGACAATTGAATTGCAAACCTGCTGTTGCAGTAAAGGTGCATTCAAAACAAGTAGGATTTGAGATTTTAATTCCAAGATTTTAATAGCTATAGTTGAACAGACAGATAGGCTATCTAAATAGACAGTTGCAAAACCTTTAGAAATATATCTGTACTAACTGGTGTTGCCCGAGTAATAAAAAAGTCTTTGGACAAAAATCTTTTTTATATAACATACTGTATACAACATTTACCATAACAACTTTTAAACTTCATATCATGAAAGAAGTGTTTTGTTGAAACAAATTAGGAAGAAAAATAAAACTGTAAATGTGCTTAAATGTAAATGTGAAATAATTAGCAAGTAATGGCTAAATATATTTTGTTTAGCTATGATTACAATGAAAAACTATTTAATAAATAAGGTAATAAAAAGTCTCTTTTATTTCAAAATAATTATAATTTGGTATAATTAAGAATAATTCATTTTTATTTAACATTTAACAAAATTTGCTCTCTAACTTTCAAACTTCATATCCTGAAAAGTGTTTGGGGTAACTGAAATAAATGAAAAGAGAAAAGAAAAAAACTGTAAAGGTTTTCAAACTTTTTCAAACAACTTTAACTTTAAAGCTTCATATCATGAGAAAAAGGTTTTTTGCAGGACCACTAAGTTAAAAATAAATAAAACAACTGTAAAGGTTTTCAAACCACTTTAAATATAAGATTTCGTAACATTCAGCTGTGAGCTGTGTGTAAGAAGGTTGTACGAAAACCGCCTAGTTCCAGATCCGAAGTAATTTTTCCCACTAAAATAAAACTATGTGAATTATGTAACCCATTCCAGCCCAAAAAATACTTTGGGAAAGTATTTTTTGAACATTTTACACCATAAGCTGTACTGTATACTGCATACTAAAAATAGAAACGGGTAGATATAGATCGTGTTTCATTTTAATAAAAAGTTTTCTATTTATGATGATGGAAATAGAAAACAAAAGTAAACATTTTGTACATTCGGCTCTTAAAACATCAAAAACATTAAAGGTTGAGATACAATACTAAAACGCAAAAATTGATAGCAAAAAAGCAAAAAAATGCAACAGATCAGTTACATCAAAGATTGTAGGAAAAGAAAAATATAAACAGCAATGGCACGTTTACTTCACATCTTTTAGGGAGCTTTTTGGTCATCTCGAGCTTCGAGATGACCAAATCTCAAGATCTTTGGTGAAAAACCTAAGGCTAAAATAATTAGCACGCGCATGGATTATGGGGTATGTGATAGCGCAACTCATCACTATATCGTGGTGGCTCAGTAGTAGAGCATACTCATATGAACCTTGTCGATGCATTCGTAAAGAGTTCAAATCCATGAAAAAACTGAAGTTTAATATCCAGATTTTAAGATTTACAGCTGGAGGGTCAGACATACTTTCACATTTGTATGTATATACATGTATATATATATATATATATATTTATATATATATATGTATTTTAATAGTTACATATATATATATATATATAACAATTAAAAATAACTTGCTTTGGTAAGCACAGTTGACAAAACCAAAATAAAAAAGTAAATCACACATAAAAAAGTTTCAAGTTACAATTGTTTTATCAGTCAAAAAATTGTTTAGAAAAAAGTTGATCATGAAACCTGAAAGAAATCACCTGTAAATTTTGAGTGTCTAAAAAGTTATACAGAGTGAGAGACTGAAATACATATACTGAATAAAATAACTTTCATCAAACCAACTCTGAATCAGTATTTGTTTGAAGGTGGCATTTTAATTAAGGCAGATAGTAGTTTCAATGTTGATATCAACATTTCAGCCTTTTTTAATGTGCATACTTCATTTTGGATGAGAGTTAGCATTTTGTCATTTCTGCTAAGGATTTTGCTGATAAATTTTGTAACAAAGCAGAATACAAAATTACTATAACTTTAAATTTACACCTGATTGTTTACTATAAAACTGAAGCAATAAAACTTAACCAAAAAAGTCAATAAAAGAAAATGTTGCTAGTTTACCTGAGACCACAAGCTGTTATGGCTCCATGTTCCTGGTACCACAATGGTCAAATTCTTAAAGTAGAGACGTTGCCGTGTTGCATGAAGTAAAACCTTGGAGGCATTAGTGAAGTATTCCTGTAATTTCATAATTAGCTAATTTCATTACTTTAAAAATAGTGTGTTTGTCTTTCATTTTACTACTCTCTAATCTCTTATTGATCTTGAATAATGTAAAATGTTGATATAGTTTGTACGTAAAACACAAACTTTATGACTGTGAAAGTTTCATAAAACAGTTTAACAAGAAACACTTAATTGCCAATAATAAAACAATTGGGACTAGCCTTGTAGGTTTATAAGCCCTCGATAAACCCTCCTGATTTCACTTTCCACTAACGCTCAACACTTTTTCTGGAACTTTGCTGTACTATCAAAACTTTGTATACCATCTAATCAGCAGTATTGTGCTTGTTTCTAGTTTTCCAGGCTACTTGCGAAAATGCCACAAAGTATGTGCTTATCAGGCAAGTGGTTAGTAAAGACATGCATCGGAACAAGCAACTAGAGCATAAGATATTTTTTATTGCTTTTGCTCGATACATTAGATGAGAGCTTGCTAGAAGTTAAATTAATTTCCTTTTTTATTGAACAAATCATGTTTGTTATATGGCAATTGGTTAGTGCCACATGCTGTTTGCAAATACCAAGTATTAATAAAATTGTCAGAATTCTCTAATTTGGTCATAAGAGGGAAACGCTTTCAAACACCTTGATACATGTAGCTTCATACTGAGCAGAGGTTAGGGGTCCAAATCAGAGTGCCTTACCTACTATCCATACAAACTTTTCCTCCTGAAGCTGAACCTTATAAGCAGCTTAATTTAACAAGTATTTATCTGTGTTATGTTTTATAAGCTCATATCTTGTAAAATCTCAAAGGTTAACAAGGTTATCAGCAAGCCAATGGTATATCACATGCATATAGGTGAAAAGTTATAGACTCTAAATTCTGTAGAAATTTCTGACTATACCCCCTCAGTACTATGTAAGATGTTTACAAAACATGTAAATATGAGGAAACTTTGAATCTAACACAGATTGAGACTCCACTCTGACAATAAACTTGAAAGTCAAAATTTTAAGTTTAAAAATTAAACCTGAATACATAGCTTATATTTATACTTCATTAAAATATTTCTCTGTTATTAAATGCAAACCTTTATTCTTGTCTAAATATATTTATTAAAATGATGAAAGATACACATACTCTGATTTTTAATCTAAATGTTATATTTGAGTGTAAAATGGCTAAAACTTGGATTTGTATACTAAACCTCTGAAATCACAAACTAAACTACTAAATAATAAAACTATTTTGTTTGATTCTTGCACAAAACCTTGTAATCTAACTTATAAATTTATACATTCAAAAACCAAGCATCTGGTTTTTAAGACTGAATTTTTGCACACACTTTGCTTTGTTAGAAGGTTTCTTGGAATATATTAAGATTTTAAAACTATGCAAAAACACCTTGGTAATGTTAAATTAAGGACACATTTTGGTGACAATTTGTGACAAAGAGACAATTTTCGGTTATATACATTAGATGTTGCTAACTCTAAAATTAACAGAATGTCGCGATAGCTCAAAAAACAACATTTAACTTCACAAGCATTTATCAACTTGATGGTATTTTAAAATAGTTCAATTAAAGGCGGAAAAATGTTTTCTTAAAATTGACTAGAAATAGGCAGCAATAGAAAGTTATTAGTAGAATAAATAGCAATTATTAGAAATTCAGATAGCGTTGAGTAAAACACTATTAAACAAATACTAATTTTGTACATACCTTCAGCTTATGAATGATTTCCGGATTTTCTGGTACATCTGCATCTATCGCTACAAGAATGTTGGTATAGCCTCCATCATGACTCAAGAAGATGTTTTGTCTGTCCCCACCAATATTGGAAAAGGTCACAGGAATAAACATCCAGCAGATCATGTAGACATTTAAACTCTGTCGCAGAAGTGCCATCATGTTTGCTTTCAGACTCTATGCAAATAAATTTCTTGTAACTTTAGCATACTGTAGAGAGAAAAACCTATTCCTTATAATGGTAATGTTGTTTGCATGTGGTGAGTATCAATATACCTTCAAAAATATTGGGATCAGGTTTGGCGAACATTAGTCAAACAAAGCTGCATGTAAAGCCAAAAAAATTTGTTTCAACTTTAGTTGACCTGTTCCAAAAATAATCATCACCTTGATCAAATACTACATATGGTGCACAGAACACATGTTGCCATTTTTTCCATCTTGTACACACCTTGCAAACCACCTAGTGTAAACGAATGTTTACTTTTTTAGTACTCACATTATTGATTCCTGACCGCAGGTTTCTAGCTAATAAATAGTTTATGTGTGTAACGATGGCTTCACAATGTATGATGAAAAGCTAGAAAAATTGTGTTATACATTTTTCTTTATGATGCAATACTGTACCAACAGATTTCTTCATCAAATACTATGAAATAAATGTCAAATATTTATATGTCGATCTTGCATAGAAAAATATTTTTTATTTTATGAATGTATATTTAGTTTTTGCATAAGTGTATTTTGGATCTTGTAAAACATTTTTTATTAACTTAGAAAAACTAACACGCTTTTAACTTGGTTCCAGAGTATAATCAATTGTATTTATTTTTCTGAAATGTAGCCAAAAAAATGCTAGTTTATTTTCAAAGCCAGCCATTCTAATCAAAATCTTACAACACATAATCTGCAATATTTTCAAAAAACTTCGAAATATAAAAATTTGAAAAACTATTTAACAATTGGGTTATAATCATTCTGCTTAAAAGCCAGTGAAGGCTTAGTCTAGTTTGGTTTATAATCAGAATAATTGATTTTGATAGCTTAGTAGACTACTCTAGTTAATGGCTGAAATTTGATATCAGACATAGGTTGGTATTATAATATATGATTAATGCATGCGTATTATTTTTGGCAGCTGCCTAATCTTAGGGGCAACACTGAAACGTAACAATGTTTTGAGTTTAATATAGAGCGAATGTAGTGCTAGTCATTAAGATGCAGTTTATCAACTATGCGTGAGCCTTAATTCGCTTTTATAACGTTTTCTCTGTATTATACAGGTTGAGTGTGTGAGTCGCAATTGATTTTTATACCAATTGACCGTATTAGCATCTTGAACAAGTGCTGAGATAAATTATGATTTAATTCATTTACCTGACAATAAATGTATCTTAACAGAGTTAGTGTGTATATTATTTATCAAAAATTGCACCTTTAAAAAAGCAACAAATTTGTTGCAGAGTTTTGTACCACAGATATCTGATTTTTAAAAAGAACACGCTAATATACCTCTAATCACATCTGAGAGAAGCTCATCAGCAGCGTTAGCCAAGTAGCCAGGTCAGCTCACTGAACTGCAATGAGAAATATTTGGCTATCGAGTTTTTTATATAGATTAATTTTTTAAGGCCTGGTAGAGCTCTCCTCTAAGGACGTCAAAACAACTCTCACAATAAGATGAGCTCAATGATTTGCTCAATTGTTAACTGGCAGAAGGTTATTAGCTCAGGCATGTTGATACAGATCAACAATTTGTTGCCCATTGAATGAACCACTTTTGTTAATCAGTATCTAGTTACAAAATACCATCTATTCATTCACATTATATTCACATTTGACGTACGTATTCTGTGTGCTTGTTTTGCTCTTCAATAGCAAGCATAAAATTTGGGTGTTTGTTATAGCACATCTTTTACACCTGCTTTCCTAAAATCATTGCCAGATGTTAGAAAAGCTATTCACCAGTAGTGGTTATAACTGCTCAAATAAAATGGTTTTTAAAGGGTTTGCATGCTTTACCAAGTTTTTATGTAGCCTAGCAAGCAAAAGACTTCACTGAATTATTTTGCTTACTCAAACCAGAACATTATAACTGAAACTAGGATATTTGTTATTACTCCTTTTTGCTTTCGGACCTATAACTGTTTTTAAAAACTTTATGGGTAAGTTCTTAAAAAAATTTTTCATTTACATAACAGAGTAGTACCTTTTGAAACCTAACTACCTAACATGTTTTAACACAAACGCATGATGGAAACTAAAAGAAAAAGATGACAGTAATAATCCAACATACAGTGACAGTAACTAATACATACGTCAAGTGCAAGGGACTATATATGGTATAGAAAGCTTCCAATCAGCGTTAAAATTAATTTGATCTTGCTAAAAATCATATTTATTGTTTTAAAATTTTTTTTTAATTTGGAGGCTGTTGTAAGGTAGGCAACAAGTAAGCAGCAAAAGTACTAGCAGGTTGTTTGAATCATTGTCTTAAAAAACTATTAACATTGTAAAAAAGGGTTTTAAAAGTTTTAATGTTTGTGAAGAAACTTTTGATAATCTTTCCTATACATGTAAAAAAAGTTTTAGCAGCAATTGAGAAATTAAAATGCTTTGTATGCTGTAAGAACAAACAAGTATGCATGTATATGTCTTTTTTATGTTTCTCTTTTAGACTTACTGTATGCCTTATTGCTGAAAATGCTCTAAAAGTCTGTCAATACTGATATTTGTGGTGTTTAGATTTGTCTGCCCTGAAGTACTATATTGGCTGTATATTTTTATAGTACAAATCATGATAAGCTTAAAGCATAATAATTGCTTGTGACATCACCAAATTTGTGATAACAGTTAGTTACCAAATGCACATCAGGTTCCTAACAACATAAACTGACTACACTAGATGTTGTTTAATTTGTGCTTGAGTGTACATGAGCATTCTGGCAAGTTACATAACAACAGACATTGCAGAGTAGATGTAATATGGTGACTATATATAGCCACACTGTTATATATTAGATTATATTGAAAAGTCAAGTACATTCTTTGCATCATTGGTTTTAATGTCCCTAAATTAAAGTAATTTTTATGCTCCAAATTGCATTATTCTTGCTTGAGATATAAAAAATGCAAACCTTTTTGGTTGCATCTGCCTCATGAAAAAAAAACTAAAAATATATGGTAGAGCTTTTACTGGCCACTCAGGAAATCCTACACAAAGCTTCCAATTTGAAAAAAAGTAAACAACTTATTGCTGGTGTCAAAACTGGTATGATAGAGCAGAATCTTGAAGGAAATAAATGCCTTTTTTATCTACAGCATACAACTGACAGGAGATTCAGCTGAAATTGCAGTATTCTATTACAAGCTCAGAAAGCAAAATTGTTGAAAGTTTCTCTCATTTTGCTTGCAGCAGTGGGAAGCGGTAAAAAGAAATGACCCTAAACCACTCTTCAGAAAGTAAGTAGGGTGCAGCAAAAATTAACTTATTTATACAAACCAGTGGCTATCTGATGAAATAAATTCCTGCAATCAAGGCATTCTCGGATGCAAAGTCAGAAAGCTGCTTTCTTAGCGAGCACTACATCAACAAATAATGAGCCTGAAATCAATTCATTGTTCCTATTTTATTAATAGTTCTTCTACTTCCCAGTTCATAGCAGTAAATTGGTCAGTATTTGAACCTTTCCTTTAGCCTTGTGTGCTCCTAAAACAATTTTTATTCCTTACGCTAGTATTTGTTTTGCTTATACATGTATGTCATTATTCCACTATGATAAAAATAGTTTAGACTGAAAAATGTGTTGGTTGGAAAAATCTTACGGTAATTAGTCCATGGTTGTTTGTTTTTCAGTTTGTTCAAAGTTGAGTTTACAAGTAATGAAAAAGATTGCTTGCAGCAGAATTCAAACTCTAGCAATTCGTGTCAGGTAAACAACACTCTACTAACTGCACCGGTTAATTGCATCTGTGATTTCAATATACTTAGTCAACTATGTAATTACGTAATTAATGATGTATACATGGTATGTATATGCATATGTCTATTAATAGATATGCGTGTATATATAAATAATCTCATGACCAAACAGAGCGAAGCGATTGGTCATGAGATTATGACCAAATTATATGTAAATATATATTTATAAAAAAATTGTTTCCTCACCCCGGATACTCCGTATGGGTGGTAAATTCTGCTCTAACTCAGGTCTCCTACCAGAGACCTGGGAGTTAGAGCACTCGCCTCAAGATCTTAGCTGTTCCCAATAGCGCAGTTTTCTGCAACTCACCTGAGTTGATTGCTGTTGGTATTTGGGCAAGCCACGTTTTATTCGTCGGTGTTATTGCACCCAGTGCCCAATGACTACTGGGATTACAGTTGTTCTTACATTCCAGCATCTTTCAATCTCTTCTCCAATAGGGAGATATTTCTCTACCTTATCTTTTTCTTTGCTGGCTATATTGTAGTCATTGGGTACTGCTATATCTATTATAGTAGCATTCTTGTTCTCCTTGTCTACCACCACTATATCTGGTTGGTTTGCCAGGACATGCTTGTCAGTTCGGATGTAGAAGTCCCAGAGGATCTTAGCGCGGTCATTTTCATTGACCTTATCAGGAGCTTCCCACCAGTGTTGTATATATATATATATATATATAAATATATATATATATATATATATATATATATATATATATATGTATATCCATATATATCTATAGCTATATTTGAACCTTTGTATAGTACAGATTTTCATTGGTATGTCTAGTTACTTGATAAATTATTGTTGCTTTAGTAGATCAAAGGGATATTTGACAAATTTAGTTTATTTTTTTAGGCCAATTTTTGAAAAAAATAAGTTCTGGTATACATGAGCAATATGGTAATAAATGACTATAGGTCAAGTATTCAGTAGCTACTAACAGGATCAGTGTCATTCATTATAGGGTTAATGGTTCTATTTCTGAATACAATATAAAATTATTATTTGCGATATTCCGTTTCATATTTGAAGTTGCATTTTTTCTAGCTGACTGTAGATTTTATTAGCTTCTTTAAATAGCTCATAGGTGACCTGGCATTTAACATCACTTTAAACTCACTCAGGTTTTTTCCTATAAAATAACCAAGACTTTCACATATACAGATTAAATCAATTTTTGATTGACCTGAGTTTACACGTTATGATAAACTTTGACTAATCACTAATTTTGTTCTAAGCAATTACAGCCAAACATTTTGATGAGGTCAATTTCATGACAATATTGGAAATGATTCTAGGCAGTTTTAAGTTGACCCACATCTGTGCTTGACTTTGCTCGTGGCAACTATTAGGTGGTTGCTTATTGTACTGAGCAGATTGTTGATTTTGAGTAAATTAGATTGATTTGAGCATTGTATTTGCTTCAATGTCATTACTAGCATGACAAAGTTTGCCCTCAGTAACCCCTACTAAAGCACGCCAGTTAACCAGGAAGTTAGGTGAATAGACCTAATAAGGCTTAAACATTGTTGACTAAAGTTTTGATTTCAATAAGCAATTCATAGCCGACCAAACTTCAGCTATTAGAATATCAAGTAAACTTTTTAAATGGTTACAGCTCATTAAACAAAGAAAATTTTTCTCCATTTTAGCAAACTTATCAAATTTTCTTTTTTGTTTTAGTAAAAGTTAAAACAAATATTTTGTCAGCATCATGATTTTAGCCTGCTTTACAAATTTTCATAAAATTACAACGTTATTATTTGTTTATGGAATTATCTTACCTTACCCCGATGTTTAAAAAGAGATGATGGTTTGTCTCTAATCAAAGCAAAATATCATTTTGTCAAAAGGTTTGCAGTTTGCTATTTAGACATAAATAAAGTTTGATCTACAAACAAAAACCATTTCCAAAAACAGGGGTCATTTTAGTGGCTGCTGATGTGTCTTCAGTTTAGTTTTTAAAAATAAAAACAGTAGACTCGCAGAAAAAAAGGCAAAGGGCTGCAAATCTCAAAAATATAATACAACAGAAGTCAACAAAATCCTAACACTCAAAAACCAAACATGAATATGAAAATAGTACGTGATGTGAGAGTTCTTAATGACTACCACAACAGCGAAGCAATAAAAAGCCAAATTCTTTTAATGGCCAATATTGATATTGCTTTTTTTAAGAAAACTCTAGACTTTTTGAATTTTAAACAATGAAATTCTGTAAAATGCTTCAACTTGCTTCAATTAGCATAAATATTTTTCATAGCAAAGCTGTTTGTAAAGAGTTATACATACACAATTTGATCTTCAAAAGGTTTATTTAGCTACAGCTTAGTGGATAGTGATACAAAAGCTAGGATAGATAAAAGCATTACAGCATGACGTTCTCTGGTACCCTATAGCTTAATTGTGAGATTGATAAGACAAGCAGGTAAATGAATATCGTATATCTCTAAATTACCAAGACATAATTTGACTCATATTTTGTACAAACATGGCTGAAAGATGCAAAAAGGTAAGTTAGACTTGTTATATTGTGTTGGCTGCAATTTTATATAGCACTATCTTTATACCGATAGGTTTTCTTTATTCTGTAGTTTATGAATTAAAAAAGAGTAATTTTTTGACTGCCTGTTGATTAAAAAGTTATATTAGTTATCGCAATTTGAAAATCGCAATTAAAAAAAGTAAAAGACATGGTAAATTTTGTTTTTAACAGTATTATTTAATAAAGCAAATAAGTTAAGGCAAGTAAGGCTGAAAGCTGTACTGCCTTTATTATATGAAAAGCTTGCTTTTTTAAAATGTGCAAACAGGCAGATTCTGAGGTACAGTTAGTCAGCAGATTTTTCAATTCAGCATCATTTTCTTCAGTGAATCTTCTGGTGAACATTAAAAGCTCATTGACTCGTACTGAATTGAAGGTGAATCACTGATACCACATGTTTGATTACAAACAAGTTGAGTACCAGAGTTTTGCTTTGAAATGTCACTTTAAGCAATAAAAGCTGATTAAATAGATATGGTTTCAACTACCAAAATACCTTGTCAAAAAATTTACCAATTTTTTTCAGAAGCTGATCATAACTGATCATTTTTTCAGAACTGATCATAGGTTAGGTTTGCTAAGTGACAGCTTGCTAGAAAAGTGGCTAGTTGGCTGCATAATCTATTGCACAGCGTTGCAGCTTAAAGGTTGACTTGCAACAAAATTCATATTACATTTGTTTCATATGAAAAGATTCATCATACTTTACTTTACTGTGTTGCAGGTGCAAAATAAGTGAAAATTTGATTACGAGCTCCTAAAAGCTCGAAAATGCAAAGATAATTGCAACCATCACAAAAACGCCGTAGGTTGGAGTCCCTGTCTAACACGGCTTGAATGAGATGTAGTTGAACTTGATGTGCTTCTGTTTACACTTTCATGTAATCTTATTTTTCAAAATATTTTCAAAAATAAACTTCAGGCATTCAATAAAATCATGACTATCATCGTTATGCATCTATTTCATCATCATTGTAATGCTGTCACTTTGAGTGCCAATATCTCAAAACTGACCTAAAAGGTAGTTTAATTTTTTAACCTCAGCTCGAAAGAGTGCGTATCATCCTTTGATAAACACGAGAATCTTGTTGTTCATTTGTGACAATCGAAAAACGTTGCAGAGATTGTTCGCGCCATTTGGCACGTAATATGGGTCACACGATCAGATTACGACTAGATGATTAGAGCAAACTGAAATAAAACTGTGAAATAGCGAGCATGTATATTTGATATGGGTATTCCAGTAGAGCCCAAAGTGTTTGTCATAAACTAATGCTAAAATATGATTTATATTAAGCTTTTTATTGGCTATTCAATACACGCAATAGCATCACAGTTCAAAACAATAACCACGTCGAATTGAGTACGTCATCAAATCAAAGGCATTCCAATCTATGGCGTTTTCATGATGGTTGTGATTAGCTGTTCGTTTTCGAGCTTTTAAGATCATGCAATCTCATTTCCACATATTTTGCACCTACAAGACAGGAGAGTGGTGAATTTCTTCATACCAAATGACCGTTATGTAAATTTTGTTTCAATTCAACATTTAGGTTTTGCAGACTAGCTGGGGTACATAGCAGCACTCATGAACTCCCTAGATATGTGTGTATATATAGATAATCAGATATATATATATATATATATATATATATATACATTTAGATATACATGTAGATATATAACTATATTTGTACTTTTATATAGTAGGATTGTCATTGGTATGTCTAGTTACTTGATAAATTATGGTTGCTTTAATAAATCCAAACAATATTTGACAAATATAATTTATTTTTTAAGCCCTATTTTTTTTAAATAAATAACTTATAAAATAAATGAGCAATAAGATAAAAAAATCACTATAGACCAAGTTTTTAGTAGCTACTAACAGGACCAGTGACATGCATTATAGGTTTAATGGTTCAGCTTCTGAATACCAGTAAAAAATTTTATTCAAGATATTCCATTACATATTTAAAGTAGAATTTTTTTCTAACCCACTACAGATTTTATTAGCTTCTTTGAATAGTCCATAGATGACCAGCGAGTTAAAGTGAGTGATGAGTGAGTTTAAAGTGATTTAGCATCACTTTAAACTCACTCAAGTTGTTTTTTTTATAAAATTAACCAAGACTTTCACATATAAAGACCGAATCAATTTTTGATTGATCTAGTTTGCATTTTATGATAAACTTTGACTAATCACTAACTTTTTCAAAACAATTACAGCCAAACATTTTGATGAGGAAAATTTCATGACTTTATTAGAAATGATTCTAGGCAGCTTTAAGTTGACCAACATCTGAGCTTGACTTTGCTCATGACAACTATTGGGTGCTTGCAATATTGTCCTGAGCACAATGTTGTTTTTGAATAAATCAGGTTGGTTTGAGCATTGTATTTGTTTCTATGTCAGTACTAGCATGACAAACTTTGCACTCAGTAACTCTTACTAAAGTACGTCAGTTAACCAGGAAGTTAGTTGAATAGATCTAATAAGGCTTAAACCTTATTGACAAGCATTTTGATTTCAATAATCAATTCACAACCGGCCAAACTTCAGCTATTAGAATATCAAGTAAACTTTTTAAATGGTTACAGTTCATTAAACAAATAAACATTTTTTCCATCTTAGCAAACTTAGCAAATTTGCTTTCTTGTTTTAGTAAAAGTTAAAACAAATATTTTGTTAGCATCGTGGTTTTTAGCCTGCTTTACAACTTTCCATAAAATTACAACGTTAATATTTGTTTAGGGAGTTATCTTACCTTACTCCAATGTTTAAAAAGAGATCATGGTTTGTCTCTAACCAAAGCAAAAATATCATTTAGTCAAAAGGTTGTCGGTTTGCTATCTAAACATAAATAAAGTTTGATCTATAAACAAAAACCACTTCCAAAAGCAGGGGTCATTTTAGTGGCTGCTGATGTGTCTTCAATGTAGTTTTTAAAAATAAAACAGTAGACTCGCAGAAAAAGAGGCAAAGTTCTGCAAATCTCAAAAATATGATACAACAGAAGTCAACAAAATCCTAACACTCAAAAATCAAACATGAATATGAAAATAGTACGCGATGTTAGAGTTCTTAATGACCACCACAACAGCGAAGCAGTAAAAAGCCAAATTCTTTTAATGGCCAATATTGATATTGCTTTTTCAAAGAAAACTCTAGATTTTTTGAATTTTAAACACAGACGTTTTGTAAAATGCTTCAACTTGCTTCAATTAGCATACATATTTTTCATGGCAAAACTGTTTGTAAAGAGTTCTACATACACAATTTAATCTTCAATAAGTTTATTTAGCTACAGCTTAGTGGATAGTGATACAAAGGCTAGGATAGATAAAAGCATTACAGCATGACGTTCTCTTGTAGCCTATAGCTTAAGTGTAAGATTGATTAGGCAAGCAGGTAAATAAGTATCGTCTATCTCTAAATTACCAGGGCAAAAATTAACTCATATTTTGTACAAACATGGCTGAAAATTGCAAAAAGGTAAGTTAGATTTGTTATACTGTGTTGGCTGCCATTTTATATAGTATTATCTAGCTACCGATAGGTTTTCCCTATTCTGTAGTTTATGAATTAAAAAAGAGTGATTTTTTGACTGCCTGTTGATTAAAAAGTTCTATTAGTTATCGCAATTAGAAAATTGCAAATAAAAAAAGTAAAAGACATGGTAAATATTTCTTTCAACAATATTATTTAATAACGAAATTAAGTAAAGGCAAGTAATGCTGAAAGCTGTACTGCCTTTATTATATGAAAAGCTTGCTTTTTTAAAACATGCAAAAAGTCAGCTTCTGAGGTACAGTTAGTCAGCAGATTTTTCAATTCAGCATCATTTTTTTCAGTGAATCTTCTGGTAAACATTAAAAGCTCATTGACTCGTACTAAATTGAAGGTGAATCACTGATACCACATGTTTGATTACAAACAAGTTGAGTACCAGAGTTTTGCTTTGAAATGTCACTTTAAGCAATAAAAGCTGATTAAATATATATGGTTTTAACTATCGAAATATCTTGTCAAAAAATTTACCCATTTTTTTCAGAAGCATAATTATAATTTGAGACATAAATCACACAGAGCTATAGTTTTAATGACTATGCCTAAGTTAATGTGCCTATGAAGTGATCATAGGTTAGGTTTGCTAGGTGACAGCTTGTCTTTAAAGTGGCTAGTTGGCTGCACAATCTATTGCACAGCTTTGCAGCTTAAAGGTTGACTTGCAACAAAATTCTTATTACATTTGTTTTATATCAAAATATTCATCATACTTTACTCTGCTGTGTTGCAGGTGCAAAATAAGTGAAAATTTGATTACGAGCTGCTAAAATCTTGAAAATGAAAAGATAATTGCAACCATCACAAAAAACGCCGTAGGTTGTAGTCCCTGTCTAACATGGCTCAAATGAGATGTAGTTAAACTTGATGTGCTTCTGTTTACACTTTCATGCAATCTCATTTGTCAAAATATTTTCAAAAATATACTTCAGGCATTCAATAAAATCATGACTATCATTGTTATGCATCTGTTTCATCATCATTGTAATGCTGTCAATTTGAGTACCAATATCTCAAAACCTGACCTAAAAGTTAGTTTAATTTTTTAACCTCAGCTTGAAAGAGTGCGTATCATCCTCTGATAAACACGAGAAGCTTGTTGTTCGTTTGTAACAATCGAAAAACGTTGCAGAGATTGTTCACCCCATTTGGCACTTAATATCGGTCACGCGATCAGATCATGACTAGATGATTAGACCAAACTGGGATAAAACTGTGAAGTAGCGAGCATTTATATTTGATAAAGGCATTCCAGTAGAACCCAAAGTGTTTTTCATAAACTAATGCTAAGATATGATTTATATTGAGCTTTTTATTGGCTCATCAATACACGTGATAGCATCACCGCTCAAAACAATAACCATGTCGAATTGAGTACGTCATCAAAATAAAGGCATTCCATTCTATGGCGTTTTCATGATGGCTGTGAATAGCTGTTCACTTTTGAGCTTTTAAGATCTTGTAATCTCATTTCCACATATTTTGCTCATACAACACAGGAAAGTGGTACATGGTAAACTTTTTTATACCAAATGACTGTTATGTAAATTTGGTTGCAAGTCAACACTTAGGTTTTGCAGACTAGCTGGGGTACATAGCAGTACTCATGAACTAAGAGCAAAAAGTTATTTTTAGTGTAAGTATCATTAGGCTCCTACAAGCTGATTGCTTGAAGAAATTTTCAGGCCTTTAAAACTCTTACATGCTTTTGATCACAACATCATTGAGCCTGGTCAATATGCATGTTCATGTATATCACGAACAAGGAACTTGCAGGACTTTTTCACTCTATGATTGGCTTTTCAATTTGTTGAGAGCTTACTGAGTAAGTTCAATGATTGTTAAAACTGTGTTGATTATAATGCTAATATGCGGGACGCAATGAAGCATTTGTGATTGCTCATTGTTTACTTGTTGCAAATTGATTGAGCCATACTCATGCATACTTTGAATATTATTTTATGTGTACCGGCAGCATATGCTTACAGCACTTCTTAGAAAATGATGAAAGCCTTTTATGTTCAAAATCATCGTGAGAAAAGTTACTTAGCGGTGTGTCAGCATTTCAATAGTCAGCAGCAACAGGTTTGCGGTCGCTTACACTAACAAGCAAAAAACTCATCATTACAGCTTCTTACTAATACTATCGTTTTGTTCTTTGGTGTATTTTAAAAATATACCTAATAGAAAAAGGAACTACAGGTATATTGCAGAAAGGACCTAAATAGCTACCTCACTGTTACAACAGTATTTGTCACAAGCGTGAAGGGTTCTGCTCACTGCTACAAATGACAGACTGTATTTCCGAAACTTTACCATATAAATCCAAGATAGCTGGGCAAGTCACGAAATTTGGGTCGGAGGTAACTATTGGTTATAAAATTGCGTGATTATTTTAAAGCTGATGTGCTAACATCACAATTCATCAAGATTTCAATTTTCACAAAAAAGCAAAGCATCTGAATATTTCAAACAGATGGTTACACACCGTAATCTGTCATTTCTCAGCACACTGAGCTCAGCTACGACAAAAGATTACAGAGCCATTATCTTAAGGTGCTGTCATTCCAATAATACCTAGTTATTGTTACTACTCCTTAATAACAGCTGTCAGTGTTCTTAGCAATGATTATGCCTGTCAGATCTCACAAATATTACATCATCAGATACAGCCATAAAATGCATATACATGTATGATGTTTACAGAAGCAGACAAACTTTGCAGCATATAATAACTATAACCAAAATAACATTATGGGAACTGAAAGTCAAACCAAACTTACGAGTTTGACTTCATCATATGGGTCACGGCTTTTTTAGCTTAATCATTATGATAGGGATGTAATAAAAAAAGTACTATGAGCACAATGCATGGTCGTTTAAATATGTCGATGTTTGCGAACATTAATATTTAGCTTTTTAATTTGTATTAAGGTAACTTAAGAAGCTAGTTAGAGCATTTCTTCATCTAAAAGTTTACAATTTCTTCATCTAACTGCCTTATCTGTAGTAGGTAAAATCATTACTTACTTTTCCAGGTTGAACAAATAACATTGGCATTTATCATATGCTTGTGACTATAGCAAAATGGTTGCCGTCCTTTTTGAGAGCATTTTTGTCCTATAGCGCCAAGTGATCAGCTAATAAATGTTGCTGAAAGACAACGAAAAACGTTGTTATAAAATGTTGAGAATATTTATGTAATGCTATTAAAATGGTCACCATTGCTTCTAATTGTTTGTTCAGCTTTTGCTTAACAATTGCTATTCAATGAATTGAAGAAGAAATTCATGCTTGACTATCTTGACTTATCTATAGTTGACAGGATTTTTCTATTGTGTATACATTTTTTTACTTACTAACTCACAGAATAAAAAGGGATAATTTAATTTTCATTTGAATGTCTAAAACCTAATGTCAATTTGACAGTTGATTCTTTCTTGTTGAAGTAACAAAAGTGAGTTGGGGTCAACAGTCTAAAGGAAGTACTGTGTTTCAAGCATGGCTGCTGGTAGCTGATTAGCACTTGAAAGACTTTATGTCTGAATAAATTTAATTGAGTTAATTTAAATTAAACTGAAATTTAAAGGACCCCTGCGCCATTAACAAACTGTAGTTCCCAATTAGGCGTGCTAACACCTAATCATATATGGTACTTAAGAAGAGCACAGTTAAATAGTGAGTACATGGCAACATCTGCTTTTCAACTTTTTAATCGCAAAAAAGGATTTTCTTCCCAAACAAAAAAACTGATGTGCACCAAAACAAGTATCAGTATGATTATTTCACTTCCATTTAAAGCATATGATCACATTTTACTTTTTAGTTGTTACAAATAATACATTATATTTGATAGTAGCTACAGAGATAACGTTAGCATTGTGAGAAACCTCAGCTGTTTCAATAGTAAAAACTAAAGCATGTATTTAATAAATTTAAAAAATGTGTGCAAAGTTAATATACATGTAATATATAAAAATTGTTTCCTTACCCCGGTTAACCCATATGGGTGGTAATTTATGCTCTAACTTGGGTCTCCTACCAGAGAGTCCTGGGAGTTTGAGCACTCGCCTCAAGATCTTAGCTGTTCCCAATACCACACTTATATATATATATATATATATATATATATATATATATATATATATATATATATATATATATATATATATATATATATATATATATATATAAAATTGTATCCTCACCCTGGATACCCCGTATGGGTGGTAAATTCTGCTCTAACTCGGGTCTCCTACCAGAGATCTGGGAGTTTGAGCACTCGCCTCAAGATCTTAGCTGTTCCCAATAGCGCACTTTTCTGCAACTCACCTGAGTTGATTGTTGTTGGTATTTGGGCAAGCCACATTTTATGCGCCGGTGTTATTGCGCCCAGTGCCCCAATGACTACTGGGATTACAGTTGTTCTTACATTCCAGCATATATATATATATATACACATATGACACATATATGACTACTGGGATTACAGTTGTTCTTACATTCCAGCATATATATATATATACACATACATGTATATATATATATATATATATATGTATATATATATATATATATATATATATATATATATATATATATATATATATATATATATATATATATATATATATATAACAGTAGAGATTCAGATAGCGCACTTATCGTATGTCATCTATGGTCAGTTTTTTGCTTATGCCACCATCAGGCTGTAGATGTCAACTGAAACAAAATAGTATCATTTCAAATATCCCACTCTTTCCCTTGCTTGCTGGAAACTATCATGCTTTGATTGGCCTATATTCAAAATTACAGAGAAGATAACTCTTAAAATGAAGACAGGATGAGGCAATATTTGTCCTTTTATTAAATGTTGACATGTAAGGTTTTTTAATTGCATAATATTTGTTTCTGACTGACATAAAGTTGCTCCTTTTTTAAGTTAATGTAGGATTCAGCGTGTTTTAATATAGTCCAGTTCAGTTAGAAGTCAATGTATCTGTCTTTCAGTGCACATACATGTTTATTCAGTTCTGTAGAATTTCTCTTTTAGCTATTATTTATTCTGTTTTTATGATTATGGTATCTTCTTTTAAAATCAGTTTCACCAAGTCCCTCATTGGTCTCAAAAGTGTTGTTGTCTAGTTTTGATCCTTAAATTGGTACACTACACTCTTCTGAAAGCAGTTTTGGTTACGTGGACAGTCTGATTTCGTCTCGCTGTTACATATTTTGATGTCAATTGTTGGTGATTTTGAAAACAGCTTTGTGTTATGATGTTCTATTTTGTTGTCAATATTAGGCAAAGTAGGCTAGCTCAATTTTTAGGGCATTTTTGTTAAATAGTTTATGTATGGGACTGGCCCGTTGGAAACATTTGTTGATCAAAATCAGAAGTTTTTTCCTATGTTAGGTTTTACATTTGATTTAAATGGTAGATTATACCAAGTTATGATCCATTGTCTAGCTCTCATTTTTCTTTTGTCAGCTTTGGTGGTATTTTTAAAAGTAACTGTATGGTTACATTTGCTGTTTGCAAGTGCTGTTTGATATGGTTGTTTTGCTTCATCAAAAAACTCTTTACTAAAATAAGGTCTGTTCATTTTTTCATTTATGGCAATAGGTAATTTTTTTATTTATGCCAGAAGGTGGTTGCTCAGTCAATGCACATATGAAATAGAGTTGTTAGGTTTTATGTATTGAGCTGTATGAGCCTTTGGCTAAGTCAATAGTCACATCTAAAAAGTTGAAAATTCTCATATTAATTGCTTCAATTGTTATTTTCAAATTGTTTGCTTTAATTATTTTGCAAGTTGTCTTTTTCATGTTTTTGACATTTTTAAGTGTGTCATCGCATATTGCCAGTCCCTCATGGCAATAAAGTTCAGTGTTACTTTAAACAAATTTACAGCAAACATAGTACTCAACACTGGACTGAATCATTGATAGTTTAAACTTCCTTTACTCAACAAAAAACTTCCCAACTGCTGATAACATCAAACACTTGACTAAACTGATCAAAATGACTGAGATTAATAAAAAGAATAAGATTGAGGCAATCAAGCAAGACACCACTAACAGTTATATAAATGAAACAATTTGAATTAGAACTTTGCTGCAGATTCAAAACACTACTAACAGTTTTCAGGAGATACAGAAAATGATTTAAAAGCACTAAAAATTACTAAAATCTACCAAGTAGTTCCTTAAAAACTGTACCAGACAATGTTACCAAAAAATATGAAAAACATATTGAATCCAGAGTACTGACTGACCAAAATTTGCCCGCGAACTACACCTTGATTACAGAATTGAACAGATTGCGACAGGAGATGCATTTATAACAGTGAAAGACCATAAACCCAACTTTCCCAACAACCCACTTACAGAGTTATGAACCTAACGAAAACCAAAATTGGGAAAATAAATAAAAAAATACTAGCTAGTATAACCCTTTCTGTGCGATCTAAAACAAAAGCAAAACTTCGAGACCAAAAAGCACAAACACTCCTTTATTACTTTCGGGGTTTTTCACACCTATCTATCGATAACACCAGAAATTTTACAAGAAAAGCACTAACTTTTGTTTCCAATTATGCAGAAATCAGTCATGATGAATGACATACAATACTGCACACAAAAAATTTCTACCTCAGCCATAACATTTACACCTAGACTACAAAACACTCTGCAATCTGTTCGATGTGACAATGGTTAGTTTGACTGAGCTGAGAGTTGTGGACTTGTGAGAACTTACATCTTATCTCAAACAAGAGACAAACTAAAAATCAATGTTGGACACTACCACGATGACAGGTTTGCAATTAGCAGTGGCACACCTAAGTGTTGAAAACATTAAAAAGACGATTTGCAAAATATTTATAGCAAACAATTTAAAAATAACAACTGAAGCAAATATGAAAATGAAAATTTTTTAGATGTGAATTTTGACTTAGCCAAAGGCTCATACAGTCTATGCACCCAATCTAACACATTTTTAAATGTACATAGACTGAGCAACTTTGTATAACTAAAAACTTACCACTTAACATAAATGAAAGACTGAACAGCAAACAGATTCTTAACAATTCTTCTGGCAAAAAGTTTAATGACAATGCAAAACAACCATACCAGACGGTAATGGCAAACAGCGAATATAATCATATAGTTAATTTTGAAAATAAAACTTCCGCTGACAATATGAAAAGAAAAACTAGACAAAAAATCATAATTTGGTGTAATCCACCAATTAACTCAAATGTAAAAACTAACATAGGCAAAAGATTTCTGACTTCGATCAATAAAGGCTTTCAAAAGATAATTCCCTCACGTGAATTATTTAACAAAAATTCCGTAAAATTGAGCTATTCTACATACTATCCCTATCATTAAAAACAAAACAAAATGCTATAAAAAAGCCGACTTTCAAAGCCACCAACAACTGATATCACGAAGCGCAACTGCAGAACAAAATGCAACTGTTCACTCAACCAAAAATGCCTACAGACGAGCATAGTGTACAAAGCCCAAGTGACCAGACTAGACAACCATACTTTTAAGACAGATGTAGGACTTTGTGAATCTGTTTTTAAAAACAAGATACAACAATTCTAAAACCATTATAAAAAAGAACTCAAAAAGAAATACTACAGAACTGAGTAAACATATATGGGTACTGAAAAACAGGGACATTGATTTCAAACTGGGCTGGACTATATTAAAACATGCTAAATCTTACATTAACTTACAAAAAGGAGCAATTTGTGTCACTCAGAAAAATATTACGTTATTAAAAGCCTGACATGTCAACACATAATAAAAGAACAGAAATTGCCTCATCATGTCCTTATTCTAAGAGCTATCGTCTCTGTAATTTTGATAATATGCCAATAATAAAGCGCACGACATAATTGCCATCCGCGTGACAGAGTAGGATATTTGATACACGGTCTCTCGTCTAGACGGGATGACAAACCAGGTCTGTCCTAGGCCTGGTTTTTTGTCCATACAGGTCAAGTGACCTGACCTAGTGCAATGCCCAGTGGGTTTATTGAACAGACCATCGGCTCAGCCATTGAGGACCGGACTGCTGCTAAATCGGCTTCTGCAGTTGAGGAACTAAGCCTATTGTAGAACTATGGATATAAAGAGCACAACTAAGTAAAATCAAACAGAGCATCTGAAAGTCTTATACCATGCATATGACTGTTGTATGCATTTAACTCTATTCATATATATTTGTGGAGAGGTTTATTACTTGTCTGCTGCCCTCAAGTGGTTTGGTTGTTTGTAGAGTAAAACGAAAGAGCAGGAAAAATTCTTTTTTAAATATGAACTAAATTTCTACGTAGTTCGGCAAAAATATTTGCTTACCATTCAAAATAATATACTTCATACCAACAACAAAACATGGCTGGTTTGATCAAAAGCAGCTGTATCAATCTCTGAAATGTTTCACCACATGAGGAGTAGAATGCCTAAGTTATTACTTTAATTGTTTTGTACTTCGTAATAATTTGTTTATATTATAGTGTCAGGGTATGCTAAATATATTCAGTAAATATATCAGCTCTCTATTCAACTTGATTCCTTTGATACAAATAACTGGGCCTACGAAATAGCCTATTATTTAAAAGTAGATATAAATTTTTTCTGATTACCTTTATAAATGGACTGATGCTGTCTAACCCGTTCACAAATGGTATATATTTGATCAGAATTTTAGTTTCTATTGAATATGTCAACAATACATGTATATCACTAGATCAATAGAATTGGCACAGACAGATATTAAAAAAGTTTTGATAATTTCAAAAATCCAACCACTGAAATGCAAAAACTAATACATTGTATTTAACCCAGCCTTATAGAAGTGATGCTTACGTTTTCAGTTTAACAGCAATCACAGGTCAATGTTTTTTTTAATGCTATACATCATATGCAAGATTATCATGAACACGGGCTGATAAAATTTGTTATTCATAAAAAGCTTGAGCTAGATAATCTGAGTACAAATGTTTAGTTATTAGGAAGCCGTAGTTGTGATGACAATTCTAAAGCAGAACTTGATATGAACCGATTTTCGCTAAGTAAAGTATTTCAGTAAGTCCACACCTATAAGTTTATACAAAAACTTTAGGGATTGATGATTTTGTTTTTGTTAGAAGCAGTTGCATCAATTTGCCAGTTTGGTAGTCATCATTCAGTGATAAGGTAAAAGATTTATTTTTATTATAAAGGCATACACTTCATCATTTTGTGGTTGAAGATTTGGGCATGAAATGGGAAGGAAATGTACATCATAGAAAATTAAACAGTTTTCATCATCGTTTAATATTAAGCTTATAAGATCACAAAATGACCTGAGCCTAAAAACCAAGGTTTTTTTCACAGTGCTACCCAATGGCAGCTACACAGAGTTATTAACCAATAGCGTTTAACTTGTGCAATCAAAATAAAAAAATATTTCAATAAGTGGTACCTGATTTAAAGTTGTGTGAGAAGCCTTTTTATCCCACGACCAAACAAGAGTGAAACGATTGATTGGGAGAATTATGATAAATGCACATGTGCACACAACTCCCGAAAAATTATCCGTTAACGGCCGTCACCAAACCCTTGCAACAAAATCCTATCAACAAATTTAACTATTTTTCAGTAAAATCGTTTAAGTATAATAATGATACAAAACGCATATAAACCTATTTAAATATGTTACCAAGCCTTTGAAAGGTTGACGCAAATTCCTAAAACTAACCCATCTGATCGAATTATACATAATTAGACAGGTTTATTAGGACGAAAATCGTCACAAAACTCTTGAAAAGCTTCGTTTAATAAAAGTTAAGACCGGAAATTGAAACGCCGAGCGACAGAGAATAGAACAATAAAGTCTTGCCACAAATCACCACTAAATGCTTGAACACCTTGGTTTATTAATAGTTTCGACCGACCTACGAAACGCCAATAAAGCCGTGCGACAGATAGTAGAACTGTTTACTGTGTACTGTTTGTCTACTGTTTGAGGCATAGACCGATTTACAGGTACGAAAATGTGGTACACAGTTTATCAGCCTACGTTTTTGTCCAATTACCGAAGGTTTTTCAAATTATCTAGAACATCAGCCAGATTTCTTTACATCTTATCTACAAGGTAGGGCGTTACTACAACGCCCTTTTCTGACAAGAATATTTCTTTATTTCACTCCAGTTTGCATAAAACTTCTAGACGCGTAAATGCTAACGCTTGCTCTCTGTTACATATCGCTGTCAAAACCATTCTACATTCATCACAACACAACCAACTTTCAAACTGTATATTACACATCAGTTTTCCGTTTTTTCGTTTAATATTGCATTTCAGAGATATAATAAACATATTTTTTTATTGTTGTTATTGTTGTTGTTAGTTAAATTACGTACAGTAGGTTAGGTCTACAGCTCGAATTAATATTTATTTTATTACTGTAAAACATAAGTTTGAGATAGTTAAATATTTATTTTATTAATATTTATTTCTGTTACATATCGTTGTCAAAACTGTTCTGAATTTAACACAACCAACTTTCAAACTGTATATTACAATATATTTTACTTGTAATATTGCATTTCAGAGCTATAATAAACATATTTCATTATTGCTGTTGTTAGTTAAATTACGTACAGCAGTTTAGGTCTACAGCTTGAATTAATATTTATTTTAACCAACAACCAACTTTCAAATTGTGTATTACACGGCAGCTTGCCATTTTACTTTTAGTATTGCATTTCAATATAATAAGAGATATAATAAACATATATCATTATTGCTGTTGTTATTTAAATTATGTACAGTAGTTTAGGTCTACAGTTTGAATTAATATTTATTTTATTATTGTAAAACATAAGTTTGAGATAGTTAATTATTTATTTTATTAATATTTATTTCTGTTACATTTCTGTTATTTCTGTTGCGCCTTTTTAAAGTCGTGCTCCCTCAAATTTATTTTATATCATCTCAAACAAGTCTCATTTACATTATACTCTGTCAATTCCTGCTGAGAACTACTTTTTCGACAACCAACAGTACCCTTTCTTTTTCCCATTACTACTTTGGTCGTGGGCTGTATGACAGTGGAATTTCTAGTATATTTGACACAAGTTTAACAAACATTTTTTGTCATTACTTCCTGTAGATACAGGTAACCAAAATGTATTAAAAATAAACTTTCAAAGATTTTAGTAAATTTTATCAAAAAGTATCAGTATTTTTAGTTATTTGCCATTGCTTTTGATGTTTGAAATTATCTGACAACTAGAATGTTTCAAGATTAAACTCGGCAAAACCTTATTTCAGTTAACACACTTGAATAATGAATATAAGCAAAATGACGTTACTAGTTTATGTTGTCATTATAGTTGATATTAGCTATTGTGTTCTAGTTGAAGCAACACGTGTCTTTAGGCTGTTGGTTTATTTAAAATTATAAATTTTACAACCATACTTTTGCAGGATCTGAGCATTTTACCTGTGATCGATGTTGCTCAATTCTATTTTACAAACAGCAAAGAACATCGCAAATTATTGAACAATACCAATACTTTATGATAAAATCTACTTTAATTTTAGAAAGTTTCACTTTAAATAGTAAAATTTTTCAAGTGTTTGTAGTTCTGTTTGGGTTATTTTACTAAATGTTCTATATTCATTAAAATGTATAAACCAACAAAAAAATTTGATCATCACAGCTAATTAAACCCGCAAGCTCCTATATCTATGAACGTGTACAAGTCAAATCAAATCTCTTCACAAATAGTTAGTCTTTCAGTAAGCAATGCATCTTGCCATGTTATCAATATTATAGAGCTCATTTAGAGTGTATTACAAACTTGCAATGAGCTTACCACAACTTCCTTCTTTTCTTTCTCACAATACATTGAAGCAGTCTGTTCCTAAAACATCAGAAAATTAGATTGTCAAAGACTATTGCTTGCTAGATACTGATCACCTCTTTTCTCAATGGCCATTTCTGCTAGAAACCCTTCTTGACTGTGAACATACTTATCAGTACTTTGCAAACAAGGTTTTTTGTTATTAGCTCTAAGATAATAACAAGTAGAACACCAACAGTTCCACCCACTGTGAGGGATCATCATGTGTGATAAGAATGCACACAATCTTCATTAGATTTGAACAAAGAATGGAGGGCACACTATTAGTGTGCTTGGTTTTCCATCTGAGTATCTGGGTTTGATTCTCGTGTGAGGTATCAGCGTGAGATTTTCTTACTGATCTTAGTGTGGATTAAGACAGACAAGCAAATGCAACTTTTATTATAGTAACTAATATTTTATTTTAGTGTGAAAACTGCAAAATTTTATGTAAAGATTATTAAAATTTGATTTTGATCAATCATGCCAAGCTAGATTGCAACCCTATCAGCTGAGAGACAAGTTTCAAATATGTTTTGTTGTAATCAGTCTAAACACTCTTTCTTCTGATAGTCCCAAGCATTCATTCATTCATGTCACTTTCAGTTCAGAATAATCATAGAATGGTATGTTCATTGTTAAGAGACCATGATGATACAAGTAAGTTCAGTTGAGTTGGTAGTTAGTTTGTTTCAAGTAGTTTCTTGCAGCGTGAACCAATGGTATAGTAAACTGCAAAGGTTAGATTTACCAAGCATTTAAAATTTGTGTAGGTTTGCATTCCTGAGGTGTTGCAGTCTCCTCTGATGATATTTCACCAAGTGTTTGGTCTTATTGTAACTTTTATGACTTACAAACTAGTAGGAGAAGCATGCTTTCACTACTATACTCATCGCTCAGCTGAAGGCTCTGTTGCCGTAATGCACATCACTGTGACGTAACGTCATGAGAACAACAGTCAATTATAGGCCTCACTTTTGCTCCATTGTAATGATAGCTATTCGCCAATCTAGAGTTTACTATATCTATACAGACAACATAATCATCAGCAAAAGATTATTACAATTAATGTGCGTTCCACTTTAATTTTTAAAACTAGTAGATCAAAACTTGTTCAACCAATTTTTTGCAAACAGCATATGCATAGAAAAAGTATCAAAACCAACATTGCTATAAAACGTTAGAAATTACCAAAAGTCTGCTAAAGCAGTTTTAATAACCATAAATTGGTTTTTAAAGAGGCAAGTGCAATTTTAAACTTGCTTTCGCCTCAGCCTTTCACTGTTTTATATTGATTTGCATTCACCTATTGGATTTTAAACTCTAATACTTTTTACTGCTGATAACATATCTTTCTGTGTTGATTCATGAATGACAACTAGCTGGGTGCTTGCAGACTCACCAAATACAACCGTTTATTAGCCTACTTATTTTGGATCAGTTTTTGTGTTTGTTGTTTTAGTAGAGAATATAACATGTTTTCTTACAAACTCCTAACTGATAAAGCATTTCACATGACTTGTTTAGCCAAGATTAGATTTGTCTTAACAACCGAGAAAGAGAGCACAATTTCATATTACTAATACAAAATGTTAAATGGTAACTTCTTATTATACAGCAAAAACTACAAGTAGCTTAGTGCCTTGTTGTCATTAAATTATGATCTTGTAATATCATATTTTATTATATCTTAATATATCTTTTAATATCCGTTAATGATCATTAAATAATGTATCACCAAATAATTTTTATTGGGCTAGACCAGTAATTTTGAGACCATAGTAAATTCAACAACTTAATTTTATTTTCATTTAACAAAACAGAAAATTCATGCTGTAGAGCAAGTCAACAGAGTTAAAAATCTAAAACAATATTGTCATATTTCAGCAGTTAGGCAATGGTGCTCTAACTGCTAAAATTCTTTTACAGCCAAGACAGTATTAAATAAAAACTGAGCTGTAGAATTATTCTTCCACTTTATATTTTGCAAAAATTTAAACGATTTGAAAAAAGTACTTTTTAGCAAACTTGAAAAAAACATTGTTTTGTTGCCTCACATTTTTAAATGAAACTTCTTTCACTTTTCCGTCCTGATCTGTCCAATAAACATTTTATTATGCAAAAATTGTAAAACTGATATGTCATACTTTAAAAGCAATTGTAAAGGAAACCGCTCAAAAATTTCCAAATGCGTATAAATTATAAAATAAATTGCAAGGTTTTTATTATGATGAAAATATTGCAAAATGCAGTGAAAAGAATATTAAAAGGAACAAATCGAAACATGAAAAATGATTAAAGGAACCTTTAACATATTTGTTAAAGGTTTAACATAATTTGTTTAACATAATTTGTTAACAAATTACTTCCCTGCATAGGTTCAGCCCAGAGGCAATATTTGTTCCACCATCAGCTTTTTTGGGTATCTGTTCCATAAGGCTTTCTCTTACTGACCTACTAGTGATCTCGGTCATAGGAGCATGCAAAACGCCAGTGTTATAGAAAGATACTGTCAGACATCAGTTCTGGAAGAAAACAGGAGAACCTATTTTGCCAAGGAAATCAGAAACTACCATGACCTATGATGACAACAATACACACAGAAAGAAAATTTAATTGCTTATTCAGCATAGACACAACACAAAGACCACCCCAGGATGTCAGATGCTAACTTAATTGGAAAACCACAAATCACTGTATTTCACCATAATATATACATTTATTTATATACTTCTTCAGATTCAACACAGCTCATCAAAATATTGCATAAACATCGGAAGGAGAGACGTGAGAGCTGAGCAGCTATCCAATCTTATAAAGAGCTTGTACAGAGTAGAAGAGAGCCTCAATGCGGACATCCCTAAAGTACAACAAAAAGATTGAGTGTGTTACATAAACAAATACTGCATGATTTGAGCTTACACTTTAATCTTTGCATTTTATGTTTTTACTTTATGTTGGTTTGAAATTTTACGTTTCATACTAATTTTTGTATTATTATACAGTGGCAGTGCCAAAGCAGTACTCAGAAACTATCAAACTAATGAAAAACAGTTATTTTAACTATGTCTCCATGGGATTCTATTTAATCAGAGAATTTCCCAAGGAGCTGGCTTCTAGCAGCAAGCAGAGTCTCTAAAAATAAGCATTGATAATTTTGTCATCAAAAATATTTTTTTTTTAAATATAACATTTATAGTAATAAAAAGAATGGAGCAAAGTACATACCCCAGCATTTTTCTAGATTTTAAAGCTAAAACAAAAGAGATAGAGAGAATTTTATGAATTTCACACTCAAAAAATTGGCTAAATTTTAAAAACATCATGGGCTTCCCAAACAGATGCACTCATCCGCTTAACCACAGCTGATCAATTGAGACATGCCCAGTCAGCAATTGCACAAAATATGCACAATGCTGACAAGAAGCCAATTAAAAGTTGTTATTCTCAAACGACTTGTATATAAGGAGCCTCTGAAAGTGATTAGAAAAGAGAGGACAGGCCAGAGAGCCGGCCAGAGAGGCCACCTAGGTAAAAATTTATACCCCTTTTACTATTGTTTTACCTCGAGAAGATAAGTCCATTTGTCTGAGCACTACAACAATACTTGTACATTTCTGAGGACATCTTTTTATCGCTCATTATCGCTTATCATCGCTCATCGCTTCTCAATATCGCTCTAGCTCCAGTGCAATAAAAGAAAATAATTTATTTAAGTTTTATAAATAAAGTTCAATTAAAAGTTGTTATTGTTTTTTAGACGCGATTTTTGGTGAAATATGAGAGCAAATCTTGCCTGAAAACATTTCAAAGTCTGAAAAGATTTAAATCAACCAGAACTATAGGTCAATACACATAGTAAAACACACAGCTAAAAGCTACCTATGTTTTATAGTCACATGATTTTGTTAGCTGTATTTTATATTACAGCTAAGTAGTTGGTTCGTAAAGAGTTATTCTACAAAGGTATTAGCCAATCAAACAATGTTCAATTGTATATGAGTAAAGGTTGAGCTCCGATAAGTCTTTTAAGTTGAAATATTTGCATCATGGTAGCGTTGGATTCTTATCTCAACAAAATCTACTGACTTTTAAAGCCTAATTTTGTTTCACATGTTACTTGATCAGAACTAGATAACTTTAGAAGTTTTTTAAACTTTGTTAATTTGAAAGTTTTGGTGCCAACGGAAAGTGTATAATATATTTTGCTCACATCAATTAAAAATGTTTAATCTATTACATTAACAGTTTTAGACGCTTTCGCATTGTATTAAATCAAGTTTTATGCAAACTATAACAAGAATTTTACGAAAAATTTTATATGCAGTATGGGCAATGCCTACTGCCATTTGCCTTTAAGAGGTTTGTCAAAAAAGATTCATCAGAAAACTGACATACATATTATAAACAGTTTTTATTAATGCATTTTAATGGTAGTGTCATGATTAACTGCTTATTGTAAATATTTTGTTTAGAGAATGTGCATTAAAACATATCACTCCTACTACTCACTAATATTACAGGTTTTTAACTTAATTAATCATAACCACCTTCTTACATGTTGTATGTATCAAATATTGCTAAGATGCTATTATGAATATTCATCGTATTGTATTTATTGTATTTATTGATGTATTCATCGATGTATTCACTGATAAAAGAAACCTTTTTGTTTCATGTATTGTTTTTTATATAGCCAATATTTCTGAAATAGCCTATAAATTACATATCTTCAGTGAAAAATCTCTAATAAAGCAATATCTTAAAATTTTCCTCCATGTGAAAAATCGGTCTAGGTAATCTTTAGCAACTGATAAACAACATTTTTGTTGTTTCCCTAGCCAAAGGGTTAAGAAAAATTTTTTTAGCTTCATAACAGTGCTGTACTTGTTTTATTACGCAGATACAAAACCTTTTAAACTTGAGATGCAAAGTTCAATCTGAAAGAAGACAATGGCAGTTTGCAAAGCATTGTAGACTAGCGCATTTGCCAATCCTAAAAGACTATATAGAAAAGATACAAAGCGACCGGTCATCCTTAAACCACTTTGAGTGTCCTAAAACTGCCTTTATTGTATTGCAGTTAAGTTTGCAACCAAAGTGAAGAACAATTGGTAAGGTAGATAACAAGTGATCAACAAAATGACTAGCATCTTTTTTGAATCAATGTCATAAAACAATTTATTAACATTTAAAAGAAGAATATAAAAAATGCCCTATTTTTTAAAAAAATTTTTCCTAATTTTTTCTCTACATATTAACAAGTTTTATCAACAATTGAGAGAACTCAAATGTTTTTTGTATGCTGTAAAAACCAATTAGTATGCATATACATGCATTTTTATGTTTCACTTTTGGACTCACTGGATGCCATTATTGCTGAAAGCTCTTTAAATATCTGTCAAGATTGATTTTTTAGTGTTTAGACTTGTCTGCCCTGATGTACTATATTGGCTGTATATTTTCATAGTACAAATCATAATAGGCTTTAACATACTCCTATCTACAATAGCTTTTCATACATACATATGTACGAACATATAAAATCTCTGATACACAAATGCTGTTTTCCAAAAAAGAGTTTATAAGCTAATTATTGATCTTAGTAGCCATTGCAAACAGATTTTAATAAACGTTTCAATTAATGCTGAAGTAAACTTGCAACTAGCATTTTGAACAATTTCCTGCATTTTAACGTTTATTAGCTATTGGCTTCTTGTCACTGCACGTAGTTTAAATATGAAATAACAATTGTGATGGCCTGAAATCTAAAAAAACTTGTAGAAGCAGTTGGTAAGAACTGGAATATTGTGTTACATACAACATAAGCTGATTGCACTAAATATTGTCTAGTTTGTGTTTGAGTTTGTATTTTGGCAAATTAAAAAACAACTAACATTATAGAGTAGCTGTAGTAAGGTGGCTTTATATAAGTGCACCATCATTTATTGGTTTATTTTTAACATGGCTTGAAAGTTTCTTATGTAATAGTAACTGTTTTTACATTATTCGTCAGAATTTTCCAGAAAGGTTGTAATAATTTACAATTCAAATTGCATTCTTCTCTGATTAAAAAAGGAAAATATGCCAACTTATTTTATTGCAGTTGGCTCCAGCGGAATATTTGTGGTTTCATTAAACTCAGAATTGCCTACCCAGTTTTTCAATGTATGCAAAAGAGGGCAACTCCTTGCTAAAGTCTCAAATTGGTATTATACAATAAGATCTCGTAACAAATAACTGACTTTTTCTTATGCAACTAAACCTGAAAAGATATCCAGCTGAACATTATTTTAAATCACAGTTATTAAAATTTCTTTTCGAAACTCAGTAAGTAAAAAGCAAAACGCTTTGAATTGTATTTCTTTTTGCTTTTAGCTGTGGTTAGCAGTAATAAGTTATAACCTTGCAGCACTCTTCAGAAGATATTCAGAGTGCAGCAATAATTAACTTATTGATACTAACAAACTGCTATCTAATAAAATCAATGCTTGTAATCGCTGCATTTTTAAATGCAAAGTCAGAAAGCTGCCTTCTTATTGAGCACTGTGTTAACAAATCATGAGCCTGAAATCAATTATTTGGCTATATTTTATCAATATTTTTTCTTTTTATCAGTTCATTGCTGTAAATCTAGCAGTATTTGAACCTTTCATTGAGCCTTGTGTGCTTCTGAAATTATTTTTGTATCTTGTATTACGATTTGTTTTGTTTTTATATAATTATCACACTATAGTACAAATAGCTAGCTTGGGACAAATATGTTATTCAAGGAGCTTTAATGTATTCAGTCTGTTTGTTTGTTCAAGGCTTAGCTTACATGTAAAAAAACTGTTTGCAACCAAGTTGAAATTGCAAAATTTTGGCTTGTGTTATTGACACTACCGACTGCAAATGTTAGTCGCTTTCCTAAACTTCGGAATGATTATTCAGTTAGTTTTAGACTTGATGACTGTCTTGGCACATCTATTTGCTTGGGTACTGGCATGAATTGAAAAAATTGGTCAACAACCCAAACATGTATAGTATGAAAAAAGTGTCTTTAGCAGCACGCCAACCATAATATTTTAACTCAAACAGTTTCATGCCTTATCTTATAAGCGTATTTCGCCAAGATGGTTGAGCTCACTCACATGGACAAATGCTCTATTTGGTCATTGACTGTGAAAAAATAATAGTATGAAAAACTTATTGTTAACCTGTTTGAAAAAAAAGACTACACATTTTATGTATTTTAAAGGCAGAGCAATATAAATGTTATTTTCTTTTGGCTAAAATGACTTGTCTACATACATACAGTCAAACTTTGGCTGGCTAATACTTCCTAATATAAACAGGTTTTAGATATGGTGTAAAGTTAGAGCATTTGTTTTTATTTAAATACTGAGTGTTTATTTTCAGAAAATACAAAGTTCTTAATACTATTACTGTTCTTATTACTGCATTCAAAAATCCATCATGGACTTTGATATTTTAAGTAAAGGAATATGCTAATTGTTGTGTATTGAACTGAAAATGTCAGTACGCTTTAGTGTTTCTGGCCACACACCTTTCACAAGGCTTTGATATTAAATAATATATTTCATTCGCAGTTAAAGGTGCTACACACCACTAAAATATAGCTTTATGATTTGCCTGTACACTGGTAATAAGCTTAACTGCACAGTTTTGATTGTCGTTTAAACAAATGCGACATCTTCTTATTTAAACAGTTGATACGGTCCTACACATCTGTCTCAATTTGATCAGTCAGTAGTTGTTGGTTAGTTTGTTTACTAGTACAGTGGTGCTTAGTGTGATGGTTTGTTGTTAAACCTTTTTTTTGATAGGGTTTTAGGTAACTTCAGAGATTTGTACAATACTTGTTGATTTATTATCTAACAACAACAGAGTCTAGGCTAATTAGTTGACAACTACTGATGTGATACATCACTAATTTTGTGTATTTGATTATAAAGGCTTGACCAAGTTCGGTGAAAATAGTTGATATAAGAGTTGCAATGTTTTGATTAAATATGAAACTTTATTAAATTTGTCTTGGTATATCATGCAGAAAATTAAGAATTTAACCAGTTCCACATCGTTCCCGTAATCTGACGGGCTGAGAGCGCAGTCTCAGCGTACCAAACCCGTAATTGCCCGTCAGATCTGAGTCTTCAATAGGTATTTTTTAAATTCATTTATTCATTTTAAAAACGGCCCTAAATTTTTTAATTAATAATTTGAAGAGTTTTAAAAAATGTCATACTATTATTGTGGTGCTATAATTAGTCCCTTCTATGCATGTGCAAAAAGAACACGTTGTTAGAAGTTGAACGTTCTTTATGGAAAGCTGATCATCATGAACAAACGCGATATTTGAGGCGCTGTTAAAAAGATTCGTTTACAAGAAGATACCGACTGGTTTGAAGGTGAAGAACAGGGTTTTAGACCAGAAAAATGTGAGGAAGACGATAAAAATAAAAAAGAAAATCAACAGAATGAATTGTATTGCGAAAGTGAGACTGAAATATCCGGCATTGAAACGGCGAATAATGACGGATATCAAAGAGGAGCTGATTTAAAACCAAAAGAATTACATTTTACTGACAGCCTGGAAGGAGTATAAGTTTGAATTCTTAAACAGGTAAGTGTTTTTATTCAAAGCTTTTTAAACATCGGCCATGATAAATGTTATATTTAATGAAACGAATAAATATGGCCTTCAAAAACATTGCGATTCTTCGAAGCCTGTTGATGATAAATATTTGGCGAGTTGCTTGTTTAGTTTTGCATATAGGTATTCTCAAAAAGCCTACTCTGTTGCCTTACTGGTCCACAATCCTTTATTATCTACGCTGATTTTTAATCAGTTTAAAATTGAAAAAAAATTAGAAGCAAGTTTACACGTTATTGACAATTTTGAAGACCCTGCTGGCAATATAATGTTCAAATTAAGAAATGTTTTTGCCATGACATGCGACTGGTTCTATCCTGTTTTTCCATCTGATAAATTTATATTTGTAGATGAAAGCTTGCTGGCATGGAAAGGCTGGCTCAACTTCAGACAGCATATTCCATCTAAAAGATCTAAATTTGGAATCATGTTATTTGCTTTCCGTTGCTGTCTCTGGCTATGTGCACCAGTAGTCTGTATACATCGTCGATGAGCAAGCTGAATGCACTGGCAGCGGAGTCACTTGTGGAATATCTTTGTGCGAGTCATGTTTTGATCCTTACCATGCTAACTAAATTTATTTACAAATGGAATTTTTTGGTTTCGGCAAATGCTTCACTGCTTTGTATTGCTAGCTTTTGTACATACATTTGCTAATCTATTGTATTAGTTGTGCATTGGTGTGCTGTATTTGTTGCACACTGCCATCTTCAGGCAGCAGTCTAATCATATAGTTCAGTTCTCATATTGTTCTGCAATCTAGCAGTCTATGATTTGCGGTTTCTGCTCATAATAAATGTTGCTTCCTGTCTTTTGCTGCTTCACCAAATGTGTGAATATAGGCTCATGACTTGATTCTTCTTGCACACAACCAGTTAATCTTTGCTGCAGCACACATGAATCTGTGCAATGACTTTATATGCAAATTTTTTACATAAATCTAGTCTCAAGAAATGCATAAAAATTCAGAGCAAAAAATTGTAACTGCTTATATATAGATGTCTAGCTGCGAAGTTTTTGCAAGCTGTGTAGAGGAAAAAGTCTCATTCTGCAGGAAAATGTCTCAGCTTCCAGATGCATATTTATTTGCAGTTTTGTGCCAATTTGCACGAAAGTTGTAGCAACCTTGTTGGATGACTGTCTTGCGCTGCTTATGGACATGGCGTCTCGAGCATTTCCAGTGGCGCTCCCGCTATACATCGGAGCTCATAACTCTGCTTTCAATGCTCTTGGACGACTAAATTTTTTTGCAAATTGTTGTGAACATATGAATCCATGCAAGAATTATTTATACAACATTGCCAATTGCTTTCAGTAAATATAAAATACAATTGAAAATGACAAACAAACATTAAAAAAAACTCGTAGCTTCAACGAATTGCGACTCTTGCAGGTAAGCAAATGCAAGCTAACTACATCAAAAAAGTATCAGCTTGTAGAAAAATTTCTCAGGATTCCTATGCATAGTAATTTATGTAACTACCTCAATTTTGAAGAAAGTTGATGCAGTTTTTACGCAGTGGTGTCGAAGGCTCAAATCGCCATCGTAAATGCACTGGTGCGCTGGGGAATTTCCAGCCGTAAGCCCGCAGTCGCTAAAGGGTTAAAGTTTGACTTGCAACAAAATTCACATTACAGTTAGTTGGTATCAAAAGATTTGCCATGTCTTACTCTGTTGTGTAGTAGGTGCCAAATATGTGGAAATGTGATTACAAGCTCTTAAAAGCTCAAAAACGAAAAGCTGTCGTAGATTGGAATCTCTTGATTTCGATGACGTATCCGCGGATTTTGGTTATTGTCTTGTCATGTGATGTTCTCGCGTGAATTGAAAGGCCAATAAAAAGCTCAATATAAAACTTATCGTAGCGAAAGTTTATGAGAAACACTTTGGGTTTTACCGAAGACCCCGTATCAAATATAGATGCTCGCTACTTTACAGTTTCAGCTTGGCCATTCCGTCCAACGATTCAACGTACGTGTACATGTCTGAGTTGCGATCATAAAAAAAATTCAAATTCTGAAGAGTTAAGACCCTGGCGTTTCAAGCTTGACGCTCTATCTGAAGAAGATCCTCAACAGAATCAAACCTCTCAGCAAGTAAGCACCGCCACTAGCCCGCTCTTATGTGCCAAGCTAGCTAGTAGTAATTGTTTTAGCTAGAGAGTGATAGAATGAATATTATTATATAATTGACATATATGATTTTAGTAATGATAATTATTGCTTCATATTGCAAAAAAATAATTACAAATTTTTCTCGAATGACAACATTAACAATTTTAATCTAGTGCTGCACTGATATACTGTTGGATAACATCGACCTGATGTATCAGCTATGGTTGCATAGACATATCTGTTCATTTCTTTAGGAGCTAATACCACCGGCTACAGAGTGGTGTGTCTGCAAGCGCTGACAAGACATGCCATCTCTTCCTGAATGTTTGTGCTGCCATGATGCTGAATTTGTGCATCGTCTCCATGACCATGGGGAGCATGAATGCCTGTGTATGCATCCTGGTATAGACGAACTTGTAGCGCCTGCACCCCTTGAGCTGGGGTGGAATAATTACCTGCGATACCATAGTGAGTTGGATTTTCATTTAATGCCAACAACACCAAAGCTATGCTAATGTGTCAAGCATTATTTACAATTCTAGTTTTACACATTTAATGCATCGGTAGAACACGCGTATTCTGAACTCGTGGAACACAAGGAGAACTGTTATATTTGGCTTGTACACTTACTACAGTAGAGAGTGTATTAGTTTTATGATTTTATTATATAAGGATCGAGATTATTTTGATGATCAGCCATTATTGTTTTTCAATAATTCTTTTGGTAGATAATCTATTCCCATTCGGAGAGCCATCGCCAAATGCTCGGAAAAGGTTGTGTGCATACCGCATTCTTGTGTTTTGTCTAATGCCACAAATCTTGTTTGCAAGTCTGCAAACTCTTCTTCATCATCCGTCTGTGGGAAAAGAGCTCGAATCTTAGACACCAAGCAGGCAGGTAGAGGCTGTCACTCACCGCGACGAATTTGCGGCATAAGCCAAAACACAAGCTTGCGGTATGCACACAACCTTTGTAACAAAATCCATTGTAATAGACCTCACTCTCAGGCTGCGGGAAATTAGATTGGACTGGCATCGCTTGAAGCCTTCCAGCTCCATGGCATTAGAGCTGGTGGTCTCTGTTGACTGCAAAGTAAAGAAAGTTACGACCAACAATCACTTTCACATTATTTGAATGAATTATTTAGCTAGATCAGCAACTTCATGTTTATGTATTAATAATTACTAAAAAAACTGGGTTTTTGCCAGGCTGTGAAGTAAAAACTGTCAAAGTTTTACTTTGACAAGATGGCTGCTGACTATTAAACTGCAGCTCTGATCCATCATAGTGTAGGCCTTGTATAGTGCGCAATGCCCCAGACTATCGCATCTACCGTCACCTGCCAAATCAAGCTCCCAATCGATTGCTGCCATCAATCCCTCGTTATGCAGGGTGTACTGCTCAGCAATACACTGTAAAATATTGTAAAACTTCATTATTCTCCTATATTAATTTGTATCATTAGTCTAAGAATGTAGAATCCTCTTTCCCCTTTTTGTGCTATATTATGATGAAGAATCAGAATTTTAAATTATAATATATTTTGCTTGAAGGATGACATATTTTCATTTCAAGAAAAAAATTGTTTCTAAATGTTGTTATTCAATTAGTGTGCCAAGCTTTTACTCACATTTTCCAAGTTTATGGGTAAATATTAACACTCACACTATGTAAGTATTCTCTTTGTTGGTAAAGGCAAACGCTGTGGCTTGGTATCGCGATGTTCAGGAGCGACAGAAAACGGAGGTTCTGCGTAAGGCATCCACCAGAAAAGAGTGATGCAGCTGCCAGCAGGGGGTTGATGACGTGAGCTCTGTTCATCCTGGCAGTTGTTTCCCAAGTAGACGATTGGTGACAGGAGGCACATGTAACCTTGAACTCTACCCATCCGCCTTCTCGCACAGTCGTGAATGAGCAGGGGAGGGCGCAGGTCTGACAGTGAAATAGTCGCTGGAGTGCTGTCACACTTACTATTATTTTTTCCTCTTTGAAGGAGGATTCGGGTCTGAAATCACAACACAATAGTTGACTTGCAATAAGATTTGTACAACATCATTTCCTGTTACTATATCATATTTGCTTGATCAGAAAAAGAATAAATATATAGCCATGCAATCATGACACAGATTTTACAAAACCTTATCAGAATCCATGATATTGTAAACATAAAATGTGAGCAATAACTCTATGGATATCTTTTATATTTTGACAAGTTTGGTTAAGTTCAGCTCTATCTTATATGTAATTGGAGAGCATTTGACGCTGGCCAACATAGCGCTCAAACTCTTCCCAGTCTTCAGTGGTTGGCACAAACTCTTCATCTAATACTAATAATAATCATCTAATAATATTAACATGGTATTAACGATTATACCAGAAAATGACAATAACTATTTTATATAACATATCTATAAGTGAGTGGGGTTAAGAAATTTGGGAAAATTAATCGTGAAACTTATAACATTATTTTATCAATTATATATTAATATATTACGATTTACAGATAGATATGCAGTATGAAATAGTTTTGTTATTATAATAAGAATAATACAAATAATTAGAAAGATAAAATACTAATAATATCATATTACAGTTAAATGACATTAATATTGTTATATTAAATATAGATTAATACAGTAGTATTAGAAGAATACTAGAAAACAACCCTAGTTACAACTACTAGTACAAGTAGTTCATAAAATAAATTACTCACGTGCTTTGGTGATATGTGGAGTATGCAAACAGGTTAGAAAACATGTCGTCTTTGAAATGGCGAAAACAAAGGTAAGAGTAAGCAGGTGAATAAATAAAGTTTGTCACATCCAGCTTCACCCAGTTGCTCCACGCCCGGTGAAGGTCTGGTCTTTTCTCTGCTCTTGGCAAAAAAAGGTGCTTCTCAGCTTGGTAGCTGCACAAACACTATGTGGCACGTTAGACATTATGACGAATTGAAATTAACAAGTTTAATATGAGAAAGCGTGTTTGCTATTTGCGATAGATCAAACTTGATCTGAAACTAACATTATCTGATCATGTGACTTACGATTCCCGCCATATGGCGCGAACAATTTCTACAGCATTTTCAACCATCATAGTGGACCAAAAGGCTCATTATGTTTTTCAGAGAATGATATGCAATCGTTCAAGCTAAGTTTAAAAAATTAAACATATTTTTATGCTATGTTTTGAGATATCAGTGCTCAAAGTTGCAGCATTACGATGCCGATAAAATAGACGCGTAAGAACAATAGACATGGTTTTTATCGCTAGCGTGAAGTATATTTGTGAAATAGTTTGACAAATAAGGATGCATGAAAGTGTAAACATAAACCATCTCCCACACATACGTCACATTTTAGCCGTTTTGGAAAACGAATCCAAACTAGGGCAGTCTCGTGTCGCTGCGATTTTCTGTTCGTTTTTGAGCTTTTAAGAGCTTTTAATCACATTCCCACATATTTGGCACCTACACCACAACAGAGCAAGACATGGTGAATCTTTTGATACTAAATAACTGTAATGTGAATTTTGTTGCAAGTCAACCTTTAATTACTAATTTTGATGAGAATCGGACTGAATGTGTTTATTTTGAAGCCTTTAAAAGCATCTTGATTACATTAACTTCAATTGTCTTTATACAAAAGAGTCTAGTGTTTATCAAAGGATATGTTCTTAGTGTTTGTCTAAAAATTAAACTTGTAAAATATAACAAATGTGTTAACATTTGTTAATATTTAACGGTGTTACGTTTACATAAAATTCACTTTCTCTTATTTGATGCTATGAAGAGTTTCCGATTGTGTGTGAACACCTTGTAAAATTGCAGCTTTTGATACTCTTTTTCATGAATCTATTTAGGTACATAGATATATAGGCTTGACTAATATAAACGGTGAGCCGTATAGTTACAAAAATTCATATTTTCTCAAGCAGTTTGACGAGTTAAAATAGTTTCAGTGATCTGGTAATATCTTTGGATGATGACAAGTCTAAAAGTATTTGTTCTTCCATTCTTTGCAGGTGGTTTAGTTTAAAAAAAACTTAGTTTGTGCTCAAAACTGCGCAACAAAACATTTCAGATTATAAAAAATCAGTTTTACAGTTTTTTTACGCTAAAAAATTAAATCAAACAAATTCATTGACAATAAAGTTTGCTTTGGTGTATGAGTTACACTGAACAAGTACTCTAAACATGTAACGTTTTGAGTCACATTTTTATAATATATTCTATCACAAATTCAAATTATGTCCATACCAACTTATATATATATATATATATATATATATAAATATATATATATATATATATATATATATATATATATATATAGAAACAGTATATAAGTATCATATCTGGTATTATACTTCTGTTGATGCTTGCAGGTATTAAAAGCTAAGTTGTAACCAATTTTATAAAGATAAGTAATGGTGAGAGTGTGGTAACTCTGTAACAATTGTAAACACAAAAAACTAGCAAACAGAGCTTTACCCCTAATAAAAATAATATACTCACTTTTTTTAACTTGTTGAATAAACTTTTTTGCAAGATTTTTACTTTATTACAATTAATATCCATCATTAACGTAGTTAATACCAGAACTCAAAATTTTTTTTAATATTATGATTGATTTACTGAGCTCAGCTGTTTATAATTATCATAAGTGCTCAACCATTTTCGGATTAACCCAAAAGCCAGCTTGCGCAGAAAGCCCCTGGATTAACACCCAACTCTTGTTATATAAGCAAAGGTGCTCCAGTGTTAAGCAGGAAAGATAAGGATATGCAACAAGAAATGATACCCTAGTGAGAAAGAACAAAGATCACAGAGCAAGTGATACAGACTACGAACGACGAAATGCAGGACTGAGAACTACGTTCTTAACCTTCTTTAAGAACAGCGTGATAACATTAACCTACCTTTGTGCAGCTTTGTATATATATCTTAACATTCCTACATTCAAAGTGTAACTGTTTGAGTATTTATTATGCGTAAATATTTTCAGCATTACGCTTGATTGTAAGGAATTGTATCTAATCGTTCTGTCTTTTTATGTTTGTAGAGTTTGTGTAAATAAAGAGCCATACTCATTCACCAGTCAGCTTGCCTGCAAGAATTACAGTTGTGCGAGAGAGCTATTACTCATTCGGTTTAAAACAACTTGTACACAGAACTCACTTGCAAGTGGCTAGTCAGCGCTGACTTTCGCAACAATATTTTCTAAAAAGTAAAGAGTTTCTAAAGTTTAAATTGTTTTTTGTAGCAATGTCAATTTTTCAACAAAAAAAGAAGTTTAAAAACTTCATTGCACCGCCAAAAAATATACTTTCACTTCAACAACTAACCTGATGGAGTTCTTCTTTTTGAAACAGCATACAACCACAATAATACCGACAACAATTATGAGAAAAACCATGGGGATGACAACTCCTAGAACAATCTCCAGAGTTGGCAAAGGGGACTTTGTAGCCTACAAGTTAGACATATTATTACATGATAATAATAGCAAATATACTACTGCACTTGAACAAATATCAAACCAACAGGCAACTCTTTTTATCACACTATATAATCCGTTTATCTGTGTGCTCTAATGAAAATGAAGTGATCACAAAACAATACTTTTGTTTTCAGTTCTTGTGTTTAAGCAATAATTAATTTTTAATAATAAATAAGTTTCTTTTAAATGAATGCTTGTTAGGTAGGTAAAGTTTTAAAAATGTTTTTAAAAAAATGGAGGTCGTTCCCCTAAAAGTAGAAAACACTGTTCATGACAGTGTTTGTGTCATAAAAGAAAGTAAGCGTCTAACACATCTATTGTGAGCTTCGCTAAATTCAACATTGCATCAGAAAATCTCTTTTTTAAAGGCATGCTCCGATTTAGTATTTTACGCTACCAGTGTGTCAACAGATTTTAGCATTGCATGAATGAAATGCTAAAAACAATTATATCTTCAGCACTAATGAACAGTCATATTTGTTACGGTTATGGTAGACACGGATGACACAACATCAACATATGGTTAGTAGATTGATAGTCTAAACAAAAAATACTTATAGGTGGTGTTAGAAGTGGCAATATACTCGAAGATCATATTGTAGTCTATAAAGCAGAACATTTTAGCGCGCTCTGGACTCACTTGTGGTTTCATCGATTCTGTCAATTCTTGGGTAACACTGTCATCAATGGAGCTCTGAAATAAAATATAAATCAAATGACAAAATATTATATTAGCTAATGAGTAGTTATACCATTAAAATTGTAGTTAAATAAATTTTAATGAATATGCCAGGTGCCCCTTTTTTACCATGATGCTGTGTAAATGTCTAACAGCCTTACTTGTACTAGAATTTTATAATACAGCATTGTATTAATGATAGCTCTCATTATGTATATTTTAATTTGAATATATTATTTATATGTGATTGTCAACAAAGTCATACTGCTCATACAGATTGCATGGAAAATTCATCATGTGCCATCTAGGAGATTAAAGTGTACAAGTAAATGGAGATTATGCACAGCTACATTATTAGTTGTAAAATTCAAGTGCTTCATTAGACAATTATTAAATGTAACAAATATATTCAGCAGATTTTGCAAAGCTAGACCAATGCAGGGAACTAAGTCATGACAATAAGTGCTCATGCCCGACCAATAATAAGCTACCCAACAGAAGAAACACAGTTAAGATTAAAATTTATCAAAGAACCAGACAAAGTAATTTGCAGGCTGCTTGCTATGCATGTCGCATTTGATCAAAGTCTGATACTTCTAGATTATATTTTAGTACAAGAGAAGGGCTTCATGGAAGTCAACAGCGTACAGCGGGCAGTGATAAAAGCAAAATAGAGTGTAAAATCTCACACCGCCTTCATGGCTACTATCGACTAGTTGAAATTCATTTGATTGTTTTGGAAATAGAAACACACACCAATAAAAAAACTATAATGACACATCAAACCCTTTATGGTGTCTCCAAAACAGAAGTATCTTAAGTTAACAAACTTTTCTATACTAATTTGTAGTTGAACAAAAGTAACATAGCGTCAAAAAGAAAATCGATAATTATGGTAGTGCAGGAGCAACCAGAGAACTTTAAACAGATTTATTACACTAAAATGATCTTAAATAGAAACTGTGCAAGGCTGCGCAATAGAACTATCAACAAATAATTAATAGACGCCATCAGCAAGGCAACAGTAGATGCACTGACTAGTAGAATCATGTCAAATAGGTGTTGACAGTAGAAAAGCTTAGGCCAACAGTATGTCTCAAATAGACATAAACCTTTTGGAAACCTTCAGATATGGCTAATGAGATGCCTTTGCTAAGTTTCACTAAGACTTCGACTTATGGACAGTTAGGCACTCTTTGCAAACAAGCCAACTATTTTTGTGGTAGACAAGGAAAACAAGAGGATTTTGATAATAGATATGGCATTACCTATTAAATGTCACAAAACTAGCAAAATTAAGGAAAGTAGAGAAATATTTTCTAATTAGATAGAGAATATTGAAAAGCGCTAGCATATAAAAGCAACTGTAATTACAGTAGTCATTGAAACATCCAAAACACTTGGAACAATCAACGCAAGTCAGTTGCAAAAATGGCTGTTCAAAACAGCTAAGATCTTGATGCAAATATTAAAACATTTGGGTCTCTCAACCACCTACAATGGTTTAATGAGGATGAGATAATCAAGTATATATGCAAAGGTATATATGTATATACTAGAGCTGCACAATGATCGCGGTAATTAAGCGATTAACAAGACCGATACAAATAGACGATTAACTGAGTTGAGCCAATTATTTTTCAAATAAGTTGCAATCGAAGTGATGATCGTGATGTTGTTCCCTTTGTATGTTTTAATATATTAGAAAAAAATTTGCCGGTCTTTACTCATGCATGATCTAGATTGAAATAGATGTTGCATAAATTGTAAGAGAAGTGAGTACGGTTTTCACTCATTTTATCCCGAAGGAATTTTCATTAGTCGTGGAGCAGCGACTACTCTGCTCTCCTAGTGAGAGTGCTCCCTACATATACATGTAGTTTCCTAGACATCGTATAATGGAACTGTTTAAAAAACCATATAAGAATACATGATTAATAGAGTCGCTAACACGCTGGCTTAGTTACGTCAAACTAAATAAGTATTAGCGATAAAACACCTAATAGAGACAGACACAATATGCAAAATATTCAGAAGAGTAATTATATGCAAGTGAAACACATAATAAAGACAGACACAGTATGCAAAATATGTATATTAGAGCAATTATATGCATGTATATATAAACATCAGAAATAAATTTGCGGCCTGGCGTCCCTCACAATATAAAATCGACAAAGCAGGTTACTACCATTTAATTTACTAATAAATAAGTGTTATGAAAAGCAACCCTTTCTTACCAATTTCTTACCACAATTATTTTGCACTCAACTATGAAAACCTCAAGTGAGTCCCTAACATAAAACTCCTTTATACAATACAGTTACGCAAGCTCCACTACGTCACTCTAGTTGTAAGCGGCCATGTTGTTAGTTGTTTGAACATGTTTCTAGGTAATAGTAACAAAAGTGATTACAGTTTTATTTAATATCTTACAATCGATTATTTGTTTTTATTTAAAACTTTCTTAGGTAAATTATACATGTTTTTTATTGTTCAAAATAATCACAATCATATCTCATTTTAGAATAATAGTAGTCTAAGATTGACAGTTTATTGGAACATGAAAGCAGAAAAATGTTCTCCCTACTAGGTAGCACATTTTCATATGTTGTTAGAAGCAGAACAAGAAAGTGAAGTGCAATGTATGCTTGAAAAGAATTTGCTTACCACTACAGCACATAATCATTATGACATCATTTAACTAATTCTACTAGCTACTACTACTGACTACTGTCTCCTGGGAGTGGCTATTCTCTAAAGCTGGCAATATTGTATGTAGAAAAAGGTGATGTTTTTATTCGAATAATGTGAAAAAAACATGCTGCCCTAACTCTTGGCTGGCTTAATTATAAAATTTATTAGACTATTTTCTTACTTCTAAAAATTAGTACATTGTAGCCTATGTACATTGTACATAACATGTAAAAATTAGTTTACATGTAGCTGTATTATTTGTTTTTGATTAAGCAAGCTCTTGCTAGATTAATTCTAAGATTAATCTCAAATTACCTTGTTCACACCAGTTATTAAATGTGATTAATTTTATCATTGTTATGCAACTCTAGTATATATATATATACATATATATATATATATACATATATACTAGAGCTGCATACTGATTATAAAAATTAATCGCATTTAATAACTGGCTGAACAAGGTAATCTTGTTTATCTATATATATATATATATATATATATATATATATATATACAACGTATAATATATATATGTATATATATATAACGTATATATATAACATATATATATATGTTATAGGCAGCTCGAGTATATATATATATACTATCGAGCTGCATGAGGATTATAAAAATGATATATATATACCATATTCACCATATATATTGAATATATA